>NW_026586816.1:8715304-8892343 GCF_907164565.1 Psammomys obesus
AAGGAAGGAAGGAAGGAAGGAAGGAAGGAAGGAAGGAAGGAAGGAAGGAAGGAAGGAAAGAAGGAAGGAAGGAAGGAAGGGAAGGAAATTTCATTTCCTTGGAAAATATCCTATGAATAATGTTTTTGGATAGGTTAAGCATACTTTGTAAAGAAAATATGCTTTCTGCAATCAAGTATGTCATTTTCTGCCCCCAACAGTTTATGGGAGCTGCAGTTATGCATACTTTCAGTGATGTCCAACTTCTTAAACTTAGCATTCGAATGTCTGTAATCATTGCTCAATTCATACCTTATTGAGGACCAGTGAGCTACCTTACAGTGCTAGCACGGGTCTGCTGGAGTTTCTGCCCTCATTAATAAGGAGGCTCCTCCAACTTGAGGCAGGTGGGCGCTGGAATGTAGTTCCAGACACTGTATACCTGCTGAAGCTGCTGAATTCCTGCTCAGTCCGCCCTGTTTTAGAGCTCACATTTTTATCTGGGGCTCATTGAAGACTTTCCCCATGATGCATAATTCAATACTCAGCTAAGGATTTAAAAGGCACTCTGGGTAGTTTGGGAGGGGATCCCCTCTGTTACTCTGTTCTTCCTGGGAACCTCTCTTCAGTTCTTAAGCCAACAAAACTCTTATGTTCTGCTGTGTCCTTTAGCCACTTCCAAACAAAGTGGAGAGGACCCTGGCGGGCTAAGCTATGCTGTCGCTCAGAGGTGGGTCTTACCCAGTGAAGGTTTCTTTCAGTGACTGAGCCTGCTTCAGTTTCATTCTGCTTCCTAATGCCTATAAATGTTTCTGCACTTTTTATGTGTCTTCAGGAATTCACCATCGCTACTGGGACAAAGTTTATTCTGATACAAGCAACTCTGCCATTGACAGAAGCTGAAGTTGTGCGCCACATCTTTCACAGGTTAAAGTATGATCTTGTGCTGTTTCAGTTTTATCTGTCTCCTCAGGATGAGTCAGTGTGGTGTATAAAGCCAACAGCAGCATCAATATTTGTTCTTAAAACTGATAACTTCAAAAGACAAAAGAATATACCTATATATAAACACTCACCATAAGATTTTAAAATTCCCGAATTTATTGTCAGTTCTAATACTAGACTTATTTTCTAAAATGTGTTAAAATATATTACTTCCCTATTAAAATAGCATTTGCTTTTACCCTTACACCACAAGAGCCCTAGCTCTAAATCATGCGGTTTCTGACCTCTTTACAAACGTGGTTGACCTTATAGTCCCATCCTCACATCATCACATGCTTCTTCCTTCCACACCAGCATGCCTTGGGCTAGGTCCTCTCCTCCCGGGGTGCCTGGCACGAGCTCCTTCTCTGTTTCTACTTTCCTGCAGTCTTTCTCAGTCTCCAAGTTCACCGTCAATGGGGTTCTCCTTTACAAAAAGGTACTGTCAGCCTTAGGAGCTTGTTTGGAGGTTCTGTAGGGCGCTGCAGCTATCTGTGCAGCGTTGACTCAAGACCAGTTCTCCTGGTGCTCCACCTGAGCCTGCAGCTCTGGGAGCCCTAACGACATGCACAAGACCTACACAAGCCCAATGCAGACAAAATGCCAGCACTGAGAAGGTTGACACAAAGTCCCACCCCTAACCAAGAATCAATTTGCAACTGATACCTGCCAGGAAGAGGGAAAAATCAGCTCTCCAGTGGAGTGTCACTGAGAATTCCAACCACAGTCCAGGGCAAGCCCCATGTCCAGAGCACTCCACCAACACAAAATGGACTCCATGTTTTACTGTGAATGTTTTGTTTTGTTTTTAGCATTTTTAAGAGTTTGTTTTTATCTTCATCATTTGCCTTTTGGATTTTTTAAGAGAGAGAGGTAGGAAGGGAGAGACCAGGAAGCTGGGTGGGTGGAGGTGTGAGAAGGATCTGGGAAGAGTTTGGGGAGGGGAAAATATGATCCAAATATATCACAGGAAACAATATTTGAATACAATCCATTTATTCAAAAATATTTACAACATTTACAAGACAGAATGTATATTCCCATAACATTATATTTTCATAAGATCCAGGTTAACAAACTACAATCACACTTCCAAGCTGTGCTAGATCTATTACACAAACAGTGTAGAATGAGGCCCAGAGCTTGTTTCTTCCCTTAATCTATTCCCGTGTATGTTACTGGCTGCATTAATCACCAGCTTTTTGTAGGTGCTTAGTATGGTAGGATTTAATTACATTCAAAACTTACAGACAAATATTATGAGCTCTTATTATTATCATTACTTTAGTAATTCTGAGGAAGTGGTCCAGACACTCGGCGCCACTCAGAATCTCAGAAGCAGGGCGGGATGTGCAGCCATGCCGTTGTGGCTTCACACCTAACAAACGCGGAGGCTTCTGCCATGTTGCTCTGGTGTGATAAAGCATGGTAGAGAACTCTCTGGACAGCCTCCCCAAGTGTAAAACTGAAAAGGAGCAGTAGGCTTACTCTACCGTTCTTTGGGAAAGAAGTGATGTTCAGCATGAAGACTCAAGTGAATCGAGCCCGATGACAACAACCACAAAAAAGGAAAACGAAAAGAATGGTTCTCCAGCATGACTGCCTAAACATGAGCTGGACAAGGACAACAACAAACACGTTAATGTGGGAGAGGAAAGCCCAGAAGACCCTACACAGAGAACGACAGACACAGATTGCTGAGAGTAAGACAGACAGTCTTCCCTGGGGACAGCACACCAAGCAGTTAACCACGACCAAGTGGTCAACTCTCAGAACACAGTAATGGGTAACATCACACACACACACACACACACACACACACACACACACACACACACATCAATTAATGAAAACCGGTGCATGGATTTGAAAAAGGACAAGACGGGTATATTAGAGAGTTTTGAGGAGAAGAAAAGGAAGGAGAAAAGGTAATTATACTATTCTCTTAAAAATAAAAATAATTTTTTTATAAAGATGTTTAGGAAGAAAAAACCTAAAAGATACAGGAAACTAGAACAAGACTTTCCAGACAGCAACCTCAACCTCGATATCATTATATAAGAGGAAGACGGGAGACTAGCTAAGTTCTGAAAGCTAGTACGGTGAGTGTGGACTGAGCGTCTCAGGGCCGCTGTGGGCAGACTGTTCCCCAGCAAGTATCTAGATTTCCTCCGAGGCACACGGGACAACACTCCAGGCGGACAACAGCCGTAGAGTGTTGGAGGCTCATGAGATCAAATCCTATTTAAAGAGGAAAAATGAAGTAAGCACTTCAGGGTCCATGCTTGAAAGTCTGCTCGCACGATTCTGCTACACAGACCTGCCGTTCCTACACAGCGGCACCGTCTACGCAGACCTGCGTTGCACCTGCGTGGAAAGCACCCGAGTCCCTGCATGGCGAAGTGGAGCCAAACTGCACTCTGCTGAACACTCCAAATGGCCCGAAACAAACATCAACAAACCTTCCCTTTGCAAAGCAACCAGGACAATGAGAAGGGGGTTCGTCCAATACTTTCACTTCCATTGCCATTTGTAGTTTATAAGCTTCCACGAAACAAACTTATATTTCTTTTTTTAATGGAGTATATGGATTGTTTTCATAAATGGCATTCTCCTAGCTTAGATTATCTTTAGTCAGTCTAGAATCTGAAACTAAGTATACACCCAAAGCCCGCCTGTCCATTTGAACACCTGCAGTGAAGGCTGTGCACTCTCTAGGAATTAAGTGCCTGCAGTTTAGTGAGGAGGGTGCTGAAGACAGCACTGAGGTCACTCAAAGGACTGCTCTTCCCCAGGGACATGGCAGTATTCCTAAAGAAGCCGGCACAGCTGTCATTCACCATCCTTGAAGGCCTGGACTCTCGACACCATTATCCCAGTTATCTGAGCAGGCAAAGTTCAGGGGGCACCATCTTATTAAGCAGGATATTTTCATTTTCTTCGGGCTGTAGCCTAAAGAATAGCACTATCTAAGGGAGGAATGAGAGGTGGGTTTCAGTTGTGCTTAAGGGCACTGTTTCTCACTTCTGTCACTATTACCTTGGAGATACAGGATTGGATAAAAAAAATCAATATGTCGATTTTAAATGAAATCAAAAGATATGCGGGAAAAAAGCAATAAACAAAACTGTAACAGACACTAAGGACTGTGTACTAGTAAGTGTAAGAGCCAGGCTCCTCATCCGCCCTCAAAAAAACAGAGCCAAGAGTTCTAAATATTTTTTTTTCCTTAAACACTAAAAGCGCCATTTGGTAAAATTCAGTTATTTTCCAAATTGGTCCTGTGAGCTCTCTTCCTTGTCCTACATAGACAATTTTCTAAATGGTTCTTAGCAGGGAGAGGCAGGAGGTTGGCATTCTTAGGTTTTCACATACTCACTTAATCTTCTTTTGTAAATAAAAGACCGTAACTTAATCTAAAAGCAGTCACACAAATCATATTATCCTGAAAACATAAGAGGCTCCTTTCACAGAATATACCTCCTAGAAACCCAAGGGGAGAGAACCGGCTTCCTCTGAAATCAAGTCAACGTGAATTTAGTAAACATCTACCTTACACAGCACAAAGCATTCTGCAAGAACCATGAGGAAATTGCATCCTGTAACACCCACAGTAAAATGCATCCTTTGCAGGCCTCCTGTGTCCTTGATGGCATGCTAGAACTGCATGTGGCATTTCCTTGTTATGCCCTGGCTGTATCGTGTGTAAAAGAAGGTCCTGCTTACTTCTACACTCAGACCTTCTGTGAGGGAATTGACAAGAACTTGGAATAGTGCTCAGCTAGCCCTAAGAGCTGTGTACATCTGCTTATCATGTATGAATTCATGCATGGTAGAACATGTCTACAGTAGGATATTGTGCAGTAGATTTGCTAGGAAGACCCTCTGATCACAGGGAGATTGAAAGAGTGAACATTTGTGCAATACTTATCTCGCGTGATAGCCAGACAAGCATCTAAGCAATCTTAAATTGATGGTCTTTTCGAAAAATGAGTAACTGCCGCGTCAATTCCTTTCTTTGCATTCATGTTCATTTCATTGTAAATTACTCTTGATAAATTTTTTCTTGATAAATCTCCAGAGAGTAGTAAGACATTGGGGCAGTGTTCAAGGTTGTGAGTAGTGATTGGTCAATAAAACTATGAATCTTGACATGTAAAAACCAGAAAATTCTCTTTAAATTTAATGAGTCATTCTATCGTACTCTTCCACAAGTTCTAACCAAGTATCTAAGACCTCTGCCCTTACTATCAAACAGTGTTAACTAGAATTGGAGATGAACCTGAGCTGGGAATACGGGGTGTACTCCTTTAATCCTAGTGCCTAGGAGGCAGAGGTATGTGGATCTGTGAGTTTCAAGCCAGTCTACAAGCAAGTTCCAGGACAGCCAGAGCTTCACAGAGAAACTCTGCCTCAAAAAACCTAAATAAATAAATAAATAAATAAATAAAGAAATAAATAATGAATGATAGATAGATAGATAGATAGATAGATAGATAGATAGATAGATAGATGGATAGATAGATAGACAGACAGACAGTTATGTACTCAGTATCAAGTAGAATTCAAAATTAATTTCATTCAAGGTAATTGAAAAATCATAAAGTGCCCGGGGCATTAAAAAAAAAAAAACAAACAAAAACAAAACCTTGATTTTGGTCTTTGAAATCAAGATAAAGACACCCATATAATGGATAGAAATAAATAGTCAAAATTTTATATATTTATAATTTCCTATAAAACATATTTATCATATTGATTATATTGATATTTGCATGTGATCATGAGCATATATGGAATTAACAGAAGGTAAGTAAAAGGCCCCTAGCATCCAACTACTAGCCCCTGTTTTTTAAGAGTTTCTGCATCTATATAATGAGTTTACTACTGGGACCTACTTAGATGTTTCAGGAAATGGAAAGATCTAGCATTTGTACAATTCTTAGCTTCTATCTACCTAGATCAGCACCCAAAGAATCTTAATGGGTAGATCTTAGGAACAAAACACAAGCTGCAACATTTCCTAGCCCGTGCTCATGCCCATTGCAATGTACCTTTGCAAACCCAAGCCTCAAGAGAGCATTCATGGCAGCTCAGCTCCATGAGAGCAATCCCAAGCCAGCCTGCCAAGGGACAAGAGACCACGTGGGAAAGAGGTAAGCTGTGCCATCTGGGATCATCCTAGTCAGCAGTCAGCTCTCCTGGCAACAGACCAGACACACAAACCAAGCCAGTAAAGAGGAAAAGAACTACTTAACCCTAGCATGAATTCAGACACTTACGGGTTGTGTAAAGAGTTGTGTTAAGTCATTACCTTTGGGGTTGCCTGTTATGCATCTATACTTTACTAATATGCACGTCTCCCTAATCATTGTCAGAAACGTTATAAGCCAGTAATCTCATATCAAGTGAAAAGCCAAAGGCAGAAGTTCAAATAGCTGCACTGAAATCTTGGGGGGAAGAAAAACAATACAGCTGAAGTAATCGGGTGAAAAGTTGATTCTGTAGAGGTCACCCAGAGCCTGCGTGAAAGATTTATGTGCCACGTACCGAATAACAGCGGTGCTCCCTCTAGGGAGGAGAGGGATGGCTGTGAGAAAATACAACACAGTGACAAGGAGATCTACATCTTGAAGCTTCACAAATGTGAGGAATTTGGATTAGCTCTTTGAGACTGCTTTAGGCTGATTCGAAATTTAACGTCTAAGAACGTCCTGAAAGGTAAATTGGAAGATGCGAATTGGGTCCAGGGGGATAATAAGTACAATGAAATAAACTTGTTTCCTAGGAACCTGGACCTGTTTTTAGTTATGGATCACATATCTAACTCCTTGATCTCTGATCTCATCATTCTGGGACTGATGTTTAAGGAACAAG
Organism: Psammomys obesus; assembly: GCF_907164565.1. Lineage (NCBI taxonomy): Eukaryota > Metazoa > Chordata > Mammalia > Rodentia > Muridae > Psammomys > Psammomys obesus. Next base: position 8,722,145 of record NW_026586816.1, read on the forward strand.
GTTTTGCCACTTTCTCCTCGAATCTACGACTCAACTACCAGGTAGACGGCCAAGAAAGGGGCTCATGCTTCTGTTATTGGGCAATCGTTCCAAAGTGAGGAGGGAGATTCTCTGAGATATTTACAATATCCTAAACATTTCTTGGAAATACATAAAGCAACAGTTCCTGTTTCATTGCTAGATTTGAAGCTGAGACATCAACCTGATGAATCTTCTACAGACTATGGTCAAGTTGTACTTACGAGATGATAACTTCGTGGAACATGTGCTATTTTAAGACTGACCCATGCACATACTTTCACATACATATGTTCCCCTCTTAAAACAAAAACCTCAACTGAGAAGAACATGTCACCATGAGAGATTGTTAAGTGTGTCCTCAGTACCAATAATTCTCACTTCTCTACTGGCAGAAGTCTAAATTAAAGTGAAAAGATGTCTAACTTTAAAACCTGTAGTTACCATTACCAGCATTACTTGTAAAGATAAAAAAAAAAAACCTTACATGTGGCTCATGTAAGTGGAACTGATATCTTTGGGTGGGTTTCCAGGCATATTTATCTCTCTATTATATATAAATAAATATATACTATATATCATATATTTTACATATATATGTATAATTGTGTGTGAATCTCTAACATTTTAAATATACGCTTATCACAGAGCACTTTCTCGCATTTACCTGTTTATTACATGTGATGATTTCATTTGCTACCCCCACACCTCCCTGCCATGACTAAAACACGGTGTTAGTCTCAAGGCTGTCCTCAGTGATCAGGCACCCAAAGGCGTTCCTACAACCCCACAGGATCACTGATGCTGTCTGGGGAGCAGGCACCCTGGACTGAACTGCTTCTCAGTTAACGAGAGCACACACTTTTCTTTTCAAACGCTTGGTTAGGTTTTGTATAAGTCACTGTCTTAGCTCTGTAACTCAGAGCCTGACGTCATTTCCAAATTGCAGGCACACATTTTAATTAGCTTAAGGTACATCCTCTGAAGTCTCAATGAGAAGTTTCTCCGTAGTCACCGCAGAAGTATCAAGTACTGAAAACTTCAGACCTGATGAAGTATTGCACGGTGAATGCTAGAGTGAGGACGCCCCCCCCCCAAGCCGTTGTGGGGGAGTAGAGGTGGAGCAGTGCTTCCTGACTGAAGCACTAATCAGAGAGAGCGGCTGGGAAAAAATCAAGACTGTTGCGGTCTGACAGCCCTGTGGCCCTGCATGACTTAGATTTCACCAGATCTCACCCAGAAGGAAGACCTCCAGCAACAGTAAGTGTGTATTTGCTGGAGGTAGATGCTACCGGACCCAGGGAGGTGAATGAGGATCGCTTTTCCCTGGGAGTGCAGAGACGGTGTGAGGAGAAAATTGAGCGTCAGAGATGATGAAGTGTTTCAGGGCTATATTAGCCGATGACAGGAATGCTGTCAGGTGCTGATATACTGAAGAGAGTATTTGGGAAACGTCCCTCGGGAGCGTGGTAGCACATCTTCTTTATGATCTTTAATCCAGCAATTTATTTGAGAAGAAAAACAATATCACAAATCATCTCTTATTCAAAAGCATCTTAGGTTTTTGATCCAAGAAGAGAATGTTTTTGAATAATGGAATGGCAGGGCTGAGCACCACATTCCTTTTAAGAACAATTCCTCAACATAACCCCCAAGACTGGAGTTAATAGAGTCTAAACAGTAATGGAAATTTTGACCTTACATAAAGAAGAAATACTAGCTGCCTTCTCAATGCAGTCTTTACAGACCTACTTGGATGTGTGGCTTCACCAGGGTTAATGGCACAGGCTGTGCCCTGGTTGCAGTTGAGGCCTTCTTAATAGAGAGCAGGTCAAGATGAAAGCAGGGGGAGACAGACCTTTCTCTTCCAGAGACGAAAGAAATGAGGCAATTTAATGCATCCTCTTGTACCAGAACCTTCCAGTGGCTGGGGACACAAGTCCAGCCCAGGGAAGATGTAGAACAGGATTCACAGGTGCCTCCAGGACAACCTCATTTGTTTTACCAGAGAAGAAAATCTATGGAGAAAGGAAATGTTTCCTCAAGGAGCTTGGCTTTTAAACTCCAAGCGTGTTATTGATTCCCTTCTCCTCGTTTTCTTCATACAAGGAAGTAAACATGTCATGGTACGGCTCGTATCCCCAGAGGCTCTAGGACATGGCATGATTACAGGTAAGATGATGAAAGACTTAAAGATCTTCTGGAGAGAGAGAAATCTTTCTGAACTTTCATCTCAGTGCCTAAAAGAGAACACTAACAATCTTCCTGTGAATGTACGATTGCATAAAGGTAGAAGCTTGACACACACAAGGCAAAATCAGCTTTGACACGTCTTCAGCCAGGGCCGGCCTTCCTGGGGTGGGAGTGGGGAGCTAGCAGAGAGGGGCTCAATAACTCTGCAGAGAGATGTCAAGTGGCCTTCTCTGCAAAGCCCACACCAAAGGCGCCTTTTATTGCCCAATCCCAAGGCTGACTTTCTCTTTAGCCATTATTTATTTTCAAGATGTACTCTGAGGGAATCATCTCATAGGAAGAATAAATTTAGGGGCAGGAAACATTTTGATCATCCTGCCAAACAATACAATTATTCTTTCACTTTGACATTTTGTTCTGATTAAAAAGAAAAGTTGGCCTTCACTTATTAAAACTAATTTGGAGCCAAAAGGCTATTTATTTTCTATACTTCATAACTTGATTTGGGTTTTTCATAGAGAAAAAACTAATTTCTAATGCAACTTAGATTATATAATTAATGACATTTTATCATTTCTTTATAGCAGAAGTTCCAATGTCTTGGTTTCTTTTCCTATTGCTGTGGTAAAATACTCTGACAAAAGCAACTTAAAGAACAGAGTATTTGTTCTAGCTCCCAATTTGAGGGCACAGCCCAGGACAGCGGGTACTTAAGGTTGAAAAAGCTTGAAGCAGCTTACAACAGGGCACATCCAATCAGGAGAGAGAATGATGGGAGCATGCTCTTTCCAGGTCCCCTTCATTTGAAACAGTCTAGGACCCCCTTTCTAGGGCATGGTCCTTCCCACAATTAACTAAATAACGATAACCCCCAAAGCATGTTCTTGAATCCACCTCCTAGGTGGTTCTCCAGCCTGCCAAGTTGATTTCATTAACCATCCCAGCATATATGCTTGTAAGATTTTGAATCTAAAATTCTAAGTATTCAAAGAATTATATCAGAGGAAAAAACCTTATCTTTCAAGTTAAGTCTTAACATTTAAAGAACTTAGACATATCTAAAACTGGTATGGGCACAACAGAAGTGCCCCACGTGCTTTCTGTGTGTAACTACGTGCTCATGTATGCACGTGCCCTTGAACTCCCAAACGTCCTTTTAAAATATTCCTAAATTAAGAGACGCAAATGCTTCTCTTTAAGGAAAATAAAAAATGCTGTGGTGGCACAAGCCTTCAATCCCAGCACTTGGAGAGGTAGAGGCAAGCAGATCTCTGTGAGTTCAAGGCCAGCCTGGTCGACAAAGTGAGTCCAGGACAGCTGGCTTAAACAGAGAAGCCCTGTCTCAAAAAACAAGCAAACAAACAAAAAGTGGAGCATGATTTCAGCACGCGCGAGAGAGAGGATTAGTTTTCTTTTCTTCAGGGTACATCTCACACATAGGATGTAGGGTGTCCAGGCCAAGGTAATTAGTCCTGGCCACATGTATCAATGTACGTATGAACATATATATATATATATATATGTGTGTGTGTGTGTGTGTGTGTGTGTGTGTGTATACACATCTGTACATATAGATGTAATAAAAATTTAAAAGGACACCATGAATGTGTGAGTAAGAACGCAGAAGGAAGTTAAGGTGGGTAAGGAAGACGGATACTGTGTTCATGTACAAAGTTCTCATTTTAAAAATTAAATTAAAAAGAGAGAAATTAGGCTGGAAAGGTGGCTCAGAGGTTTAGCACACTGGCTGTTCTTCCAGATGGTCCTGAGTTCAATTCCCAGCAACCACATCTACAGTGAGATCTGGCGCCCTCTTGGGCGTGCAGGCACACTTGCAGGCAGAATGCTGTATAAATAATAAATAAATAAAGTTTAAAGAAAGAGGGAAGGTGGCAGTTTGCAGAGTGCCATCTGTAGAGGAGGCCTGATCTCATCAGACATTCAGTGGAAACCCAGTCAATGTCCCTTGCCCATGGGTGCTGGTTGGCTGTCAGAGGCGTTCTTACCTCCAACCTCCAGAGCCTCAAAGGCTCCCTGCCGCAAGGCTGCCACCACAGGGAAGCGCATGCCGAGAAATGGGACCCGGCTTTCGTGTCCTCATCCGTGCCCAGGCCCCGAGCGCGTTCTGTGGCATCAACCAGACCAACCTCTGCGTAGAGTCGTTTGTGCCCTAGGTCTCTGACACTGATATTCCTCCTCCCAGCCTGGCTGGAGGACGGCCCCAGACAATTCTCTGCCAGTGGCCTGCCTAGCGGGAGCCTTTGGTTCACAGCCTGACCCGGGAACAGGCAGAAACAGAAAAACAGGACCAGGATAGGTGGCAGCAGCCTGGGAGAGCGGTTTCTCTGGGTCAATGAAGAAAATTCTGCTGACGCTCCAGTCGTTGGAACAGATTTTGGAGAGACACGCGCCGCTCATCAAAATGTCTGTTTTTCTCCCTCCCCAGACGAACCGTTTCGCCCCATCTTATACGCTTGTGGGAGAAGTTAAAATGAGCCACGTGTGCTTTCCTTCCCAAAGGAGCCCTGTATTTCACACAGCTCATACATCCAGAACCTCGAACAGTTTTTAAGGAAAGCTGTGTTTACCATGGGCTTATGAAATTAAAAAAAAAAAAAAAGTACAAACTTCCTCATCCTACAAAAATTTGCGACGTAATTTTACAGCCAAAATGAAGAAACCCTGCATAACACAGCGCTTGGCAAGAATTCTAATGCGGGGCCTGGCAAGTCTGGATGCGGCTCCTCCGCGCCTCTCCGGACGCGTCGGGCTTCTTCACTGCCAGGGGCACACGCTGGCTGGGTGGCGGCCTGGACGGGACGGTCAGGAGGTGCCGTGCTGTCCCCAGAGGCCTGACCTACGCCGCCTGCAGGGCCGGCGTCCGGGCACCGCTCGGCAGTCCTCCTGTCCAGCCAGGAGCCCCGGCAGCCCTGCTGTCCTTCTCAGTGCGCAAACAGCACAGCAAACAGCACGGCAGCCCTAACCCCCAGCAGCCTGACAGCCTTTCAGACAAGGACAGTCAGGTCACACAGGCGACCCCGGAGTTAGAGCCTGAGGAAGGCCCGGCGCCCTGCAGCGGGCCTGTCAGCGGGGACGGGCGCAGGCTTGCCCGCCCAGCCTCGCCGTTTAAAGAGCCCCCTAAGACGACACTCGTGCCCCTGCCGCGGCACAGCGCTGCGGTAATTAGCGTCCTCCATGCCACGGGGCACCTCTCCGAGTGAAATATTAAGAGAAGCCTCGACCGGTCGTGACACATCCATGAAGCAGAATTAGCTCATTTCCATGTAGACTTTTGCTTGAGAAGAGAAACTTTAAAATATTTCAGCAATCCTAAGTTTATGCGTGAGGCAAAGTCTAGGAACCCAGATGTTGTTTTAAAATACTCTTCAGTGACTCAGAACTTCAGCGGTGAAGCAGGAGCAAGGCAGGACCGTTTACACTAAGCGCTGCTGGGCAGGCGGCGACGTCACTGGGCGGAGAAAGCCCCGGCTCTGCAGGCTTCAAGCTCACAGCGCTCTCAGGAATTACTGCATCTGCTTAGGAAAACTGTTGGTTATTTTTACACAATAATACAGCACCGCTGGTTAGCCGTGAAGAAGTTCTACCCAAGGTGCGACAGAAAGCTTTCTTTTGAGGTTTTGCCCGTCGTACATTCGGTAAAACCACAACATGGTATAAATGCCTTTTGGCAAAGTCACTGAGTCATCAATAGCAGCAAAGCGTATTAGGGTCCCATGTTCTAAGGTCTCAAACAGAAAAGCTAAGGTTAAAGTGTTTGTAGTTCACTTTAGTTTTCAGCCTGCAGAATAGGACTCTGGGTTGGTTTCTCTGTTTTTGTTTGGTTTTTGTTGTTGTTGTCTTTTAGAGAATGTTTAAATGGGACATTCTAGGCAATCTTAATACTCCCTCTCAAAATGCTGTGTGATAAAACAATATTCAAAAGATAGATAATGTTAGAATACTGGGAGAGATAGAAAAAATCCAATATACTAATTTTAGAGTATAAAAATCCCAATACAACTGAAATTTGTTAAAAATAAAATGACACAAAGGAAAATCCAAGCGACTAACTGACCTAAGACCAGCAGGACGATCAGACATGGCCTAGAAAGAGCAAATATAGAACCTGCTGGAAATAGGAAAGACAATCACTATGAATCTTGTTTATTTATTTGATGCATACATTAAAATACAATATAGTAAGTCAAAGCATAACATATTTTTTTTTAAAGAAATACTCCCTGGCTCTTTGCAAGCTTGTCTGACTCATCTCCTTTCATCCACACTGTAGTTTATAGGAAAGTAAAATGCTCTTAACCATCTTTTTCTCCCGCCAACCTGTTGACCGGCCATGAAGATCAATCAGCAAGGCTCTCTATATAAGCTCCTCTTATCTGACCACTTTTGATTGGTCGTTAATAAACCAAGAGCTGAAGGCACCTACCAAGTACCGCTGAAAGCTGAAGGTGGAGGTATCGGGATACAGGCCTAGCAAAGTGGCATGTCAGATGTGATAACTACAGCAGCTCGCACAGTCCTCCATTCTTCGAGGCCACACATGGCCACTGCTGTGTTTCTCCACTCCGCTGGGGCCAACAGAAGCTATCAGTTACTTGAAATCCTGTCCCCGTTCACGTGTGACTTCTCCTAGTTACTCCAGGAGCCCTTTGTCATTCATTTGACCTTGAGAACCTTTTGAGCTTTGTCCACAGGTTCTGGAGTGGGTAGGTGAGAGTTCCTTGTATGTTATTCTTGTTTGTAGTGCCAGAAAAATGGCTTCGACCTTTGAGGCCTGATTTCCTCATCTACAAAATGCAGGTGATTCCTTGTTTTCTTTAGACAGAGTCTCTGTATAGTCCAGCCTACCCTTGACCTCACTGTGATTCTCCTGCCTCAGCCAAGTGCTCAGATTATAGCTGGGCTTGAGGACTCCTGATTTGTCCTTACTAAATTTTTAAAGTTGGAATACAAAATAGTGGGTTTCATTACGACATTTCTGTGCTCATGTGTCATGGTGCTTTGTTCTAATTCATACTCTTGGCCACACTGGAAATATAATTCTTATCTTTAAAGGTGGTTTTGAAGACTCACTTAGATCAAATGGGCAGGCACGTAGAACTGCTGGGTGCTCATTAAATGGTGGGTGTCATAATTACCATTAGCTTCATTATTGTAATCTCATATCTCAGGTACCTGTACAGAGGTGTCAGTTCAGAGGAGGATTTATGGTCATGATAAGTGGGCTCAGTTCCAAGTAAGGATGAGGCATCTCTCAGGGAACAGGCACACAAATCTCGTCCACAGACCCAACAAGCTGATAATAATCTGCCCAGCCTCCATGGCACATATCCCACATTATTTCACCCATCCCCAAAAGGAAGGCGCGTAACTGTTACTAACAAACACAAAGAGGACGTTCTCTTTCAGAGGATACCATGTTCTTCCCCAGCCTTCCGGAAAGCAGCCATGTGAAGTCACTTCACATTCTTTTCAGCCCACACAAAGTACATGAGGGCTTACTGAAACATGGGTCTTATAAATACGCCTGAATGTCAGGGTTTTGGCTGTAACACAGGAACAAGGAAGGACTCCAGTTGCATCTTCCTGTGTTCTTCCTGATTTATGAGCCAAATTCCTGGTATTTGATACATATGTGTGTGTGTGGGAGGGGAACCAATGCTTTCTCTTTTTTAGATTGTGATAGTTATGAAACCATGATCTAGCCCTTAAAAAAAGATGGAAGAATTTTTAAATGAAAAATCTACTGGCTGACGTTGATTTAAACAAACAACAATTTATGCAAAAACTGCTTTCAATATAACTTGAAATTATAGTAGGTATCCTCGAATTAGAAACCCATAATATTCATAGCAAATTAAAAATTCACTATACTGGAAACAATAGGCAGTATTGTTCTTAATGGCCATAAGACACTGTGTTCTTCTAGTGTTTTCTTTATTAAAAGACAAAAATAAATTATTTACTCAAAATATTAAATGACCAAGAGTTTGCACAAGTTGTTTATTTTAAAACTAAATGTCATGAAACACAAATCAAACCACCATAATGTAAAGACTGTGAGGATGTTGTACCAATTAATGCATATGTACATATTGTTCAGACATACACTTATTTTTAAATATTTTCAAATCTAAAGAAAAAGTTCAGAGTCAATAAAAAGAACTCCTTCATTCCCATATCCTTCATTCCCAAAATCATTCAACAAGATTTTCCCATTTGTTAATATTTTGTAATATTTGCCCACCACAATATACTTTCATTATTATGAATATTTTCACACATATGATGTTTCTTAATTAATATTGTTATAGCCAGATAAACACAATGCAAGTAAAAAAAAAATGCATTCAGTAAATGAAAAGCCAAGCATCATGGAGTTGCACGATTTATGGGAGGGAATTTCTTACTGAAATAGCTGTTGCTCATTGTTGATTAGTCTTTATAATATGCTTTTTAAACTAGTTGCAAGGTTTGGAAGCCTTTTTTTTTTCTATACTGACCAGTGAAAATAGGCACTTGCATGTCATTAAGGATCAAGCTATTAAAACAGAAAATAAAGACAAAATGCCTTTGGGAGAACTGAGATAATCACTTTTCTTGGAGTTCTCAGATCCAGAGATTAGTTAATGAAATAAACATTCATCTTGATAAATGCTTGCCACAACAGGTATCTAACAAAAATACTCACTGAAACATTTTCACCCATTTATGAAGTAAGCATGCGAGAAGCATGGACACATGAGGTTTTCCAGTCTGTGGAACTAACAACTTGAATACAAGCCAACATTTTGTTAAAAAGTTATTTTTTAATAGAGAATATGGGCTTTTCTCTAGAGAAAGGTATACCTACTATCTAGGGAGGATCGCAGCATTTCTCACTAGTTAACAGAGCCTCACATATAAACATGGCAATTTGCTGAAGCCTGGATGCAATTCCAAAAGAGCTGAAGGGCATGGGGTTAAGCTGCGGCTGTATTTATCAATATGCTTCTAAACCAATGAGCAGATCAAATAACATAGAAAGAAGACGGGAATTAAACACAATTAAAGGCACTGTCTCAACAGACTGAGCACGCTACAACCTTTACTCTCTAACCAAAGCCCCTTACCCTTATAAGCCAGTAAGAACGTAAATAAAAGAATCCAAGTTCTTTAAAGCTCCTTCTAAACATGTTCTACTTATCTTGTTTTTAAAGTCTGAGGAAACATTGGGCTAAATTATTGAAAGTGTGACAGCATCATTTATTTTATTAGATATAAGCTTTAGTTTTATTTTAAGGGGTGTTAGGTAGGGCACACTTATCAGAAATGAATACAGTCCCAAGGGAAGGAAAAAATATCTTAACTTCCAATCATACATGCTGGCCAGCATGTTTCCATTAGAGCCCTTCTTCCCAAAATGGTCTACACAGAACCATTTGTGGTTGTAATCTGAGGAGGAGTGGGAAATTGGGGGAAAATATGGAAAGTTTGTAAAGTGTAATTAAGTGATTTGCTAATCCCTGGGAGGCAACATTCTTCATACCAGGTCTTGGTGCAGTAGAGCTGAGGGATCTGGAACACAAGCCAAGCCTTTGTCGGGTGAACAGAGAGTGAAAGCTGCTTCTGAGTCCCAGGAAAAATACTTGCCCCATGGGCAGGATGCACCTACATGCTGTGAGGCTGGTCTGTGCAGAAGGGCAAAGGTCACTGAACTAGTAGTTCATCAGGTCTATCTGTAATGTTCACTGTTATCTTCTGCTTATATGTAATATGACTTGTAGGACTGTGGAAAATAGATAATAGAAAATACACTCTAAGGGATAATTACTTAAAATGTAGTAGATTTTCACATCATTCTTTCTCCCAAAGGGCTTCATGTAGTAAGGCCTTGGCTTTCAAAGTGTGTCCCAGGAAGCAACAGCATCTTATATAAACTTGTTAGAAGTGCAAATAAGGGGTGGGGTTCTGAACCGAAACTCTGTGGGGTGTGACCCAGTACTTCGGACTTCCTGAAGATCCCTTTGCATAATTATGATGGTGCTGAAATTCAAGAGCCACAGGTATTCGAAAAAGATACTAGAGGGCTAACAAGATGGCTTGTGACTGAAGGTGCTTGCCAGCAGGGCTGATGATATCTGAGTACCATCCCAGAACCAATACAACAGAAGAAGAGAATTCAATTCTGCCAATGTCTTCTGAACTCCAATATGTACTTACATGGACATACACACACAACACCAATCAATCAATCTATCTATCAACCAACCATTATAAAAATATCTTCTAAATATATGTATGTTAGAAAACTAAGAGAAAGGGGCAAAAACAGTAATGGGTTTAGAGTATCTCTAGTTCCTCTCAGAAAAGAGCAATTTGGCAGTAGGATAGACCTCAAAACGCCCGCATGAAACCACCATTCCTTTGCTGACAATGTATGTGTGTATTTATCTCATCTTCATTTCCTTCCAGAAAGTGCTGCTCGTGTGCGCATGTGTGTTACATAATTGTGCACGGTGTGCACGTGCCTATGAAGGCCACAAATAGATGTCAGTTTCTTCCTGCTACTTGGCATATGGATGTGTGCTCCCATGCCGAGCTTTTTACGTGAGTGCCAGGAATCCAAACTTGAGGTCTCAGGCTTGTGCAGCACGCATTATGCTGACTGAGCTGTCTCCCTAGCCCCAAACTGTTCACTTTTAATACGAGAAACGGTAGTGTATTGGCTATATATGGATGACCACATTTACCAGACATTCATCGACTTCCGTCCTCTTAAATAAACAATGACCATACTTTCTTGAAAAGGAAAAGAAATAAACCCAGTCTACTGAGGCACGGTGCCATTTAGAAAGACATCAATTGCCAATGTGGCTTAGACATCAGAAGCACATTGCTACAAGCCAATGGCTTTACTTATTGGCAGAGAATCCTTTTTCCTTCGGTGGGCTCCCTAGGATTGTCATGTACTTGAACTAAATACAAAAGAGAAAAAATTAATAACATAGAGAAAGAGGTCTCTCAAAGAGCTTTTTCATGTTGTTCTGAACCATTTTATGTATTTCTGGTTTAAGGTTTTCTTATCACAGCTAAGCCAAAGAGACATACTATCTACCCTTGTGATAAAGATTTAATTGTTTTATTTTATTCCCAGCTTCACAAATGGCAGTTTTCATGAACAAAGAAAACCCCTTGTAATTAGAAGGCCAAACTCCCAGGGATATGTAATCTTTTTTTTATTTTTATTTTTTATATTAATCACAGGTTGTTTACTTTGTATCCCAGCCGTAGCGCCCTCCCTCATTCCCTCCCAATCTTTTTCTCACACTGTGTTACTCTTCTGGCTGGTGTTTCTACATACGGAGGCCTACAGTGCTTCAGCCTGCCAAATCCAAACAGAAGCCACTGGCTTCTCCCTGGTGGTGCTGGTTCTCTGTCTGATTTTTATTTACTTGTCTAAAGTGGCTCTTGCAAGTATGAATAGGTCACAATTGCCAGGAGCAGAAAACAAAATTAAAGGATTTCAATTAATGAATAAGTAATGACACACTTAGAAATGGATGCTAACTTTCATCATTGTTGATGCATTGAGACTTATTAGACTGTATTTTTAAATGAGTTTGAATCAATTTATTTACAGTTGCATTTGCAGGCCAAAGGACGTTTACAGAAGAACACATAATGATTGTGTATTGGAAACCATGAAGCGTAAACACGAATAAAGGCACAGAAAAAAAGAGTATGCATGCTTCCTCGTGTGCAAGTCCATGGCACGTGCATCGGCATGCGGGAGGATGTGTGGAATTACACGGACATTGAGGCAGGTATGTGTACTGGACATGTGAGGAGAGAGGGAAGCCCATTGAACTGGGAAAGATCCTTCCTGCATTCCCCAACTCTTAGGGAATGGCACCAGAGACAAAGAAAGCAAGAAATCACTCGAAGAATACCATCCCCGAAAATAAAGGAGAAAAAGGCAGTTTTCAAGAAGAAAACTCAGTATTCCCTACCAGGAACACTGGAAAATAAGTTGATGACAACAACATAATCCCATGGTAATGACACCTCTCACGTCAACTGGAACAATCATCGAGCTGCAGCCAAATTCACTGGCTGTGCATTTCCCCAGTAACAATCCTGACACACATTTTAATCATCATGCCAGTAAAAGGGCTGCTGAAGACATTAGAATAAAATATGGATTTTTTTTTTCCATGAGCTATAGTTCAGCCAGCGCACATTGCCGATTTCAGCAGGGATATAAATAAAGTAGCTAACCTATGTCACAGAGAAAAAGGCACGTGTAAATGAACTAGGACTCTTGTGTCGGGGCCAAGCAGGAAAGAACAGCTATTTGATGTGGTGTCAAGAGTTCTCTCAAGCTTGAAGGAGGAAACACTTTCAATTGTGCTTTGGAAGCAGGTTCAGTTCCCGGATTTTGAGGGTGGGACAGACAGTGAGGCCTTAGGAGTTGGCCAAGTGAATTCCTTTGACAGCTCAAGTCTCTAGACTCAGTTTCCTCCTACTGAGGTGAAGGGTTGAAATTCTGAGTGGCTTTAGCCACAAGGTCCCACCACAGCAGACTAGGCGAGGCCAGACTCTGAGGCACTGACAGAAAGGCTGCAAGGTGCCTGATGAACCAGGAGGCCTAAAGAGAAACAGATTGGTGAAGGGAGCTTCACTTCAGCCTTTCCTCTCAGCTCCGCGACTCGAGGGGAGCCTTACCCACACCCCAGCTGTCTAAGCCCTTATATTATCATTTGTAGGAGGCAGGCGCTCTGCTGATCCTACTTCCAACTTTATTTCCAGGGGGAGAGAAACAGCCCAAGTGTAATAAGCTGAGGTGACAAATGGCTTCTAAGAAAATAGAAAACAAATCATCAAGCTTTGAGATTTAGGTCGGCTTTTGTTGTTTCGTTAAAGCAACAATTAGATCATAACTAAAATAGTCAATAATACTTTTGGATAAAATAGGTCCACAGCTGGGGGAGGGGCATGGGTGGAGAAGAGGAACTGGGAGGGGAGGAGGGAGGAGTCTACAGTTGGGATACAAAGTGAATAAACTGTAATTAATAAAAAATAAATTAATTAAAAATAGATCCACAGAATGTTATTGATTAATCAGGGTAATTAATCTCTACCTTATCCACAATATATATCTTTTTGACAATATAGCTATTTTCCATAAATCTCTCAGAGTTTACACGCATAAATGCTGTTTAGTTCAGGAGCAGAAAACAAGCAAACCAGAAAAAAATATATTAAAATTTGTTCAGAAAAGTCAAAAATAATCTTGAGGACTGATGATGTGGCTCAGTGGGAGGACAACAGCCTTGAATGCCAGGATTTGATTCCTGGAACTTAAAAAAAAAAAATAGGAATCAAGGAAAAGTACGCTGAAGAGTGCTTTGCTCTTATGGCTTGGTAAAATTAAGGTGATTAATATCTACTGAATCACACTGGGAAAGTCAGATAAATTTTAACATACATATTGACTCAGACATGATTTGCCATCTTTTATTACATTATTCACTTAGATTTGTGTGTAAACTTAGCAGAACAACTACAGGAGAAAGAGCACGGCTGTGAGCAAACATGAGCACATTCTACACACACAGACATACACACAGAGAGAGACAAACACACATGCATGCACACACACAGCATCCAAGCTTTGTGTTACAAGGGAGCCTGGGAACTTCTCAGATTTACTCTACTGAGAAAGTACTACACTTTCAGAGCAAAGAGACAGAGACATCTTTCCTTTGTAGTTCAGCTTGAAATATGATAAATGGCTGGCCTTAGTCTCCAAAGAAAGGCGCAATGACATTATCCAGGGTCACCGGTTCCGATTACTGCTGAGGGTAACTATGGTCACAGAAAATATTCAACAGTTTTATAATTAAAAAAATCACTGTGTCTGAATGAACTCAATCCATCCTAGTAATTGCTTTCTGTGAAATCTAACCCTTGGTCCAAATAAATGAGTTACAGGTGTGAATAGAATGCTTTCCGTCTTTCCTAAGATGTTACTGTTGCTTTTTTCCCCCCTCTGAGACACTTGGCCTCCAAAGGTATTTATGATTGATTTATCATAACATGCTAGGAACACCCAGTGTTCCCTAAAAAGAGAAAAGGAGCCTTCGTGGTGAAAACTGACACTCCTGTGTCTCATGGTGCAATCAGGAATTGATCATTTTTTTCTTACCTGTGTATATAAAACTCAACATTCACTATGCTTCAGATGAGCTGCCAAACCAATGTAAGTGTCATAGATTTCTATTTTAAGAGCTAGCAAAACTAGCACAGACCTAAATTCTCCTGTTGAACATGTTATTATTCAAGTAGGGACCCAGTTCACAAAGATTAATTATTTTAAAACACTAAAGAAAGGATGGAAAAACGAAGGCCCACAGATGTGACAGAAATGAAGGTGATTTTCAAAATGATAGCCCTTTGTAATGTCACACACTAAGTATGTCCATGAAATTAGTAATCATTGGAATTACTTGTTGTGATTTAAACCTGAACTGTCCCTCAGAAGCTCACATGTGCACTTGTTCCCCAGCTGCTGATGCTGTTCTGGGAGGTTGTGGGGTCTTTGGAATCAGGGGCCTAGCTGGTTGACATAGGCCACTTCAGGGTAGACGTCAGGAGAAGGCCCTGCTTCCACTGTTCTGTTCTCTGATCAGTACCAGGAGGGAAAGCGCTGCTGCCACTGACCAGGAGTGCTGGCTGACCTCAGTGCTCAGCTGGACAGCATGTGGTCTCCATTTAAACACAAGTTGTGAGACACTTGTGGGAGGGATTTTCTTGATCTGATTATTTCAAGGACAAAGACCAGCCCTGGATTTGGGCATGCTTTCTGGTGGCACCCAGATAAAAGGACATGCAAGTCAGAAGATCTCATTTTTGCCTGCTTGTCCTCACTCTTGCTGGCAAGTTCGTCTAGTTCAGTGCTGTGCTCCCTCTTGACCAACATTACAATCAGATTTCTGGGACTCCAAAATAGACTGAAGACCAGCAGCTCTCCAGGAATCCTCTAGGTCTTCAGCACCAGATTGGGACTGCAGATATAATCAACATCATGGAATGAGCAACTACTGGATTGTTGGCCTTCCCATTGTCGGATGACTTGGACTGCATCCTGTAAGCCAATCTGATAAAATCCCTTCAGTAAACATTATTAGGCCAGTGTTTTTAGAGATGTGCGGCTTTTACACCAACCTACCCCAGTCACCCTTCCTTCCCCACCTTGATGGACTGTCCCCTCTGAGACTGTGAGCCAAATGCAACATCTCCTACCGCAAGTTTCTCTGTCTAGTGTCCTGTGACTGCAACAACAAAAGCCAAGTAGTAGGCTTGCTGCTAAACGCTTTCACAAACGGACATTAAGTTGAGGTCAAATACATTTTCTGAAAGTAAAACGGTAAAGGGGGGGGAGAGAAATGAGTCTTTGAGTAGAAAAGATATATAATTTACTACCAAGTAAGCAACTTCTTCAGGCAACTTGAGGGTAATCCTGCTGAGGCGCTCAGGCGAATATGAGTATCTCCAAGTTATGCCAGCACCAGAATCTTTTCAAGTTGTCCCATCTGAGATTTCCAGGGCTTTAGCATAAATTAACCATGTTCAAGAAGCCAACGTACGGCACTGAGTAGAAAGTGTTTGCAGTAAGGTATGGCCGTGGTAACATGTAAGAAAGCTGAAGCGTGAGACATGAGCGTGGCTGAAGTACGTAATTCCCCCAGTGGCCAAAGAAGTCACTGTAAAGACTGAGAAAAAAATAATGTCCATTTATAGGCAGCCATGCTGACTTGTGAAAGACAAACATGCAGGAGACACCCATCACCCTGAGTCATAAAATTCGATAACCTAGTTACTTTAAGGATCTCCAGCTTTAGACAACATTCAGTCTGGAGTTCTGAATGGGCTGCAGCCTTCCAGGAGCACAGAAAACACACCCATTTGCTAAGAAATCAACTGCTTATGTGTCATGTATAGGAAAAAATAATGCTTCTTCTCATTTTCCAAATTGCTCAGTTACTATTGTAAATTATGGTCTGATTTTTTTTTAATTCAAGTCTCTATAAAGCTCATCCTGATTTCTCCAATTCAAAAAGGAGAAATTAAATAGGAAAATGTACAGTCTAGTGAAATAAGTGTTGCTATGTTTGAAACAAAGAACAATGTATGTAGTATCTACACTATCTTGAAGAAATGACACACTGATGTCATGTAAAATGAAATATTATGGCAAAATTGCTTTCCATTGCGATTTTGAAAGATACAAAGTTGTTGTAAGTAGAACACTGCAAATCACTACAGGGTCACCACTTCAGGTGAGAAGAGAAGTTTCTGAGAGGAGGTCTGCCACGCTCACCCAAGCTTTCACATAGAGCTGAAGGAAAACATTAATAGGATATAAAATGGGGACACCCATGCTTGAGAAGCACAAATGGGCTGACCTGCTCTGCTTGGGTGTCTCTGTGTCCTGCCTTTATATCTGTGGAGAGGCCAGATATTTTCTAGGGCTTTCATTCTAGAAGGATTGATCAAGATGAGACAAATTCACAAATTTGCAATGACTTCGTAAATAAATAGAGAACTGATTAAAAATCTGAGACATGGCAGGAGTTCACAGGAAGCCTCAACAATGTCAACACCACAAAATCCAGTGTGGGCGGTGGTTCGGTGAAGTGCTGGCGAGTTGACTGTGCGTGAGGCCCATGCTGAGAGGGTTACCACAGGTATAGAGGAAATGCCCAGGTGACAAAGGAAGGCCAGAGTACGCGCACCTTGGCATAGAGCTGGACATGTGGCACTAAGGCTGGCTCATCCCTCTTCATACAGAATTGTATGTGCTACATAGTTTTGTTAGTTTTATTCCAACGCAGCCATATGGTGCAGGACTGAGTTTGAAGTCAAACAATCCAACATATCTGCTCTCTGTCCTACCATTCAACCATTTCCTCTTCCTGTCACAAGTCCTGTAAGACCCCTGTTGGTTTCATCTTTGATCACCAAGGATTTGAAAAACTTGTTCCTGTCAAAGTAAAATCCTGTACCCTGACACCCTGCCTTCTCATCTTCTCGTCTCCTCTGATATGAATTCTGACAATCAGATTCTCCTGGCATGCAGAACCTGTTCCTTGGACTTTTGTCTCTTGGGCACTTCATTGTGTCTTCCTGTAAGAGGAAGGTTTTAAAGACCATTTTCAGACTATGCAAATTTAGTTTCTATAGATCTATATTCTGATATGTATGCTCAGGTGCCAGCCCCATGTCATGGGTTTGGGTGCGCCGTCTGAAAGAGGCCTGCTCCTTAGCATTTGCACTGTAGTTCCCAAGCTGAGAGACAATTCCTCTTGAAGCCCTATGGGTCTCTCATTCTATGAAGTGCTGTGGCTACTCTCATATCCACCACGCTCCTTTCCACTGGTGTCAATGCCCTATGTGTGCTGTCAACTCTGTCTGATAATAGTGTCTAGGTCTTACCTACCCTTTGTTTTGTTTTGTTTTGTTTTGTTTTGTTTTGAACTATGAATACTTATCACGGACATTTTTCCTTTCACCCTTTCTCCCAAGGATGTCTTTCTGGCAACTCCCACTTTAGCTCATAACACCAGGCGTAACAGTGAACAAATTTTTGTACAATCGAATACCAAACCTTTAAAAAAAATTCCACCATTTGGTAGAAGAGTGGCATATACAGAATGGCAAACGAAACTAATCTCCATCAGGATTTTGTGAACACTGACGAGCATGTAACTGTCTTCTGATGGTAAACCTGTGTGAATCTAAGAAAGGGGCAGTTCCACTTGGATTTTAAGGCTGAAACTACATTTATATTAAATACATATTTATAAATATATAATTTACTTATATAGATATATTCATTTTTATATAATATATAAATGTATGGTAAATATTTTATTTATACATAAATAAATATTATTACAGATATAATTACAGAGTGTTCAGAGTGGAATTCTGGCCATCTGGTGGCTGAGAACCATTCATGGTAATGCTATAAACTATGATTATCATCGTTATTTTTCAAAAGGTGACATGAAGCAAGGACACAATTACTCAAGATGTTACTCCATGTTGAGGGGTTAGGGTTAGGTTGGGTTAGGGTTAGATTTAAGTGCAAATCAAGAGACCAAGATATCAACAACTACCTAAATGAAGCTGAAGTTGGTAATGACAACTATTACACAGCTAAGTCAGATCAGGAACTTACTTGGCAATGAACTTAAAGTCTCAACACTCTAGAAAGGCACAGGTAAACTCATTTCACAGGTTTCAGCATGGGGAGACAAGCTCTCTTCCAATCCCAGCCATGAAAATATGTAGTGCAAACCTACATGGATTGTTACAGAATGTGTTATGCCCGGTTTCTGTAAGAAAGTAATAAAGCTTCCTCTTCTACTTCCTGTTTCCATTCTGGAAGTATGGATTAGACTTCTCTGAGAAGAAACTTTCTGCTCACTTTAAGACTTCTGTGTGTGGTTATCCTGCAGAAGGAAACTGTCTATACACACCTCACCTAAATCAAGATGTGGGAACTGAGGATCTGCATCCCGCAGGCCCAGCCACGCACAGCCTGTGAGTCACTGAGGACAGGGCGTCCATGTGTATTAGCTGCTGCATGCTGAAGCATAGAGTGGTATCACATGAGCTTCCTTCTGGAGAATGAGCAAATGTCTATTCCCCCCCCACAAAGAGGGGCCCAGAAATAGACTCAAGATAATCATACCCAAGTTTTCCTTGGTGAAACAATGAGTTTAATTAAAGCTACTTACAGATGCACAATAAAACCCAAATTGAGACAGAGGTTGGTACCAGGGACTGGGGTGATGCCGTGATGGGCCTGACCATGCTTCTGTTTGGAGGACTGTGGGTTTGGGTAATCTGGATTAGAAAGCAGCACAACGCTTTAGGTGAGACTTCATGGCTCATCCTAGTAGGAACATGGAAGACAGTGGTGTTGGTGATTTGAACTATGGGGGCCTGGCTCAAGAGACTTCAGAGGAGAAGAATGTTAGTATGTGGCCAAAGATTTATTCTTGTGCTAGTTTGGTGAAGAATGTGGCTGCTTTTTGCCCTTGTCCAAAGAGTTGGCCTGAAGCTAAAATGAAGAGATTTAGATTAATTGCATTGGCAAAGGAAAACAAGCTAGTGTAAACTCTGTTCTGTTGTTCACTCTTGTGAAGAACATTTTTGATGAAACAGAGGAAGCTGTGCAAGGAAAAATACAAAATGTATGGTTCATGCATTAAAAGGGCACCTGGAAATGGAATGGAACTAAATCCTGTGTTCAAGGAGATAAACAGATTAAAGAATTAAGGGGAATCAAGGGAGTGGTGACAATAGGCAAGACCCACCCAGATAAGCTTCCTCTTGTAAAAGCAAGTAAAGAGAAGCTTAGACCCAGGTGTAGTGGTACATGACTTTAATTTCAGTGCTCAAGAGCTAGAGGCATGCACATCTCCGAGTTCAAGCCCAGCCTGGCCTATAAAGCCAGTTCCTGGACAGCCAAGCTTAGGCAGCCAAGAACAGAAATCTGGTGAAGATGTAATTGAACAGAAGGGCATGTTTCAGCCCCAGCAAGCAGCAGAACTTTGGCCACTTGGCTCTGCCTTTAGAGTCAAGGATAGGAAAAAAGGGGGTTAGCTAAGATTCCTGTGCAACTAAGAAAATTTGCTGAGATCAGGCTTGTGGAAAGGGTATTCTGGCATGGAGGTCCAGAGAGGCCACTGTTGTGTAAAGCTGGATTGCCTTGGAGACCCCAAGAGATTAGAGATGCCAGAACCATGGTATAGCTGCTGAGGAAAGCTGCTAAGGAATGGAAGGAGCCCAAAAGAAAGCAGTGTGTTGCAGTCAACAAAGTTGAAGGGAGCTGGAGACCGAAGAACATTTTGACATCAGATATGGAGATGCAGAATTTGAAGTTGCCCAGCTGATTTTTGGTCTTGCTTTAGTCTAGCATTTCCTCACTATGCTCTCTTCCCTAAATTTTGGAACAGTAATGCATATTTTGTGTCATTGTATGTTGTAAGTACGTGATCTGTTTTTGATTTTGATATTATAGGAAATTATAATTAAATGATTGCATGAATCTCAGAAGAGATTTTGAAGTTTGGACTTTTAAACAATGTTGAGACTGTGATAGACTGGAAATTTATGAAGTTAGACTAAATGAGTTTTGCAATATTTTATGGCTACAAATCTATGGGGGTCAGGGACTGGAATGTTAGGGTCTGAATTTGTATGTCCCCCATAGAACGATGTGTTTCAAAGCTCAGCCCATAGGAAGTGGTAGTTTTAAGAGATGTGGCCCTGTCGGAGTAGGCGTGGCCTTGTTGGAGGAAGTGCGTCACTGTAGGGACAGGCTTTGAGGGCTCCTGTGTTAAGCTTTGCTCATTGTGGCACACAGTCTTCCCTTGCTGCTTGCGGATCAAAATGTAGAACTCTCGACTCTATCTCCAGCACCAAGCCTGCCTGTATGCTGTCTTGCTTCCTGCCATGATGATGGACTAAACCTCTAAAACTGTAAGCCAGCCCCAGTTAAGTGCTTTCCTTTATAAGAGTTACCATGGCCATCATGTCTCTTTTCAGCAGTAACACCCTAAGAAACATGGATGAGGGATTCCTAACAGAAATAGGAGTGATCTCCCCCCCCCCCAAAGAAACTATCATCAAAAAGTTTTACCTCAGTACAGATGAGGACATGCTTATAGCTGCACGAGTAGTTTCCCCTTTCTCTTAACCTTCCACTGTTCATGTACTCTACCTCCTATGACCATGTGCAGCTGAGATGGAATTACATACAGCTGGAAAAGAAGCAAAACAGGGAGTGACTGGAATCTTGGCTGACGGCTGATGATTCCGTTCATCTGCCCATGAATCCAGATCTTGAGGGATTCTTGCAGGTGGTCACAGCTCTTCTAATTATGATATTTGTTTGGAGGAGAGTGTTTCACAAGGGCACTGGCTCAGGCTGTGTATCTGACACACTCAGGACAAACATTAATGAACCAGTCTACTTTCAGTGGAGCTAGAAGGTGCTTCTAACGCTTGGCCAGCACTGTGAACACCCCTGCCCTGTTGCCTCATGTGCTTTGACAGCATCCCCTTTCTCTAAGAGAATTACAGTGGTACCCGAATGTGGCTTGCTGGACCAAGAATGTAGATCTCCTTCACAGATGAAGCAAACTGCCTCTTTGGGGGCTGGATCTTGCCTACCCTCTCCACGAGGGCTGTGGCCGTGTGTCGGCCACCATGAGCATCTACTCGCCTGGTATGAAAGAGACCCTGTGCTCACTTCCCTGTAGTGGCAGCCTCCCTCAAAAGCTGCAAAAATTATATCTTTGGAGTTCACTGTGAATATTTATGATATATTCAAGTAAATGAGCTGAAGAATAATATGCATTGCATTGCTTCATTGTTGATTAAAAAAACAAAACAACTAAAAAAAGCAGTGCTCTGAATGTCAGAGACATTACATTGAAGTGAGTCAATACAGGAAAAGATAGGTTTTCTCCACACACCAGGCTGCTTGCTTCTGTTGCTTAAACATTTTCATACTTCTTTGTTTAATTTCACTTCTTACACTGAAAGCGAGTTATAGAATTTGCTTCAATTTAACAAGGATATTCAGATTATATCCAATGTAAGGTAGATTTATAACAGCACAAAAGTACTTCCCCTTAGTTCTATAAGGTACTCTTATGTGATTTCTATAACTGACCCAATTTTTCTGTTTTTAATATTTGTTTTTACATTTGCTTTTGATTACATGGAGTCAGTCATGCTACATAGAGAAAACATGATATTCATGCTTTCTCAACATGATGTTCATTCTTTCTCTGTTTCCAGTGAGTATCTCCTCCCTGAAATGTGTTCATTGCTAATGTCACACAGTCATTAACCACCACGGTACTCAGCCTCACCCACCACCAACATGTATTCACGGTACATCTGGTGCATTTGGTTTTCCATGTCTGGTTAGGATACTTAGAAGCTTGTTGGGTAAAGATAATCTCAGGTTTTCTGAGTTAGGGAAGAAAAGCTGGTACTTCCCTTCTGAGAAAAGATAAGACCTGGGCTTTTTTTTTTGTTTGTTTTTAACAAGGAGAGTGGTTTGGCAGAAACACGTGTCCATTCTGTGAGTGAAAGTGTTGTTACCATCTGTGACAAACATCTCACCACCTGAGTGTGTCAGGAGATGGAAATGGGTGGTGAGGACCAAGGGATCCATTTGGAACTTAGCTGACCTTCTCTTTAGATTCTTGACCCAAAACTCAGCCTGGAGACAAACCCTGAGACTGAGGTGGTGCTTTGTGTGACAACAGCTTCATATTCAGAGTGCGTTGAGATAGTTTCACATATTTTATCTAAGCACTTGCTAAGTGTTTTCTCGGGAAAGAAAATCCAGCACATTTATTCCTGTATCATTATGCAAAGTGAATGAGAGATTCACACATATAACCCAAAGACATTTCCAGGCAGAATCCTGGGATATTTCTTTGTCCTCTGTGCTGTAAGAGAAAAGCCTCATCTGCTGAGACAGAAATCCAAACAATTAAACAAACTTGTCAACTGAATCTGAAACCTGAATTCTGTGCACCAGGAGCCCCAGGGACCAGCCTTCATGCTTTTCTCATACAAATAGATGTGGGGTTCTTTTGTTTGTTTGTTTTTGTTTTTTCAGAGAATGCCAGGGAGGTCAAATAAATCCTCCAGAATTCGTACCATTGGCACTGTAGCCAAGGCTTCTATGGGAGACAATAGGTTAGCTAAGATTCCCCCGGACTTGACCGGGAAGGGAAATACTGACCACTTAATTAACATCCCACACAAGCCGTGCCAGCACGATGAGCTCATTAATGGATTGTTTAGCAAGAAGGTGGATAGCACATTCTCAAATACATAGACACAAGCCCTGTCTTCCAAATAACACCAAAACCCCACACACCTAGACACGTTTTTGTGCATGAAGGTACATGAGGAGACATGGAGTCTACATGGAAGGGCAGCATCTTACAGACAGGGCTGTGAAGAGTAGAAGCTGTGCAATGCCCGCAGGCCGCTTCTGAAGAGACGCAGGACAGTAACTACACGCTGGGCCTGAAATGACAAGGTAACGGTTGACACTTAACTTTTCATGGAACTGTGTGTCCTTCTGTTAGGGGCAAAGGCTCCACGATACAAAGGGTGGGAGGGAAGCATGGCACCAAACTATTTCTACAGCCTGGAAACATAGCTAACATGGAAACATAGTGTCCACTCTGACATTTGCTGGGAAAAGACCAGGGTTCAGTTTTCTTGCCCCTACACAAGACAAAATTTCCATTTTAATTTTGATGTGCTCTGTGACGGTCATTTATACACAGCTAATGATTCCAAGGTGGCCAGATAGTGCGGCCGTGCTGTGGTGGGTAACTCGGCAGCATAACAGCGGCAGGCTTGAATGTTAATGGAAAATCTGGACAAACGCGAGAGTTGTTTGTTAGGAGCAAACACTTGAGAAATAAGGTAGCTTCATCAATGTTAGATTTCCATCACAGATTTTATGACATATCATCGAACATAAGTGCTTTTATGAGTTTTAAAAATTACTTCAATATTTGACACTCTGTGCTTCAAGGAATTCTGATTGGCAGTTGATTAGACTCCTGCTCCACTCATTAGCTTCCTTAGTAAAATTAGTAGGCTAGAAAATTGCATTGTAATTCATCAAGGGGAAAGTAAATGTTGCTGGAGATTTTAAGGCTGTGATGGTATATTTACTTAGTATAGAATAGTTTTTCAAGAGATGCCTAATAAAAATGTGCTAGAGAATATATATTATCAATTCATCTGGAATCATGATAATCCATTCATGCACACTTGGTTTTTGTACATGGAGAAGTTGCGGCTGTCTTGAATTTCCTGTGTCGCGGCATTCACATAATTATAGGAAAGTGCTATCTCTCCATTATATCTGTCTCCTTCACGCTCCATTTCAAACCACCCTGTGCACCAAGTATGCTTCAAAAAATCCTTCAAATGCAACCAGTACTAACAGTCCTAGTCCTCCTCTTCTGCTAGAAGCAAATAATTTACTGTCAAAAACTGCCCTACAAATCAAAATACTACATTGTGGCAATGCTGTAGAGATCTTAGACATAGAACGGTAGTAGTTACTTGATGTCAGCTGGGGGAGTATGTGGACATCAAAAGTCTATGAAGACTTAATAAGATAAAAACAATTACTATTACTATTTGAGCACTTTTCAATGAATTTAATGCAGGAAAACAGCAAGTCATGACTTTTATATTACTCACATGCTGACAATTCCATGCCTATACTTTATATTTGTAAGCAAGATGGAGAAAATTATTTCATAATAATCTATAAAACACAAAAATTTTGGGTGGCAAAAAGACATAGTGGAAAATGAAAATGATTGAAATATATCATTCTTTCACTCATCTACATTAAGAAATTCAGCAAACTGGTATTATATTCATATCCCGTTTATATTTTGTAGGAATAGTTAATACATTGAATGCTCACTAAATTAAAAAATGAGGCATATAGATAGCAGGCGTTTTGTTTTGTTTTTTTTTTTCTTAAGAGCTCTGCATTTGTATTTAATCTTAGAGTAAAGGAACCTTAAAATAATATCAAGAAGTTGGATGTTGTTTTAAGTAAAACCAGTCATCACTAAGAAGAAAGGCTGAGGTAAGTACCTGCCCATTGTGAGGGTCGCAGTTCAAATCCCCGTGCTGTAACAACAATAAACAACAGCAAAGATGAAACCGTAGGATTGTGACACGTTAATCGCTGCATCGGCCTTTTCCCCTGGAAACCACTTTCTCTTACAGGAATTTATTGCACGGGGCTTGGGGCAAGTACATGGATGCCATAGTATGTGTGTGGCAGAGGACAACATGCGTGTATATGTTCTCTTCATCCGTCACGTGGAGCTTGGAGGTCGAGCTCAGGCCATCAGGCTTGCGGGCACGGGTCTTTTCCAACTTGGCCACCTGCCCAACACACCCTTTCAAAGTCTCCGTCTCTGGTTTTGTCTCTCTCTGCGTCCTCTGACCTCTTAGGATGCTTTGTCTCCAGCCTGAGGACGGTTTTGCCCCTGACATCACACTCTTAGATTCTCAGGGCTGGGAAACAGATTCATGTATCTCTGAGATTCTTGAGAATTTATGCGCCACACATTTTGATAGGAAAAGTCCTTAGTTGCACTAACTCCTGCATCTCTCCAGCCCTTCACTTGTGAGTGTGGGAACAAATTGAAGTGGCCTCTGAAAAACCTGTGACTTTGTCAATGATAGAACTCACAGTTTCCTATATGATTCTAATTGTTATGGAAATTTCCAAATATGATTAATTACCAGTAGTACTTGGAAATTACAGTAATTTCTAGATCTGCTGTCAGATCTCACTTAATACGCTAATAGGAAAACATTATTAATTCACAAATTTACTTTAAATCCATATGCATATTTTATCAGAATATGCATTTCTTAAGACATTTAAAAATGTTATTGCTATCACTTAAAATATTCTACTTAGTAGTTCATAGGCAGCCATTAAGTAATAAGGAAGTTAAGGCAACCCCACAAAATATTTAGGAGTACATCC
This sequence comes from Psammomys obesus, assembly GCF_907164565.1. Classification (NCBI taxonomy): domain Eukaryota; kingdom Metazoa; phylum Chordata; class Mammalia; order Rodentia; family Muridae; genus Psammomys; species Psammomys obesus. The sequence continues at coordinate 8,748,009 of NW_026586816.1, forward strand.
TTTCATCTGAAGATGGGATGAAAAGAAAGGAAGGGAGGGATAGCAAGAAATATTTGTAGTCTCTCTGATAGTTTGGTTGCTTAGCATACTGACAGAAAGGCATCACCTACCCTGAGACTATAGAAATTATATCCTCAATTTGACTGACTTGAGCTATCTTTCTGTACTCTGTGGGTTTGAGTCATCATTCCCAGTTCTTAAGTGTCTCTGAAACTTAGAACCTAAATAAAGAAGGAATTTAAGTGATAGCTCTGTAAGTCCTACTTTTGATGGTTTACAGTTGCAGATGACTAAACAACACTGGGAGAAAACTGGGCAAGACTTTAGACCCTTAACTAATGTTGACGATTTTGTTACTGGCTTCTGGGGGAAGGAGAACAGTAGAGCAGTCCTCACAAGGGTGATTCAGTAGAGCCTGACTGCAAATGAACTGAAACACCGTCTTGCCTGGTCATGGGTTATAGAGAAGTTTTGATTAGCAGAATTCCCTAACCAGAGGAATTAGCCTTATCAATACCTTCTAGAATAATTGAAAAAAAAAATAATAAACATTTCAGAGCATATTCTGAACAAAGAATGAATACACTAAGTCATTTCAAAGATAAGATGCTTAAATCTTACTGGTGTGTTATTTCTTTTAAGAGAGGAACTCTAATAAGAACAATTTTATGCTTATCCATGAAAGGAAACAAAAAGAAAGGAGCCGCTTTAGACTCTGCTACAATATGAATGCTACACTTACTAACTGTTCCGCGTCAGCCAAGCTGTCATTAGTACAAAACTATTAATACTATTAAAGATAAGATGCTCAGAGGCCCTCATCAAAATGTGAACTTTGAAATAAATACACCACAAATAACATAATGCCTCTTCTGTATTGTTCACTGAGAAGCTGACATTTGTTTACCTACTTAATTCTTACAAAAATCAAATAAGGAGAGTACACTTCATATTCTATTGTTTATTTTCACCCCGTTACACATTTGAAGAGATTAGTTGACTAAGAAGACAAGAGGTGTGCACATAGCTACATGGCCAGTCTTCTACGTGTACTTTCTCACTCACTCTACCAAGTTTTCTACAAAACAAATGCCATAGATCTGAAACTCCAGTGTGCCCCATCATGGGATGCCCAATAAGAACCACTGAAAGATTTAAATTGGAGTAAAATGCAGTGTAAAATTATCCAAGGTATCTGATGTGTATGTGTGTGTGTGGTATGTATCTATGTGTGTGTATGTATGTATGTATTCATGTTCCTCTGTTGCTCTCTGCCTTATTGCTTTGAGACAGGGTCTCTCACTGAACCAGACGGATCTTTCATGTTTCAGCCAGGCTGGCCAGAATGTTTCCAGTTCTGCCTGTTTCTGCCCACTGTGTTGAGGTTACAGACATATGTGGGCAAACCTAGCTTTTAGTGGGTGCTGAGACTTTAAATCCAGGTCCCTAGGCTTGGAGAGTAAGCACTATTATCCACTAAGCCATCTTCACAAAGTTGATTTAAGGTTTTACATTTTTATCTCATCCTCTTGATTCTGAGAAAATTCTTAATTTATGTCCCAGGCATTTTTTTAGATTCCTTCCTAATAACTTTAGGGTGGAGGGAAAAGATGTTTACAAAGGTTTACAAAACAAAGCAATGTTCCCTTTTCCTCTACAATAGTGCTGTGAAAATCACATGGAACCCTGAAATGATCAATAAGAGCTTACTTAGACATTGACTTCTGATAGATTAAATTTAAAATATAATAATAATAAAACTACTAGCTACAATAATCCCCATCAAGGAAGTCTCACTTAGACTCCTGTGTCACCTCAACACTAAGAATTGAATCTCTTTTACCTCTCACTTTAGATTATAGAGAATACAACACAACTCCTAGACAGCAAAAGAATCATAATTCAGACTTCAAAAATTAAATAACAGAAAATCACAACTGGAAAAAAGTTGTTCCCTGATTTTCAAAATCCTGACAGGAGCTTGACAGGAAACGTTTTTTTGGAAGTCAACCAACTAAAATGTTGCTTATTCATGATTTTGCCAGAGAATATTGAAAAGGAAATGAGATTGCAATCTTTCCCTGTCCAGCTGTCAAAGAAGACAGCAAATTTCTATCTCCAAAGAGAGAAAACTAGAAAAGAATTTTTTTTCTCACTGTCAGAAATCTATCCTGCACTTGAGTGGGTTTGAGGAACATCTGAAAATGGATGTAATATGACAGCGACCACAGCGACATCAGAAATGACAGAGGCCGTTTTGTAGTTTAATGTGAGCAGCAGAGAACCGGCCAATCACAATGAAGAAGTCTGCAAATGTGAGGCACTGGGGAGGAAAATCAGTCCTTCGGGGCCGCCAGGAAACAGATGTGAGCAAAGCAGGGCTGCACGCCTCACGGAGACTGCTGCTGCCTTGTTCACTGTAAGGTTCCATCTACCTACCCTTCCCATCAGAGCCAATACCAACCAGGCGCCGTACACACACTCAGCTATGAAATCCAGTTGCATCAGACTTACACACCTTGGTGGTCACCAGAATACTAGCCAGGATTTGAAGAGCACGAGTAGAAAGCAGGTAACCTCCATCATAAGGTAGTGGCTGGGGAATCCAAGTTCCCTAGTCCAGTTAGCTTAGCCACACATCAAGATAAACTAATCCCTAAGTCAGGAAAAGGAACCTGGAAGTGCTCCACACTTGAATTCACACATTTCAGACCTTCCTCCTTCCACCCTGCTCTCCATCATCCTTTCTTCCGCCAGGTCTCTCTTGCCTTTCCTTTGGCCAATAGTATATTCGGATATCAAATTCCACCTTGTTTGTAGACTAGAGCGTCTCCTTGGGTCATTACTCTGCATCTTAGCTTTACGGGGTTCTTGTTATAGGTGAACCTCCAGTTCGGTTTGTGTTTTCCTCTCTCTCTCTCACTTTCTTTCTCTCTCTCTCTCTCTCCGTGTGTGTGTGTGTGTGTGTGTGTGTGTGTGTGTGCATATGTGTCCTAAAAATAAACTTCTGAGTCTTCACAATGTAATTCGTACATATGTTTTCAGGGATGACTATTTGGTATTGGATGACTAGTTGGTGTGCTCTGGCCTGGAGAATACTACTTCCGCCATCTCGGAGAATTCCCTAGTTTCCTGTAGTCCTTTGTGTAGGGAGGAAGCCTCATGGATTTTATTCTGTCCACTTTGGCATGTCTATTGCTCCCCTCAGACCATATTTAGCGAGTCGTGTTGGTGATACTTTGTGGGTGTAGCTTCTGACATTACTAGGGGACACAGTCCCACAGAAAACTCTCTCATCTTCTGCCTCTTCCATTCTTTCCACCTCCTCTTCGCAATGTTCTCTAAGCCTTAGGTGTGGAAATGTGTTGTAGATATATTTACTGGGATTGGGCTCCACAACTCTGCATTTGAACGGCTGGCCCCTGCCTGTTGCAAAAAGATGTTTCCTTGTTGAGGTTTAATGGTTACACTTACCTGCAGGCATAAGGACAAATATTTAGAATGTAGTTAGGGAACGTGATGGCTTAGTAAAGTGGTTGTAGGTTCTCCTCAAAGATCTATGATTTCAGTAGCCCTGGTTTGTTGGCTAGGTTTTCCGGATCAGGCATGAATTCCTTCCTGTAAAATGGGTCTGAATTCCAAAGAAAGAGACGTTGGTTACCACCAAGATATGTGGGCCACTGCTGTAGCCTTAGGGCTATCATTCTGTGCTGGTTGTTGTTGGTGGAGGTCACGGGATTTTTTTTTCATGATAGGGTGTAGATAATCCACCCAGGTAGGCCTTGAATTTACAATCCTCCTTCCTGGTGCTCCTTTAACCTCAGATTACATCCACCAAGCCCAGCTTCAAGAAAAACACCTTGAAAAAGTTATGGTACCTTTTGTTTGCCATTCTCTGGGTTGCTTGCTTACTTGTTTGCTTGCTTTCTTGAAGGACATTCTGAGAACAGGTGTAGACCACATGTGCAGAGGAGACCTGTGCATCTAGTCTGGGGATGGTTTCCCCCTTCTGCATGGCCCCACTTAGCTTTCCATGATCATATTAACTCGTCTCAACATTCCTGATGTGTTTCTTCAAGCCTCTAAAAAAACGCTCCCACCCAGTGCTATAAGTGTAAAGGCTACAGAACTTCTTAGTAAATGAGGGAAGAAAAGGGAAAGGGGGAGGAGATAGAAAGAAAGGAAAAAAAAGGGGGAATGAAGTGAAGGGGAAAAACAGATGAGATGAGAGCTAGAAGGAGAATGAGAGTCAGACTGAGGGAGAAACAACACAAATGACTCTTTTCTGTGAATTCTGGTCAGCAGAATTCCAAAGAAACAAGTAGTCTTTCCTATCCTTTGCATCTTTGTTGAATGTCTTCTCCCCTCTCATTTTCCAAATATCCACTAAAGACATGCTTAGCTTTGAACAATATGCCCCCACCATATTGTTACTTTATTTGGAGGTATGGTGCAGAGTATATACTTGCTGATCATTAGGTTGCCCTTAGGGGTCGGGTAAGGAAGGGAGAGAGTGCAGTGGAGAACAGGATGTGCAGCTTCAGGGCACAGTAATTATCTACTCTCTGAAAATAGGAAAGAGGACAAACATATTTAGAGATTCATTTCCTTTCAATTTTACAGGTGAGCTGACAGAGAGAAAAGAAACTCTATTTCCCGCCACATCAATGTCAGTCCAAAACTTCTAAGACAAATTCTGCCATGAAAAATAAAATGGGTTTGAACTCTTGTTCACTAATCACCATATTGGAAGCATTCGTTTCCATGGAGCTATTCTAGGTGAGAGCTCTGTGTTCTGTAATAAACAATAGCATTTAGCCAAGTAAACATGAAAATAAGTAACCCTTGAAAACAAACTGAACATTATTTAAAAATTAATAAATTCAGTAAAACACAACATAAATAAATCAAGTTCCATTTTCTGTTAAACATTAGATTATTTTGGCTTAGAAACATGTTCTTAAATTTTTACATTCTTTAAAATCTCTTATATCAGTGATATTTTTCACCATTTGTCATTATATCTTTATAGTTTTTATTCTAACATCAACTTTGTACCCTTGACTTTGTTTTCATCTTCTCACACCCAAAGCTTAACATTTGCTATTTATCGCAAGGCTGTTCTTTAAAACTTCATATAAATCAAGACTGTGATATAATGACATTATACATATGAATTAGATATTGTTCAAAATAAAGAACTGATGCAAAGATTGACTTGGGGTGTTATGTCTTCCTAAGTGATAAGCCTTTCGAGAGAAAGTAACTGTTATGCCCATTAGTAAATACCACTTGGTTACTAGCACAGTTTTTACATGATGTTAGTTTTGCCCCTTGTTTCCACGGCAAAGGGAGACTTTAGATTTCTGGGTGTTACTCTGGTAAGACAGTCTGAACACAGAGAATTTAACAATAAACAATGAGGCTTATCTTCCATGAACATGGTTAGGATTACCGCTGCTTTGGGAAAGTTGGAAAATGGAACATTTTGCATTTTGCTGTGTGTGTGTGCGTGCGTGTGTGTGTGTGCGTGTGTGTGATGCATGAGTGTGTGCTTATCTGCAGACATGTGTGTCATGTACATGGGTAAAGGTCAGAGGACAACCTTTGGGCACTGGTCCTTACCTTTCCACCTTATCTCAGACAGGGCCTCAGCATTGACCAGCCCATGGTCTTCAGGGAACTCTTATCTCTACATGCCATTGCCCAACTGGGGCCTGCTGGGATTATAGACTACTAGACTCACTACTGTCTCCAGATTTTACAGTGGTCTGGTAAGAAAAACTCAAGTCATCGGTCTTACATGGCAAGTACTTTACACACTGAACCACCTCCCCAGACCATTTTAGTGAGGTTGCCATGCATAAATTTTGTTCCATCAGCTCTTACTTTGTGAAGCGCCATGTTGCCTAAAGTGTGATTTCGTGGGGTGATGGCCTGGGGAAACATCAAGCAAGATTCTGAAAAGCTCAGAGCTCCTGCAGCAACCTTGCATGTGCCTCTGTTAATGAAGAAAATGCAACTACCCAACACTCATATCCTACCACGGCATATGCTTTTCCAATGCTCTCTTTGGGATTTTGTTCATGACACGTGTAAATGCACATCTTCAGGAAGATGTCCCTCTCTAGGGACCACGCCATCTGCACTTCCACTATCTTTGATGTAGTTGGCAGCCACTGTGTCATCAGGGCATCGCTGATTAAAACATCCACTCTAGAATGCTACTGGGAAACTTAGGTAAGAAACTTCACTTCAGATCGTAAGGAAGTAAAGTGGATTGATCTTTGTGGTTGGCAAGAGTCTGAACTTTTACTTCTCTTCTTTGAAAGAAGTAGGCCTCAAGGCCATGGCTTTCTGTCCACAGCTGTTAGTCTCAAGTGACCACACCATTTCCTACTAAAGAAAGGAGCGAATTCAGGCCTGATTCCTGCCTATACTTGCTATGCGAATATGGATATGTTCAAAGTGAAACCCCATCAAGACTGACAATCTGAATCCACGCTCTAAGTAGGCCATTGCCTCATATCTGTGGTCTTTAGGCAGACTACCTAAGACATGTCCACAGAGCTCTGGTTTGACCAAATTCTCTGAGTGATTCTGCTGAGAAGACTTTATAGAAAAAGAAATTTGAAACTATAGTTGGAAGGTTTTTTTTTTTTGTTTGTTTGTTTGTTTGTTTGTTTGTTTTTTAAAGGAAGAGCCAAAAATTTGGCCAAATGTTAGGCAAGAAAAATATCCACAAGGATATATATCCTGAACAATATGTAATATGAGCCATTCCTGGAAAGAAAGAAAAAGTATATCCATCAATATGAAATGAAAAGTATGTATTAAATGTCTGCTCTGTGATAAACAAAGAAAAGCGATATAAAGATGGGCGAAACATGATCACTGTCCATCAGAGGCCACCCTCCACAAAGATGTCCTGTTTATTGACAAGATGTGGGAGAGAAGAAGGCTGAAGACACTTGCACTTACGCTAGCAATGTAACATATGTTACTTAGGAGTGTGCAAGAAAGACTGTTTATACCAAGCCGCAGTTTAGACTGGTCCGTTACAATGTGAATCAACTTATGGAAACTAAATTGGCCACAAACACACTAGGAAGCAGGCTGAGGCTTAAGAATGAAGGAGAGCAGCATGCTCGGTATGGCTGTGAAGAAAGCAGTTCTCTGCAGACAGAGTTAGGGAAAGGAGGAATAACAAAGTTTTACAAAGATGTGTATGTGCGCATTTGTATAAATTGTATTTGTATATGTATAAATATGTATATGCAACTAGGGTGAAGCAGACGTGGGTATTCAGACTTAATATCCTATGAAACAAGATGCAAAACAATATTTCTATACAGGAAACTTCAATGTCCAAGGTGGTGCTTTAAAAATAACTTGCTAGGTTAATACGGGATGGAATAAGGAAAACTGGACCTGGGGCATTCAATTAGGAAAGTGTAATGTAATGATACTCCAGGCTTTCCATTAAATAGAACCTCAATAGTACTGTGATTTGTACTTGAAATGTTCCCTCAAAGGCCTATGTGTTAAAGGCTTGGTCCTCAGCTTTGTGCTTCTGGAAAATCGTAGAACCTTTAAGAAGGGGGCCCCGTGTGAGCTTGTAGGTCGCTAGGAGCATGGCCATTGAAAGGCGGAACACTGATATCGTTTTCTCCATCTTCCATGCTGTGGCCATGAGGTGAATATTTTGCTGTGATAACCACACCCACTTTGTTATAAATCCCAAAAGTCAGAATTTCCCAAACTGGGAATCTAGAGTGGCAATGATTCTACTGGAAAAAAAAAAAAAAAGGAAGCAAGAAGAGTTCTCGGCCAGCAGCTTCCACTGATGAATTTGCCACATGTTTATCTGTGTATATTTTATATGAAGGCAGGATATCCAAGTAGAGAGATGAAGGTATCTTTAAATGCAGCACAGGCTGAAAAAAGATAAATTTTAAATACAAACTTATTGCAATGAAATGCTTTCAAATCTTCTTGAAGAAATAATACATATAAATATTACTTTCGTAAGCTGAGAATGGCCTCCAAAGATTCTCCCTCAAATCTGATAGAATATGAATAGCAGGGTATTATCCAGTGTGATTATGAATCTTGCAGTGTGAAAACTTCCATTATGGAATCACTAACATCTCACGAGTCACATGGAGAAGATCATGGAGGAAAACACCATGTGGCTGTAGATGCCGAGATGGGTGGATACAGCCACAAAACCAGGAAAGCGCAGCAAGGAGAACGTCAAAAACAGGAAAAAAAGATTATTTTCAGGTATATGGAAGGAGTCTACCCACTTTCTGACCTCGGCCTGGGACTGAGAGCCTATGTCTAGCCTCCAGAATGAGAGAAAACATTTTTATTATTTAAATGCCAAATCTGTGATCATTTGTCACAGTCGCCCCAGGAAACTAACACGACTGTAAATGGAATCCTATCAAATAAATACAAAGTCTCAGTAAGGCCTCAATGGTAATGATCAGGATCACAACTTTCAAAAGTCAAAGAATATCTTGCTTTGTTATATACTAACATTTTCTCTTAACAGAACGCTCCTGTCATATTGTCCTCTGAAGTAGGTAATTTTGTTGATATTGCTTCTAAGGAAGAGGTGTGTCAGGGCTCCTATCTCTTCAAAAAGGAATAGCACAAATCTGCCATAACAGTTCAGCTTTGAGACACAATTAATCACAACATAAAGATGGCAGTTATAGGGGCTACCTCAGGGGTTACATACACTAGTTCTCTTGCAGAGGACCTAGGTTCAGTTACCATCACCTACATAATGGTTCATAATCATCATAACTCCTATCCCATATGATGCTTTGATGCTTTGATTTGATGCTTTCTTCTGGTCTCTGTGGGCACTGGGTATCTTGTGGAAACACATACATACATGCAGACAAAGCATGAATACACATAAAGTAAACAAATCTCAAAAACAAAGACCACAGATGTAGAAAAGAGGACCAATGGTGAGAAGCCTAAGAAAATATGATAGAATACTTCCGAGATGTCTCTTTGTTTCTCAAATGAATTACACACACAGTTGACACTACCTTACAGACGTATCTGTCATATTTTATACATCTGCTTTTAACCTGTCTGACCCTATAACCTGAATTCCATAAAGAAAATATTTTCATATTACATTTCTTAATATTTTCCTATCTTGCTAGCTTTTAACTCTGCTAAATCCTATTTAAATTGGAACCCAAACTCTCTTGAGAGAACAATTCACTTGAACTATGCTGCTTCCTAGTTGGATCAGACTTGCAGTAGCATTCTCAAAGACAAGGGCGGCCTGGCTTAGCCCAGTGTGGCCTGTCTACTTTTCCCTCTGAGCTTCGTTCATTCTAACAATCTCATCAGTATTCCTTACAGCCATTCACCTCAAGTGTCATGAAAAGCAATCACAGAGACCTTTAAATCTCAGGGGGGAGCTGGTTTGTAAATTACAAGGCCATTTCAAAAAAAAAAAATAAGTACTACATTTAACTTCTTGAGAATTGAAAGAGTGGCTTCTAAACATGACCATGCCTGAGCTCTCGTTAGCAGCTCCCTGTGGCAGTGTATGTGCTGAGGGCCTACCATTACAGAGGCTGTCCAGGGCAAGTCCACAAAGACTCCTGACAGAAGACACAATTACAAAAATATTAGAGATCAAATTGGCAATTACCAGATTTAAAAAAAAAAATCTCATTGGGTTTCACTAGATTGTAGAATAGAATATCTAATATAAAACAAAGTGAGCAGTCTGATAAGACCAGAAAAGAATGCTGGTTCTATGGGGGAGAGGCGGGGGCGAGGAGAACAGAAAAGAGTACAAACAGGAACAGGAGTAAAGAAAGTTGGAGAGGTTGGGATGAAGCTCAGTGTGAGGGATCTTGCCTAATATACAGGGGTTTGACTCCAGGGAAGGAGAGGGGAAGGGAGAGAAGGACAGGGAAATATGGCGGCAGAAAACAAATGGGCTATTTCAAACTTGTTTTCCTGACAGGGTTAAAACAGAGGGCCACTTCATCCTCACCACACCAATTCAAGTAAACTGGGCATCTTTTGATTAGCTGTAAATGTCATTTTTTTACTTCTTCAGACGATGCAATGAGAAATACATGGCTTGGACCCAGCCCAGAGCATTTCTATCTACCTATCCCTATCCCTAGGCCTGAAAGCTTTCCGCTTCCTTACAATCTAATCTTCTGCAAGCCCAGACTTTGAAGGCCACAGCTTCCAGCCTCTGTCTGCTATTCTATGCTTAGAATTTCTTCAGCCTGCAAGACTTATTGCTTTAAAAGCTCACCCTTTCTAGTTCATTCTGAACTCTGGCAGGCAGTTCAACTCAGCTGTTCTGGCTCAAAACTCCTCCCTAGGCTAACTGAAATCAAACTGATTTCTCTCTGCTTCTCACTGGAAAAACTTCTGAACTCCACAAACTGACCTGCATGAACTCAACTGACCTGCACTGAACTGCATCAAACTACTCTACTGTATCTCTCTCTCTCTCTCTCTCTCTCTCTCTCTCTCTGAGCTGCTTTCAAGTAGCTTCTCTTTCCTGTCTGTTTTCCTGAGAGTTGACCATATCTTATCTCTGACTCATTCTGTCAAATAGTTCTCTGATTCATCACTTTGTCTAGCCAGAGGAATTAAAAGTGTGTACTCTGAGGGATTAAGGGTGTATACTGAGTGTGTGTCTGTATTCCAGCCAAAGGAGCCACATCACTGGGTTAAAATTGCTCTACACTTAGCTGCTATTAATCATGGAGTAGTGTATATGTGTATGCTTCTGTTTGACTTGAAGTCTTCCACTTCAGGCTGCAGAGACAGCTCAGAGGTTAAGACCACTGACTGCTCTTCCAGAACACCCAGGTTCTAGACCCAGAACCTACACGACAGCTCACAGCTGCCATCTGTAACTCCAGTCCCAGGAGATCTGGCACTTTCTTCTGGGCACGGCACACATATGCTTCAGAGACATACACACATGTACCCACATATAAAATAAAAACAATAAAAGCTCTAAAATTTAAAAGAATAGTGTGTCCTGTTTTGACATTCAGTTTCCATAGTTAGTATTTAAACACAAATTTCTTTATTCTAGTTTAGTCTACTTGGTTGGGCCTAGGACAGAAGCTCAACCCAAAACAGTAACCTCTTAGAAAATTTATCTTACAAAACCTCAAAATTATTTTATATTACAATGAAAACATTAAAGAAGCCCTTGTTATTTTGTTCTCTGCTGCTACTGTGCTATAGAAGGATATCACTGACGAGGCAAACTATACATAGCGGAAATGTACTTGGCTCTTGGTTCTGGAGGCCAGAACATGGAAAGCCTGATGGAGGCCCCTGGCACAGGCCTCATGCTCATCACAGTATCACAGGGGAGATGGTACCTAACACGAGTCACAGAGATGCAAGGTTGAGCTTGTCTTCTCCTTCTGGGAAGCACTCACTGTTTAAAGCCTCAGTTCAGTGCCCACGGCAGAGTCCTCACGACCAAACCATCTCTTAAGAGCTCCTGTTCTGAGTGTTGTAGCAACTAGGATTAAAGTTCAACACAAGTTTTAGAGGGGACATTCAAAGCACCGCAAACACAAGCAGAAATGTGCTGGCAACTCCAAGTGGGTTAAGAATGACAGACAAATTTCAGCTGTAGAGACATTAGAAAGTCCAGATTGCCACAAATCTGATTCTCTAAATGAATTAATGAGAAAATGTTTAAAAAAATCTTTACACAAGGGCAAGTGTTTAAAAAGTGTTAAGATTCAGCTGGGCAGTGGTGGTGTATACCTTTAATCCCAGTACTCGGAGGGTAGAAGCAGGCTGATGAGTTCCAGGCCAACCTGGACTACACAGCAAGTTCCAGGATAGGCAGGGCTACCCTGAGAAACCCTGTCTCCACACACACATACACATGCACACGCACACGCACACGGAGGAGGGGGCTGGAGAGATGGCTCACTAGATAAGAGTGTGGCTGCTCTTCCTGCAGGGCCAGGCTCAACTCCCAGCACCTACATGACAGCTTTCAACTGTCTGTAACTCCAGCGTCAGGAAATCTAACACTCTCATGGACATGCATGCAGGCAAAAGACATAAAATAATAATTTTTTAAAAGTTAAATTCAAATAAAAAGTTGGTTGAAATCATCTCCCTGATGGTCCCAGTAGGTTCCATAGAGGTTAGATAATGTGAAGTAGTTTCTAAGGTAGATAACAACATGAAAACAAAGAAAAGGAAACAATGCCTGGCCTGGGTAGGTGGCTGTTTTGTGCGCAGGGGCTTGCTGCACTGGCTTAAGGCTGTTGCCCTGAACCTGCAGCTCCCACCTTAAAAGCTGCGCCCAGCTGTCCCAACCTCTAACCAAGCACCAGGCGGAGAAAGCAGGATCCCAGGAGCTCAGTGGCCAGCTGCTCTAGCTGAAACAAGTTTCCAGCTCGTGACAGACCTGTCTCAAGGCAGTAGGGCCGTGAGTGGCAGAGAAATGAACCGGATGGCCTCCCCTGGCTCCTGCACGCATGCACGCGAGTGCACACACAGGCACACTTACACGTATGTACCAAAAACATAAACAGCACACACACAAATTTTAAAACTTTTTAAGATGAAAGATAATAAAGCCTATCTTCTTGAAATGCTTATAAATGGCTAAATAAATGTATTTTCTTGACAATGAGCATATTTCTACTCAAACAGTAGGTGTGTAGGCTGATGTGAATCAATTAAAATCCTATTGTGTGAGAGTTCAGTGATCTAGAGGGAGAGACGTTATAATTAGAAGTAATTTGCATATGTAATTTATGTTGTTTGAAGGCTTAAATCATTGCTAAGAGTTACATGAATTTTCAGAAAACAATTCCTAATTTTAATTCACTTCACTTGATTTCCTTAAGTCTCCAGGGCCGACTTCTTGAAGTTTCAAACAAGTTTAGATAGTTACATTTATCTTCCTCCATTTCACAAGTTTAAGCTAAAGAAAAGTCTCCCTTCCTATACTCTTGCCGTCTGAGTTAGGGAAATCAATACAGATTTTTCTTGGGCTCTTTCATCCTCAGCCACCTGTGAAGAAGTTCTCTTCTGTGCTTCCTTCATGTTCCTGCCCAAATTCCCTGCTTGAATTCAGCAGTGCAACAAGGCTCATGGTCTCAAGAGCCAAAGTATCCAAAGTCCAGCGCAGTCCTGCTACTCTACAGCCAAGAGACCTCGGGCACATTTTGCCACTTTCTTCTTCCTTTTCTCTCATCTCTTAGGGGGGAGGATAATGACAAAACTACCTCAAGACTGGGTCGTGAATGATAACGCAGAGTGTGCGCACACCCAGAGCTTAGCGTGTCAGAGTGGCTGAGCATGGCTAACACGGAGATGGCTAACTCTGCCTGCTGAGCACGGCTGTCACACTGAAAGGGAGAACTGATCGTGGTGCTTTACAGCTGACCATTTAGAACGTGAAGACTGACAACATGGACTGGGATTCTCTGATATGAAAAGGAAGGCTCTTCAGTTACCTCACAGCACGTCATGGTGGCCCAACCCTCGCCTGGAGCAGGGGGAGGGAGGGAGGAAGAGGACGACCACCCTTGCTGCAGCTTGACAACCACTGCATGCAGCTGAAACAGCCTACACGTTTGCGACTTTTCTATTTCCGTTCCTAAGGATTTTAAGGTTCTTTAATGTCTCAATAAGTAATTGAGATAGTAAAAAATTGCCTCGGATCATTAAGATGCTGACCTTCTAGTTTTAATATTTAAATGAAGAATTGTGGTCCAGAGAAGGAAGGTGGGAACCAATTTTCATAAATAAATAACCATATTTTTATGTCATAAATACATCTGTAATTTACCAATTAAAGTTAACAAGTGAACTAATTCTTAAAATAAACCACAAATTTTGTTTCGGACCATACTTGACTACTGTAATGGAGTGTCACATTCTTCAAAGGGCTAGAAGATAATTACATGTAGTGTTTTTTCTTTTCTTGAAGTTCTGATTTCCTAGCCTTCGCCACCCAGATACCAAGATGACAGGCATGAATCAGCACATCCAGGTCTATTTCTTCTTCAAATAGCCTGGAGTGCAGGACAAATACATCCTAAATAAATGTCGTATCTATCATGTTGCTTTACTAAAAGAGAGCACTGGTTTGTTTGTTTGCTTGTTGTTTGTTTCTATGTCCGCCGACATGCAGACAGGGCCTTTGGGACACGGGTTTCAGGTAAGCCAGACACGGACCTGCTGTCTTCCTGGGGCAGTGAAGCATGTATGATGCTGAGAAGGCTCATCTGCCAAGATGATATGGTAGATGATATGCGAAACTCCGCAAGGTACAACCAAGTAGAAAGAGAGAGATCCAAAATTCCAAAGAACTGTCCAACTATAATGAGGGGGAAAGATGAAGGAATTTGCCTGATTTCTCCCAGACAGACCACAACAGATTCTTTCTCATAATTCCAGGTTTCCACGGAGAGGATGCTGAACACAGTCCTTGTCACTGACTTTGCAGCTAGAATTGTCTTTGCTTCTCCCCCTTCCTCTGCTCCTGAAATTGGATCGTCTCCAGCTTCTACCACACATTTGATTGCCTTTGAGTATCTCAAAATTTTTCAACAGAAAATCTCCTATAAACATACAAACACAGTCTAACATGATCATTACGCTCACTTCACCGAAGATTCCAGCAAACTGCACTAGAGAGAGACACATAGGGGAACTTTTGGCCTCTACACGTCCACATCCAATTCAATAGCCTTCCACTCTCAAGTGCCCATTATTTTATTTTCTTCATGACTCCTGCCACTACATCAGTCAAGCCATCATTTCAGAGCTAGATGAGTGCATGGTGCCCCTGCTGGTATTCACCTCAAAATAGTATCTAGGCTCTGCTGGATGACAGCAATAATTCCAAAACGAAAATCTCACTATGTTGCTCCCCTGCCTGAGGTTATTCCGTGGATGTCAACAGTGCAGCGGGCCTCATGCTATGCCCTACCATGTCCTTTGGTCTGCCGCTAAAGGGACGCTTCCTAAACCTCTTCCCTTTTGCTCCCTCATGCTATTCCAACCCTCGGTAATTCTATTCTTTATCTAATAATTTTTGCTAATCTCAAGGCTCAGAACAAACATGTCTTTCATAACAATGTACAGCTTTCTTTTTGCTGCCTTGCACAATGATCTCAATTCCTATATATAATCAATTACTTTGTCAATGATTGTATTTAACTGTCTCTCTTTCAGTCAGGTCTTAAGGCCAATCATCTCACATTATTTGCTACTGAATCCAGATTGCCTGACAATTAAGTACACTGGATCAAACAGAATGACTCTAAAATATACCATGTTGTTTGCTTTTTCCATGTGTGTGTGTGTGTGTGTGGTAAAGAGTATAGATTTTCATGTATGTGAGCATATGTGTTTACAGGCAAGACATACAGCTTAAATATCACAGCCTATGAAGGGAAGGCTTGAGAAGGTTTGAGATGTGCTAACAGTGAGAATTTAGTGACTTTCCATCCCTGTTTTTATTAAATCACACTTTAGTCTGACCATGAGGGCCCGACTAAGTTCTGTTCCCTCAAATTGGACTCATACAGAGGCATACACGCAAGTTTATTGAGGCGCATTCTCAAGAACGAACAACGCCTGTAAAGAAGTGAGAGAAGCCATGATGAACGAGAGAATCTGTGCTACAATGCAGGACCACCAGAGCCCTCAGCAGCCCCATCTGTAACCTCCGCACCTGAAATGATCACTCAGCAATGGTCGCCATCAAGGCAATGAAGCTCCTGCACACAACCATGGCCTTGATAAGATAACACTTTGGTCTGAATGAGAGATGTCCTGAAGGGTCCATGTGTTAAAGGCTTGATCCCCCGGGGTGGGAAGTTCGGAAGGTGGAGCCCAGTGAAAGGCTCTTATGTCACTGGATACCTAGCCTTGGAGAGGATTGTGGGGCCCTGGTTTCTTGTCCATTCCTCTTTTTCTCCTTCTTTGGCCACGAAGTGTACAGCTTGCGTTGTGACAAGCTCCCCTCTACTGCTAGCTGACACCCCTCAGAGGCTTGACAATAGGCTCACCCCATCAATGGACTGGCAGCTAAGAAACTCTCAGTCCAAATAAAATTTTCTTCTCAGAAGCTAATTATCTTGGGTATTCTGTAATAGTGATGGAAAGCTAATACAGACAGCCACTTTGAGTAGAGGTAAATTCCCCTTGAGGGAATTCGTTTTGAATCATCAGCAGTCAACACTCCTAACAGCGGAGGGGACAGATGTCTCATTCCTACAGGGAGTAGCTGAATGACACACACAGCTTGTGTTTCAGATCATCCCTCTGACTGCCCAAATCCTCTTACTTCAATGGGAAGTACTCAGTATCTGGACGCTGATCCTCCAGAATTTCTGTATCATCTATTTTCCTGGACAAATTTCCAAGAGTGATGTCTGTAGGACAATCAATGGCCCCTGAAGCAGGAAACTAATCTCTGTGGTTTTCGTTGCATCTAACCCTGTACAGACCTCTTCTATTCCCCAGACTTGTAGCCTCTTGTATGCACACCTCACGCGTCCAACACTAGCCACTTCCTTATTTGGTGTTTAAGGGTGAGACAATCCATAATCACACCAGTAAGTAGAACAAAGCAGGCTGATTTTTCTAAAAGATGTATAATTATTACCTTCCGATGGCATGCCGTTGGCTCCTTCATCCTGTGGGTCAGTTTTATGATTTCCCCTTTGGAGTTGCCACAGACCTGCCAGATTATAAGACTTTGGTAGCAGAAAGACCTTCACTGTGGCATGAAATTGACATCCAGGCTCTTCTCATTCTAAGCCCCACGAAGAGTGGCTTTGAGTTTGAAAGGTTAGGGTTAGGGATTAGAGAGATGGCTTGGCAGTAAAGAGTACTGACAGCTCTTCCTGAGGACTAGGGTTTGTTTCTTTTTAGTACTTACATGGTAGCTCACAACCATCTGTCACTCCATTTTCAGAGAACGTGGCGATTTGTCTGGTTTCTGCAGTCACCAGCGTGCATGTGGCTAGAACACCTATACACATCATCCATATAGTTGGAACTGTGTTAAGAGCTGGATGTTCTCCCTCTAGAGTCAGGGTGGCCAGCCAAGCCTGTGATTCAACCCTAGTGGTGGGAACTGTGAGTCACAACAGCTTTCCTTTACTCTAAGGAGGACACAGAACATGATTCAGTTCTTGAAAGCATCACTGACTGAAGGTCCTAAACTTCCAAAAGGCTTGTTTCCAATCTTTAGGATCACACAAGCCTTAACACTCACTGATGACCTGACATATCAACCCTCTGTCAGTAAGAAATAGGGCCATGTGAACAGCAGAACAGCTTGAAGGTCCATTTCCCTAAGAGGCCATGGGTAGCTTTGGGGCAAGACTAAATTTGTACTGTTGTTTACTCCAAGGAAATGTGAAAAGCTTTGTTCCTCCTCCCCTTTTTCCAGGTCTGTGACTGTCCACTATGCCCTTGAAGCTAGATTGAGGTTATAGTGGTTCTCAGTTATCCACTGAAAGGTTATTTTGTTGTGTGTGTGGAGGTCAGAGTAATCTCCCTCAGCATGATTTTGCCAAAGAGTTTAGTCCAGTAACTGTCTTTTCAGCTGGCTGTGGCCAATGGAGGCTGGCCACCATTACTGGGATTCTCAGGGATAGCGGTGTTCTATTCACTAATGTTCTAATTATGTCCTTGGCTCTCCATCCTCCTGTAAAACATGGCCATCTGGCTGGTCTTCCAGCCTTTTGTATACCAAGATAACATCTCTGAGGTTTTGATTCCTTCAGCTACTGTCTTGCATGGCGATTCTGGCGTGTCTATTTTTATAGTGTTGGCAGTGACTTTTCTCCAGGCTTCCAAGAACCACTGTAGTAATATGCTGACATTGTTTCCCAAAGCCTTTGCCAGAGTGTTAAATTTTAAATCCAGAGTAATTCCGCTTGGGTTGGTGAACTCTCTCTTATCTCTCGTTATGGTCTAGACTTTGATCCGGACCACTGCAATTGCCCCAGCTCCTGGAGAGCCTTCAGCGCTCCTTCGAAGTACACGTAACACTGGCCTAGCCGTGGCGGCAGGAGGTTGACTTCACATATTGCTCTGATGGTGTGTTTGTCTGCTTAATTAATCAATCTGTAATTCAGTTGTAATACCAGATTGAGTCCGGTCTTATGGAGAGATCTGGTGATGGATTAGTCCTGAGGAATTGCTCCACCACAGAAGTCAGGGCTGTAGCATTCACTGTTCACACCGGCCAGTTACTAGATGTAAGACAGTCCCAGGAGACAGGTATGACCCTATTGAAGGTATGAGTCTCTGAACAGCAGCCAGGTTCAGTCAGTGAGCTAAAGCATCAGCAGACAGGCCTCCCAGTAGAGGGGAGAACAGATTGTCAGTTCTGAAGGACGCCTGTGGACACACAGAGCACTCACCATAGGATTTATGCCACTCAGACCAACATCCAAGCAAGTTTCCCACGATCTTCTGTGGCCCCTTTCTTTGGCACTATGTAATAGTAGTTACCAGCTCATGAAGTAAACACTTTTGAGAATAGATAAATGGATTATGGAATGTTGTTTTTTTCTTGTAAATGTTTAGAACATCATTTAAAAAATCACATCTTAGGATGAAAACAGTGGCGCCTCAAGGATAAGCCTCGACATACAAGTCCTCTGATCATAGATTATTCTCTGGAGACTTCTGCGCTCTCAGGTATTTCTGCAACTGTTCAGCTGCAGTTCCAGATCAAATAGGATCAAACTTTAGGAAGACTTTAGTGACTTAGACTTAAACATTCTGTGGTAAGTATATTCTTTGTTAGATGTGTGTGTGTGTGTGTGTGTATAACAAAATTTTACCATGCACACAATTCCTGGTGGTTTTAAATGATTATTGCTGTGCACATACATACCTGCATACAGATTTTTAAATTGAAAAGATATCGAATAACAGCAAAGAAAATGGCTAACGGTGCCCACATCTGTAACATCCCTTGGCCTCCTCACTCTCTCAGAAGGTGCCTATTGACTTTCTTCTCTTGCTGTTGTAGGATCCACTACAGGGAGGGTGCCAATAGACCAATGTGGAGGTAAAGCTGGGAAAGCCGCTGCTCTTTTCTTCCGTTGGCCCCTGAGGCTGGTAAACAGCTGCCATGGTGGCCGTCATTTCATGAAGCAAACACCTAGGTGAGAGTAAGTCAGTGGATTTGATCTTCAGTGCGTACTTAGTATGTGGAGCAAAGGAAGCTTTGAGTGCAAGTGTAAAGCATGAATAAAGTCCTAAAGGAAGGTGGATTATTGACATGGACATGGCCACGTTGAGGATCAAATGCTTCATATCCCTAGGCACTTGGCAAAGCCTTCATCTCCCATGGTGAGGCTTAGTGGGATGACAAAGTGTTCCTCTACTCCAAGGGCAAACACTGAAAGTGTGTGTAAGGGCGTTTACAAATAAATGACCTGACTGTGAGAAATCTAGCAACTGTAGCTTCCTCCTTCCGGGTGTTTACTGTCTGAGACTGCAATTAGACAGAGGCTTTCTACCAAGACTTGACAATCCCTCCCCTCTGTGCTGGAGATAACAAAGAACACTGAGGCCCCTGGTTGTTAGGGCAGTAGGTACACCAGGGTGCACAAAAACCTCCAGACTCCAGCTGCGTCTGTGGCCTTTATCCCCTCACCAACCTAGTCAGGCTTTCCAGGGCCACCCACGAGGGTTGTGGCCATTTAGAACATCATGAAAGGTAACACATAAAGGAGACACTAATGGTGCTTTGCCAGTTAGCCTCCACGGAGGAGTCCTTTCCTCCTAGGCTAGACTCAGACCTGAAGTTACTCAGAAGCTAACAGACATGAATCAGGGGATATAAGATACTGGATGGGCTGTAGAAAGATTTAAGGGAATTACTTGATTTTTATAATAGCTGTACTTCTCAGGAAAATATATTTTAAGGTCTTATTTACTCATTAGCAAACTTTAAATAATTCAGAATGCCAAAAAGCACAGTATAACTTAAATAGCTTATTGTAATTGTAAAATAATTTTTCGAAGGTTTTGTTTTCCTTCACACCTTCCAGGGGTCTACTAGGTAAAGAGGGCTTATTTTGCACACACGCTCCAGTCAGGTTTTAAGTTATTTTGTCAACACACACACACCACACACACACACACCTCACGAGAAATCCTCTCAAGGTTGGACTGACGGTTTTATTTCAAAGACAATGTTGTCTAGCTGTACCAGGTAGTCATCTATAAACATAGTGAACACTTGACCTTCAAAGGAATGCCTTGTTTTTATGTACACAGAAGCACATTTCCCAACAGAGAAAGCACAAAATAAATGAAAATTAATTTGGGCTGGGGTTTTAACGTTTTCAAAATGCAAATCATAACCGAAGATAAGAATTTTTCTCCTCCAGAGGATACTCTTAGTTTCATCCTTGAAACAAACACTGTGGGAAAACTGCAAAGAATTGATTCAGCTGATTTCAAGTTATCTGAGCAAGAACGTGAGAATGTGGCCTCTGTTGTGTTGAAGCAGAAAATGCCTCAAGTTTCAAAAAATGTGCATTGTTCAACATTACTGAAACACAGGGCTACATGTGGACTTACAGAACTTATTGGTAATTTAAAGCTATAGCCATTTCCATCTTTTTTAAAAACAAGATCAGTTTCTGTCTTTTAAATCTTAAAGAAATATTCTCCCAATTATGATCATCCTAGCTACCAAGGATGTTTTTTTTTTTTTTCCAGGCAAATAGAGACTCAAGTAACACATCTGTAAATTTATCTCAAAGCCACAATCCACGTGGAGGCTGACTTCAAAGCAGAAAGAAACCCTAATAAAAATTAAACACAACACACTAATAACACTTCTTAATAATAGTGCCTAACAATTATAGAACACTCTGCACTTTCAAAGCACTTTACAGTCATTAATTAGTTTACCCACACAACACTCCTGTGACTTAGGCCACTGTTATTACCCTCATTTTTGAGATGAGGAAACTGAGATGCAAGGTGATGGAGTGCTTTGCCTAAGGTCACACAGCCAATCAGAACAAGGATCCACACAGAGTTCATTTCGCCCAGTGTCGCCACCAGGAACAACAGAGCTTCTGTGTGGAAATCCTTGAGGTCCACCAGGCCTCTGCTTGGACTACGCAAATCTATTCTTCCCTTCACTTACTAACGCCATCTTTTGTTCTTCATTGACATCTACAGAAGAGAGAAGGTGAAGTAAAAATCTAGCTTTCTATGTGTGTGCTGGGGTATTTTGCCTGCATGTGCCTGGTGCATCCTGGCGCCTTGGATCCCCTGGAACTGGAGTTACAGACAGTTGTACAATGGCGCGTGGGTGCTGGGAATTGACACCAGGTTCTCTACAGGAGCAGCCAGTGATCTTATTGGCTAAGACATCTCTCCAGCCCTAGGATCTACCTTTTAAATTGCCTAAGTTAACAGTGAATTTGTTTAACCCACAGAAAAAGAGGAGTCAGGACAGTGTCTAAAGAACATCACATTTCCTCCAGGATACTGCCATGGAAATAGATGAACTGTTGATGGCTCACAGGATGATGCTCTGCTTTTGGTAGAAAAAAGCTGACATCCCAGCTCACCCTCAAGCTATAATTCATACAGGCTCCTTGTTTCTTGCCTCCAAACATTGCTCTGACAACATGTCTCAACCACTGGTCAAAAGGACCAGAGACTCAAGATGGTTATTTTTGTCCCTATGATACCGAAGTAAGTTCCTTAGCTCTCTAGGTTTGAGGAACTATAGATGCAGGTAAACAGTAGAAAACCACTTTTTCAAATTGATTCTAATGTGTTTCTTCTGAAACACAGTAGAATATGCTAGTATGTGTTATAGACAGATTTTAACTCAAGAACATAATGCAAATCTATTGTTTCTAGTTAATGTTACATGTCTGTTTTAGGTTGGTGGACCTCAGTTTGGTTTTTCTTCACTCAGAAGCCCAGATAGTCAAGGCCATGAGCATTTTCACTTTGCAGCAGTAAAGCATGGATCACTTCAATAGGAGGAACAGATAATCCAAATGTCACACTGGATCGTGAAGTTTCAGCAAGGAAGTGATGTGTCCTCATATATCTTTGGTAGTCAATGAAGACTATATCATTAATAGTTATTAAAATGAGTAGAGAAGAGCAATCCAGCCATGATTATAGAAAAAACATGGAACATATGAGAATTACTACAATGAGTGCTGTTCATGAAGCACGTGGCACACTCACCTACTTCTTGCTTCATTGTAACCAATGTCAGACACAAGTGCTATAGCAAAAGAGATAGGACTGAGCACATTTTTAATGATTCCTTCCCCTTCTATGGCAGCCAGCGATATTCCTATGATAGTTGGCTGCTGTCACTGAGTATACACAAGTTAAGGTAAAGACGCCTTCCTTCTTTTCCTGCCTCCTTCCTTCACTCCCTAGTCCTTCCTTTTCTTAACTTCCTTCCTCTACTTTGTATACACACACACACACACACACACACACACACATTTATGTATAAATGAATAGACATTCCTAGAAATAGCCTAGCAAGTGTGAGACGTCTCTGGAATCATGCTATCAATTTAACAAGGTATTCATAAATAAGGCACCAGAAATTTCAAGAACAAAGATATTACCTCTGAGACCAGGTACTTTTAAAACACTGGTTACTTAGAAACCACACTGTCACTTTCTGAAGATGCTAGCATATGAAACAGAAGAACCTCTACCTAGTAATTGCAATCCCCCCTAATCCCTTAAATCCTAGGCTTTTATGACCATAATCAGTGTCTCAAAATTTATTATTTATTATTTCCAACATATACACCTAGTGCTTTTTATGTATATACCTGATTATTGATGGTTTATTCAATGCAAAATGTATTGTTTATTCTCCTTACAAATGAGGAAGGCAACATTTCAAGAGTTTGAATAACGTCACCATGACAAGTGGATAATTAAAACCAAAAATTTGTAATATTTCTATTCTTTTTCAGATACTCAGCTCTTTAATACATGAGTACATCACATTGGTTGAAAGATTTTAGCATAGCTTTGGTTAAAGTTTGGGGACTGAGAAATATGTAAAAAGTGTAAGATGTTCTCAACCTATGGATCATAAGCCCTTTGGGGTTCACATATCAGATATCCTACATATCAAATATTATTTATATTATCATTCATAACAGTAGCAAAATTACAGTTATGAAATAACAACAAGATCATTTAATGGTTGGGTTCATCACACCATGAGGAACTTATTAGAGAGTTGCACCATTAGGAAGTTGATAGCCACTGCTTTAAAGGCTGGCTTTAAAATTCTGTGATTCCCCATTATTTAAGAAACAGTCATTAAATCCAGATTAACTTCTGTGGGAGGGCCATTGTGAGTTACAGCACACCATTCCCTATCTTCTCAGTGGAGCAGCTTATTCAGACTGAATACCAGCTGTGTGCTAGGCGTCACAGCTCCGCACAGTTTGATTCACTGAACCTTTGCAGCAATGCTATGAGGAGCATCCTCTGTTCTACTGCAGGAAAATCAAGGCACCATGGGGTAAACCATCTGATGAACAGGCATGTCAGGAACGTGAGCCCAAGGAGCCTTTGCCAGCACTTTCTAGGGTGGCTTGTGACATACACAAAACTGTTGCAGTAATGATAGGTGGAGCAAAGAACATCGCCTTGGGAGGAAGGCAATGGCTGATTTGTTTTCCTTTCCCTAGCTTATGCTTACCCATCATTCTTCACATATTTGATAAATTAACCAAGAGAGCAAGCTACCTCTCAGGCACAGTTTTGAATACCTGGAACACACTGATTGATAAAAATATTTGCAGGATAGGGAGGTTTGCAAGTATGGACTACTAGTTTATTCAAGTAGCCTTCAATGGTTTAATTACTCTGTTTTCTTCCTTGCCTAAAATAAAAGAGACTGAAGAAATTTCCTGTTTGCAGCTAGCCATAGACTCTGAAGTCTGATTCTATTATTTAAAAATGGTTGTGTAAGCAAAGCCGAGTATCAGCCTCGGGGCCACCCCACAGTAGACAACTGTCATGAACTGTACCTACAGCCCCATTGTGAGACTTTGACTGAAGGCTCTCAGTGACTGACATGATTCAAATTCTGCTATTTCTCCCAGCGTATGGACTTTATTAATGAATAAATAAATGAGATGTGAGTCTATATTACCAGACACCCAAAAAAAGGTGGGAAATCACTTGAGTAAGGTAAGTTTTTGGAGGGAAAAATTCCATTCTACCAATTTAACTTCTAATGCAGATAACTCACAGGTATCTTTAGCACAACCTACGTGAAACTTGATTGCCCTGAGAGTGAGATTTTAAAAAATACTAAAGAAAATTAGAGAGGGTAGGCCTAGTAGCTTTGCTCATAAAGGGAGAGTGGTTTGCATACCTAAACCTAAAGCAGGCTCAGAGTCATAGACAGCTTCCGGGGGCAGGATTTGTTTTTAAAGAAACAGACGGATATGCACTGATGGACATGGCCATATAGACTGGTAAACCCAGCACTGGGAGGCTAGGCAGGAGAGGAGAGAGCAAATAGGAAGCTAGCCTGGGTTCCTAGCAAGATCTGGTCTCAAAACACCGAGAAGTCAGAGAAAAGTAAGCTCTCAATTATAGACTCAGCTCTGAGACACAAGGTTGGTGGGTGGCAAATTGTTACAATGAGTCACGGCGCCAAAAGTTCTCTCAAGAGCACTAACCAAGGAGGAAGGAAAGACCACCTTCTTGGAGCGGCATACTCATGACTGGGGATGAAATATAAAACCACTTCCAAGAACTGTAATGGATTTACGAGGAGAGAGGGTAGAGGCCAGTCAGGCCGCGATTGGCTCTAATCTCAGCAAGGTTAGTGCTGCGATGGGTAATGGATGATATACGTCTGGAACTTTCCAACAAGCTTGATTTATCGTCCTTTGAGAAATATTGGGAGGCCACAACCAGATAAGCTCTAAATTGAAATTTCGTTGCAAAGCAGTAAAATCAAGCCTCGCAAGTGTCTGGGCTTCAGTTACTCCTTCCAAAATTTTAGGGTGGAAAGAGATTGTACGCTGTTCTGAAACTCTACAGTGATCAGCTGCAAAGCAATGATGTTACCTCACAGCTCATTTTGAAATTGGCCTCATTTAAGCTGTTCTTAAGTGAGAGATCTTGGATAATAAGATGAGGTAGAAAAACTTCTTTCATAATGACAAATTACAGGGTGATCAGTTCACTCATTTCATTTCTATGAAAGAGGAGAAAAAGAAACGATGACATCCAGCATCCCACAGCTGAGTCCCAAGGAAGGTGGTGCTCAGACCAACCCAGGGCCTCCCTCCAAGGTTAAGAAGCTACAAGTACGACTTAATTTTCCATTTTGTTCAAATCATGAAAAGACGTACTCTCAAAACTGAATCACTGAGGGTGGCCTTGCACTTAACATCATTTTCAGGTGCTCAGAGAACCCTCTCACTCACAGTAATACTATTCGCCAAAATTCACTCCAAGAGGATTAGAGTTCAGTCACAGAGCTACAGATGCCTGAAGACTAGATGGCATCCAAGTGAAGGAAGCACAGTGTGGTACAGATGACTGTTTCCATCAGGGAGGAGAAGGAAAGGTAATTGCTCTAGAGACTTGAACGCCATGACTGTAATATGAGAATAGTGATGCCTGGCTTCTTTGCATACACATCAATTACAGAGCTTGTCTGACACCATCTGGGACCGTGCTACAACATTACTGATTTCTCACGTGTTTTTCTTGAAGGCTTGGACAAAATGGCCTAACGGTATCCAGAAATCCCTGAAACATAAGGCCACAAGATTCAAATTCATAACAATCTACTTTTGTGTTTTCTCCCAAGGCTCTGTACACAACTCTGGTCCCTTTGTTTCTTGTTCTTCAAGAAGATGGCTGCAGCTCTCTCTTACCTACTGATCACACAGCTCCTGTTAGATCCCATCTGCCTGCATCAGCAGCACCTCCCATCTGCCTCAGCATTCTGAAGCTCTCCACCCTTCGGCTTTTCCTGGGTGTTCCCCCTGATGTCGGTGGACAGTATCACCGGTCTGCTCCTTATTCTGCCAGCTACTAACACCAGCCCTAGTCTATTTCTCTGTATCGGCATTGCACTAACCTTTTTACAGCAGAGCCATACATTTTCTTACCTGTCCCAGGAAGGTAGCCATATTAGACCTAAGCTGTATAGACTTGGACACATATAAGCTAATCAGTACTTCATATTTTCCCATCTTCACCTCTATTCCACCCCGTTCTCTGCAGTCTAATGATGTCATACCTAGAACTAGGCATCAAATTGCAATGGGGTGTTTTTGAGAGAGTGATCCCAAGTTTAAACTCACCCTTCTTCCCATTAAATAAGTATGAGTTCTTTCTTCTTTGGTCCAAGGTCATATTTATTGTTTGTTGGGGTTTTGTTTGTTTTGTTTTGTTTTGTTTTGTTTTGTTTGCATATGATGAGTTTGGAATATTCTATCTAAATTCTCCCTGAGGAATGCAGGAGATCCACTCACCCCCAACTCCATACTGGCAGACCCTAAGTTTTATTTCAGGTTTGTTTCAGCTAAAAATAAATAAAATTAAAATTAAAAAATAAAAAAAAATATATGGTTCACTCAGGTCATGCCTGCCAGGAGCAGTTGCTTCTGGGTACTTATTAATATATGAAGAAATAAACACCTAGTCTCCCTCAGTCCCATGGAGGAGATCTCTAAACAGCCAGCCCAGCTTCAGAGCCTCTCATCGAGTTTGCTGGCTTGCAGAAACCTCGTTGTGGATCCTGAACTCTCTCCCTGTGTAGTCACACTTCTTTAACACCCTTCATTTTTCTACCAACACAAAGATGTATTGCTTCCAGGAACATCTCCTAACAAATGGACTACACGCTCACCTCAGCCTGCTTCCTAGGGAACATAGATTCCAGCATAGCGCCACAGCTCAGGCAGTTTCCCCTCCATTAAATTCATGGACCCATCCGTTTATGTATTTTCTTTTTTTGTTTTTGTGTTTGAAGACAGGGTTTCTCTGTGTAGCCTTGGCTGACATGGACTCGGATTGCATACCAGGCTGGCTTTGAACTCACAGAGATCCGCGTGCTTCTGCCTCTCTAAGTGCTGGGATAACAGGCATGCACCACTACACACAGCTCTATTTATGCTCTTTGTCACACACCAAATGGTAAAGTGTGCAGAACAAGGACTGCATTTTCCAATCATATATGCCTTCAGTGTTTAACTTCAAGACTCTAGTGCATAGCATGTATAAATGAATAAATGAGGGAATGAATAATTAGTGCTGAAAATTAGCACCTCTGAGGTACTGCAAGGTCTTTACACAGCTGAAAAACCATCAACATGTTTTCTTTAATTGAGAGTATTTAATGAGAATTAGCTACAAATAAAGCCCTGAGCTCGTTTCACTGGAGAGGAGGCCGTGAAGACACCGTATGGCAGTCTTCACCTGGTCACAGAATATAGCCAGTACAAAAGAGTACCAAAGCCTCTGTACGCGTGCTTTCCCCTGTATACACAGTCCTTCTATGGCACACAATTAGAATCGGGTACAGTAAAACACCAAGGTAATAAGCAATAATAGAACACAATAATTACAACAATATACATTCTGTGAAGGTTCTTCTCCACTCTCCCTCCCTCTCTCCCCTTCCTCCACAGGGTGGGGAACATATATATGACGTAGAAACTCTGGGCAATGGAATGATGCATGTTATTGTCACAGTAGTGCAAATGGAAAGAGATTTCACCTTCCATTCAGAATAAGAATTCCAAGTTTAGGAATATACCCAGATCTTGGTAAACTGCTTGGCTGACGTAGGGTAAGTGAGGCCTTAGAAAGCTAGGTGCTGGGATCCATTCCCTGCCCTCCCTTGGGAGGTTTACGATTTTGTCAGCAGGATAATTGCACCCATTCACAGCTGTGGCTCCCAAGGGCTCCTCACTATCAACTGAGACGCTCCACCACAGGGGGTCACCTCCAAAGACCCTGGCTTCACTGGGAGGCAGGCAGCAGGTGCAGACCGGCTCCCCAGGTGATTCTAAAGTGTCACCAGAGCGGAAAAGCATTGACTTGTGAAGCACTTGTGTGTTCTAAACACCCAAATGAGCTATTTCTCAGAACAGCATTATGAGAGAATTGCTATAATTATGATCATTTTGTACACAAAGATATTAAGGAACAGAAGACAAATAGCTGTCCCAAGGTCACACAGCTCTTTCAATGCTGCAAAGGGAACCCCAACTCAGGCTCTGATGTGAGGTTCCTTAGCCACGCCGCAGTCCCCCCTCTCTGCAGAGGCAGAGTGAGCCCTGGAGCAGTTTCCTAGCACGTTTTATGTAAATGTTTGTCGTTTGCAATCTCTGCAGCCACAGCAACCACAATGGCCTGTGTCCTTGTGAAGGACATTCTAGTTGATATTTCCAGGTATCTGAAGACTAAGATGAGCTTAGATAAGTGCATGGGGTGAAAACACAGGCAAATAAACTTGCCGTTTGTTTAGGACTTTGCAACTTACAAGTGAATGCAGATTCTTATTTAATTATTATACAGTACAAACAGAATATTCATTATAGATTCTTAAGATTCCTGTTCTACTGAGTCTACCAATTATGTTGAAGTAACATTAGGGTCCACAGGCCTTCACAGGCAGAGCCATGTAGCAGCAAGCAGGAAGAAAGAAGAAAGCAAGTGGACTACGAGGGAGCCCTGCGAAGGGAGCTTTCCTGTTTCTCGTGCCCTGTTCTCTCTTCCTTTGGAAGCATTGTATCTCTGCAGTCACACCGCTAAAGGAGAGTCAGATGGACACTTTGGACTTCCCAGCCCACCCTGGCTCTCCCTCCATCTCATCTTGCTCGAATCTTCCTTCCTCCTAGGAATTCCTGCTACTTTCCTTCTTCCCTGAGAGAGAAGTCCCCCTGCCCGCAGTAGCCGCCACTCTCATAGGGAAGGAAGGACCAAGAATACATGTGCACAAATCTCCAGCAAACTCCAGCACGGCCCCAGGGAAAGCGTGTGGACCACAGCAGGTTCCCTGAGCTCTATGCATACTTCTCATATAACAACTTTAAAGCTTTTATGTTGTCAGAAGCAAGACAAAATATATTCCCGTGGCCTACTCTCCACCATGTAACTGCTTTTAGTGCCTTATTAACATGTAATACTACATTAATATTTTAG
The DNA here is from genome assembly GCF_907164565.1 of Psammomys obesus. Taxonomy (NCBI): domain Eukaryota; kingdom Metazoa; phylum Chordata; class Mammalia; order Rodentia; family Muridae; genus Psammomys; species Psammomys obesus. Next base: position 8,777,268 of record NW_026586816.1, read on the forward strand.
AAAACATCAGTGGGACACCAATAAAAATATTAAGTCTTTTAAGCTCTTCTGGAAGATTTAGAAACTTAGCCCCTTTATAATATAGCTCAGTATATTTAAAACCACCTTATAGATGTATAAAATATATAATGAACAAAGTAAAAATGATAATGGGGAAAACAGACAAATAGGGAGATCTATAGTACGGAACAAATAATTTTATCTAAATACTGACTGATATTTTTCTCTATTCGTCCAAACTCAAACTTTCTATAATTAAAAATGGCTCTTTACTGTTTTAAAATATTTATAAAGAACACTTGGAAATTTTCCACAACTGGGAGTACTAAGGGATCCTTGGAGTTCCCAACAGGACGGTTTTGGGAGCACCCATCTCAGAGTCTCTCAAGCATATCAAAATGCGCCTGCACCCCATGGTCTTCCCACGATCTAGATAATGAAGAATTAGCTGAAGTACAGTCAGGCAGGGGAGAAAACTCAGCACTATGCAGGTATATTTTCACATATGTCTACCCTTTCCTTGGTATCAGATAGTTTCACAGGCACACAGTCATTTGATATAGTTTGCCTGGCGTATAAATTGCAGGGCCCTGTGATATCTGCTCTATGTCTCGATAAGTTTATAAAAGACCATGGAAATCAATAACCAAAATTTGAGTAACCTCTAATAGTCACCAAATTTTGAAAAGTTAGTGAGTTTCAAAATTTGTCCTTTGTATCGTTAATTTGTTATCTAAGTCATTATATATAAGTAAAATATATAATTCTGCATAGATGCATACACATACATACCTCCGTGGGCTCAAACACCTGATTCTTGTGTACTATTGATAAGAATTAAGTACTAGATAAATGGAGACCATATTGACTGCATTTTGCCTGTTTCCTCTTGGTGTTTAAACATCTGGCTAGGTAATTTGCACCTAAAAATCTCTATAAACAACAGACACTGCTTAACAAACAAGCCAGTATGTTTAAATGCCAATGTGATTAGAACTGCAAAGTTTAAGGTAGGCAAGAATAAAAAGAACACTTTTCAACTTCCTTTCACATATAATAACCTCCTACCTCTTGTCCTTTAAGTACATTGCCATTGTTTACATTTTAAACAAAGATGAATACCTGAACAATCCAGTATGTGATTTTAAAAGGCAGCTAAGAACAGGGAGAGTATTCTATGAATAAATAAACTATGCATTTTAATAAAGTATGCATATTAAGCTTTTTTAAAAAAATAATCTTAATATGTCACTGTAATGCTATTGTTTGAACATTTCCAATTCTCTTATGGTGAAAGGCTATGCTTCAGATGAGAACCCCACACAGATTTACTAATATTTCACAACAATGGCTGCCATTGTTATGTCATGCACCAGTAAGCCCAGATTCAGAGAGCACCCAGTGACCAGCCCTAAGCCTGGTCCTAGTGTGAGCACAGACTCCAGATGCTCCTTTGTTTTTCCCCTTCCACAGCCAAACACCTGTTTACTTATATACCTTGATGTTTCTACTTTATGAGGCACAATAGTTAGGCAAATTATAATATCTCTCAGAACATGGCTGACCTTTGCACAGAATGATCATCCTGGGATGGAAGCAGCTTAACAGCCAGCAAATTCCTCAGGTCCATTAGAACACACCCTGTGTTTTGGATGTGTTCCACTGGACCTGAGGAGTTCCTCGACTCCACAGGTTGAGGAACATGGATGAAAAAGCTGAAACTAGCCTGGGCTGCACAGCTACAGCCTATCTGTTGGGGAATTTTTTATTAACTCGGATTTTTAGCAAGCTGGTACCAGAAATAACTGCTGATATTTGCTTTTGGTTTCTTTTATTTTATTGCTGTTTTTGTTTGTTTTGTTTTGTGACATTGTGCTACTGTTTTGCTTATATCATTACATTTAGTTATCAAAATTAAGGGCTATTGTTAATGGCATCTTACAGGCAAGAGAAGAAACACATAATGGCTATGTGGTTTTTCCATGCTCTGACAGATGAATAGCTTGGACAGGATTGAATTTCAGAAGGCTAGCACCACAGACCATATTTGCACCTATAGACTGTGCTTCATCCTGTGAAAACATCTGCAGACATGAATTCCAAGTGTGTAAATCTAGAAGCAATACCATGCTATGCAACATTTTTATGAAATGTCCAACATGCTTGCTAATATGAAAAGCCTACTAAGAATTCACTATAGGTTGTTATTATCATTTATGCCTAGATTGCAGATCAAGATAAGAGTAAACTTCCACAATCACAAATAACACCTAAAATTTTCAAAGGCCTGGACTCAACTCAAGCTTTATTATTAGAATTACCATAAATGTATGTTTTCATGCATACTAGCTTGAAAAAAGAAAAAGAAACCCTTAAACAATGGAAGATTTTAGTGATTTAAAAAACATCATTCTCTATTTTCCAAATAATTTAAAATAAGTAATGGAAAAAAATAAAATCTGTATTTTGACCCAAATATCCACAATGAATAAACACTGTAATAACTCACAAATAAAAGATATTTTCTTTCCAGCATTCAAATGGTAACTATTGAAAGTTTATTCTAACACAATTGCTGTCCTGGGAACAAACTCGTCTGCTGGTAAAGAAGCAGCCTCAGGTAGACATGGAAAATGACCAGCAGCATTCACAGTGTAACAAATGGTTATACCAGGGAAAACTATTTTATCTATTAAGAAAAATAAGATAGAAGGTTATGTTGTATTTACTTGGAAAGTGAAATAAAAATCACCACACTACTCTATGCTTTAACTTTGACATTCAGAGTTAAAACAGTACAGATGGTTCATGTTAGATGAGACAGATGTATTTAAAAAAAAACCTTCATGAAGTTTTTAAGTCTTTGGTGCCCAGCTTGAGGTTAGAGTGCTCATGCTCTGGCTACGACTCAGCCTTTCCATTGGAGGTTGAGTAGTGCACATAAGAGCTTCAGGAAAAAAAAAAAGACAAATTCTCTCCTGAAAAATTGCCAACTTCATAGTATTGACATGCAACAAAAATGATCTAGTTGAAATTTCAGACACCCAACTCAAATGAACAATTATCAGCATGTTCAAACAATTCAAAGAGGATATGAATATGTCCAAAGAAAACAAAAAGATGGCTAAAACAAGGAAGTCAATGCAGGATATAAAAAAGAATTCAACAAAGTTTTGTTAGGCAGACCTATCAAAATAAGTGTTGACTTCTCAATGGAAAACTTTAAAAGTACAAAGAACTCTGGCAGATATATTTTAAATTATCAAAGATCACACAAGCTGCTAATAAATTTGGCCAAACAATCTAAAATAATTGAAAGACAAAGAGAAACTCATCATGACAAATGCAAGCCAAAGAAGGAATGACGACCAGCAAGCCAGCTCTACAGATATTGGAAAGAATACTTTAGACAGAAGAGAAAGATAAGCAGACTTAAGAGAACAGAGAGGGAAAAAAAATCAGCCAACCAACCAAACAAACAAACAAACAAAAAACAACAACAATTAAAAAAAACAAAAACGCAAGACTAAGACAGTTGTTAAACAAAAGAGGACCAAGAAACACCCCAAACAACACAATTACAGGAACCAATACTCACTTTTCAGTAATAATACCAAATATTGATCAGCAATACTTTGTATCACAAACACACACTTGCAGGGTATATTAAAAATCAGGATTCTGATTGGTGAAAGGACAGAAACAATTCTAAGTGAACAGGGAGAAAAACAGAGCAAATCACAACAAAACAAAACCAGGCATTTCAGAATTTCAGCGACTCTGGTTTACATTGCAACCTACTTTCTGTAGTAATCAAACATAATGAGGCTGTCATTATTTGCCCAAGAAAGTATTTATCCATTTGAAGATTACACAAATGACCAGTCTAGAAAACCATGTGTTCATAGTTTGAATCCAGAGAGAGGGAAAAATTTATGCGGAAACAGACATCCCAGGCACACATCATCTGCCCGGGATCGTCAACATATGCAGATAACATGACCATGTAGGGTATTAAACAGAGCGAAGCTGGGTTTCTACAATGGAGAGATCTCCCTCAAGTCAGTGTTTTATCACATGGAATTAACCACCAAAAGTCCTCCATACCGTAAGCCCTTTCCATGAGTGGTGGTGAGCTGCCTTACTCTCCCTGGCTTGTCTCTGTTAGCCTAAAGACCACACGAATTGTAGGGTTTTACAGCAATGTCTTCACATTTCAAGCACTGTTACACAGACTTTCTTTATAACTAAATCCAAAAGTTGTGCTCCCAACTTCAAATTAAGAGAGTCTGATTTACAAAACAAATAACATCAAACAAACAGTAACAAGATAGGACATTTATTTTGAAGAGATTTCTTGCAAGTTGTCTTTAGTAAAAACTACAATAAAAATTTTATTGTCAAGTTTGTATTGACAATTCCATACATTTACATAATGAATTTTAGTCATTTTTATCCCTCTATTCCTCTCCCTCCTCCATCTTCCACCAGTACCCTTCTTTCCTTTTTTTAATTTATTTTTTTATAATTTATTCACTTTACATCCTGAACGTAGCCCTCCTCTTCTACTCCTGGTCCCACTCCCTACCTCTTCCCTGTATCCTCCTCCTTTAGTCCTCAGAAACAGGGAGCCCTCCTCCCCTACCATCTGACCTCAGCCTATCAAGTCTCATCAGGACTGTCTGCATTCCCTTCCTCTGTGGGCTAGCAAGACTGCCTAGCTGGCGGAAGTGATCAAAGAGGAGGCAAAAGAGTCGATGTCAGAGTCATTCCCTGCTCCCCTTGCTAGGGAGGGGACCACATGGAGACTGAGCTGCCTTTTGGCTATATCTAAACAAGGGTCTAGGCTCTCTCCACGCATGGACCCTCTGCGTCCTTCTGTCTCCCCACTTTTCTATAAGACTCCCTGTGCTCTGTCCAAAGTTTGGCTTGAGTTTCAGCACCTGCTTCAGTCCCCTGCTGGGTGGAGCATTTCAGAGCAGATCTATGTAATGCTCCCATCCTGGTCCCTGTCTTCATCTTCTTCTGGTGTCTATTCTATTCATCCTTCTGAATGAGAATTAAGCATCTTCCCTAGGCTCCTCTTTGTTATTTAGCTTCTTTAGGTCTGTGGATTGTGGTATGGTTATCCTGTATTAGATGACTAATATCCACTTATAAATGAATATATACCATGCCTGTCTTTCTGTTTCTGGGATACCTCACTCAGGATGATCTTCTCTCATTCTATTAATTTGCCTGCAAATTTCGTGATCACCTTGTTTTTTTTAAATTTTTTTATTAATTACACTTTATTCATTTTTTATCCCCCCATAAGCCCCTCCCTCCTCCCCTCACGATCCCACCCTCCCTCCCCTTTCTGCATGCATGCCACTGCCCAAGTCCACTGATAGGGGAGGTTCTCCTCTTCTTTCTGATCTTAGTCTATCAGTTCTCATCAAAAGTGGCTGCATTGTCCTCTACTGTGGCCTGGTAAGGCTGCTCCCCCCTCAGGGGAAAGTGATCAACGAGCAGGCCAATCATATTATGCCATAGGCAGTCCCTCTTCCCATTACTATGTAACCCACTTGGACACTGAACTGCCATGGGCTACACCTGTGCAGGGGTTCCAGGTCATCTCCACGAATAGTCCTTGGTTGGAGTATGATTTTCTGGGAAGTTCCCTGTGTTCAAATTATCTTGTTCTGTTGCTCTCCTTGTGGAGTTCCCGTCCCCTCTAGCTCTTACTATTTCCCACTTCTTACATAAAATTCCATTCCCTCTGCCCATCAGTTGGCCATCAGGCTCAGCATCTGCTTTGACAGTCTATACTGCAGAAGCTTTCAGAGGCCCTCTGGATCACCTTGTTTTTAATAGCTGTGTAGTATTCCATTGTGTAAATGTACCATACTTTCTGTATCCATTCTTTGGTTGAGGAACATCTAGGTTGTTTCTAGATTCTGACTGTTACATATAAATCTGCTATGAACATAGCTGAGCAGGGGTTCTTGTTGAATGGTGGAGCATCTTTTAGATATATGCCCAGGAGTGGTATAGCTGGATCTTGAGGTATCGCTATTCCCAATTTTCTGAGAAAGCACCAGATTGATTTCCACTGTGGTTATAGAAGTTTACATTCCCACTAGCAATGGAGGAATGTTCCCTTTTCCCCAAATACTCACCAGCATATGCTGTCACTTGAGTTTTTGATCTTAGCCATTCTGATGGGTATAAGATGGAATCTCAGAGTCATTTTGATTTGCATTTCCCTGATGACTAAGGACATTGTGCATTTCTTTAAGTGTTTCTCCACCATTCAATACTCTTCTACCCTTCTTTTCAACAAGCCTTGCTCCTACCTTCCTGTCCTCTTTGTCTTTGTTGCCCACACACAGGTGAGACAAGGGCAACTTGTCTATGGCTATACTACTAAAGAAATGACCCCTCGGTCCCTTTGCTATTCCAAGAAGCTAATGGGATCTTTCCCTCAACCACAATGAAATAAGAATGGGCCAAATCTTGAAGAAATTTTGTCTGTGAGCAGACTGCTGCAGTGAGTTCATGAGGACAACAGCCTCGTTGTGTCCAAAAGGCTCTTTTTGTGGAACATCGCCAGCTCAGCTCTTACATTCTCTCTTCCCCTGTCCATAGCTCAGATTTGCACAGAAAGTGGGATAGGCAGTAATTTTTTTTCTGGGTCTGGGTTACCTAAATCAGTCCAGTATTTTCCTGGTCTATTAATTTTTCTTCAAATTTCACAATTTCTTTCTTCTTTTCTGCTGAATAAAATTCTAGTGTTCATGTATACTACATTGTCATGACCATTTGATGGACTAGTTTCACTTCCTCACAACTGTGAACAGAGCTGCAATGAATATGGGAGTACAGGTATCTCTGTTAGGAGGTGGTGTGGAGCACCTTGGGTACATGCCCAGGAGAAGCAGAGCTGAGGCATATGGCAGTTCTATATTTAGCCTTTGAGAAGCCACCACACTGTTTTCTATTGGGGCTGCCCCAGTTTACAGTTTACATAAAGGTCCCTTTTTTTTCCCGATCTTTGACAGCATTTGTTTTCTTCACAGTAGCCAATCTGACTGGCATGCGGTACAACCATAAAGTAATTTTTAACACGCATTTCTCTGATGGCCAAGGATGTTGACCTTTTTACAGAAACTCTATCCAGTTCCCCAGACAGCATTTAAAAAAAAATCAGTCTACATTCTTAACATTTAACTTATTAAACTCTTTATATAGTCTAGACCCTAATCTTCTGTTGGATACACAACTGGACAAGATTTTCTTCTGTTCAGTAGGTTACCTATTTTCTTTACTAATGTCTGTTGGTTGGTTGGTTGGTTGGTTGGTTGGTTGGTTGGTTGGTTGGTTGGTTGGTTGGTTGGTTGGCTTTGTTGTTGAACAAAACCTTTTGATTTCAGGAGCTCCCACTTGTCAACAGGTGATTTTACTTTCTGAGCGACTGGATCCAACTTCAGAAAGACCTCTGTAACCCTCCATCACAGAGTAAGCTCCCCGCCTTGTCCTCTAATGGTTTCAGATCTAGCCTGGATGTGTTTGGTTTGTTGGGAATTTTTTTCTTTGTGCACAATAAGCTGCAGAGATCAAGTTAATTTTATACACGTAGAAATCCAGTTTTCCCATCACTATTTGTGAAAGAGGCTGTCTTTTCTCCAATGTGTTTTTGCTTTTGTCAAGCGTCAGGTAGCCATAATTACACAGATTTAGGTCGGAGTTCTCTGTTCTTTCCAATGATCCCATGTGTCAGTTTTTGTGCTAGTAGTATATTTTTTTTTAAACCACTTTGAAGTATGACTTGAAATTCAATATTATGACACCCCTAGCAGTATTCTTTTTGCTCAGGGTTACCTTTGGTCTTTTTCAAATCCATAAGCATGGGACCTTTCCATCTTCTGGTGTTTTCTTAAATTTCTTTCTCGAGTGTTTTAAAATATTCATTGTTTAGAGAAAATTATATCCGTTACCTCCTCAGTAAAGAGGAAGTGTTGATTTTACCCCCAACTGAAAGTCTATCCTCATCTACAGGAACATTTTCTAGAAATGTAGGGGTGAGGGAGCATTTTGACAGAGACAAGGAATGAGGTTACCTGTCCACAGCATACAGATACTTGGCCCAAAAATGTTAATGGTACAGAGATGAGAAACCATGATAACATCTACTCTTGGGTCTAAATTTTATGCTTGATATTGATCTTGAACGAGGAATCACATTCTCTCTCTCTCTCTCTCTCTCTCTCTCTCTCTCTCTCCTCTTCCTTCTTCCCTCCCTCCCCCTCTTCCTCTAGCTCGTCTGTGTGTGTTTACATACGTGCAGATGCACAGGGCTACATGGGAGTATAGAGACACAGCCTGCCTTTTCCTTTTGAGTCGTGGTTTCCTTCCAGCCTGGGGCTCACCTGGCAGGCTAGACTGGCTGGCCAGTGAGGCCCAGGGATCCACCTCTCTCAGCTTCTCCAGTGCTAGGATTACATGCACCATCATGCTTAGATCTTCCACCTCCCCCAGCCCTCACCCCTGCTCAGTGCTTGCGAGGCAAACATTTTACTGATTAAGGCATCCCTTCATCCACTTTCATAAAAGTTATTTTATTCAGTAAATAGCAACCTAGTATTAATTTGAAATTTACATTGGCCAATGGGGAAATAAAAGCAGAGTCCTCACACTGATTGCAGGATAAGAACATTTTATGTCCTGGGTTAATATTTTATTGCTTACTTTAACAACAAAAATTAAAAATAATTCAGCACAATGTACACTATGGGAAGAGAATCTCTTTCTTTTGTCCTCAGCTTTTACTGTCTCTTTTCTTCTTTGTGAGTTCTCTCAGTCAAGAGTAAGCAAGAATTCATACCTTCACTGCTCGCACAAATAGGTACCATTGCTAAGGTTGCTCCAGTGAAGTTTCATTCCAGCACAAATACTGTGCACTATGACCTCAAAGGAAACCTACATCATGTGAGGAAGAAAATGTGGAAGGAGAGCACCTCGATTCCCAAAATGCTCTTGTACCATTTATTTTATTATTTCTTTACATGTAAATGTGCATGTATGTGTGGGTATATGTGCACATGGCATGGATAGCTGAGAAGGCCAGAAGAGGGCATCAAATACCTGTCTCCAGAGTTAAAGGCTGCAGTGAAGAGCCCGATGTGCATGCTAAGAACCAGACTCTGGTCCTCTGTAAGAATTGCAAGTGCTGTTCACTGAAAGCTGTCTTGCAGTCTTAGAAAAAAATCTCTATTTTTTAAGAGAACAAAATCATTAAGGCAAGGAATTTGAGAAACACATCAGGAAGAGAAAGTGAGAAGTGATTGACAGAATGGCCTAGGCTGGAGGTGGTTCCCAGAGGCATCAGCACATACGCAAGTTGAGCCAGGATAAAGTTAGAGTTTATAAAATAGCAATGTGGTTGAGAAAATCTGCTCCCCTGGAGCAATTCTTCTTGTTACACTTGTCCTTGTTTCCATGGGCATTCAACTCCTAGTCAACTTCTAGTCAAGATACCAAGAGCACTGGAGTTTTAGAACGTAGGCTCTTCCCACTTCAGAAAGATGGACATGTGCATACCCCAGAAAAGACCCAACACCAACTCTCAGATCAGAGTTAGAGGTGTGGCCCATAATCAAACATACTCATACTGTATTTTTGTCAGACACTAATATTCACATGCATATGAAAAACAGTATCAGTAAAGAACTCCATAGTTGTTGTGAGGGTATTCTGACTGTTAGAATCTTTTGCATTCTGATATGCAAATTTCAGAATTGCAGTCCTTCATCTTGAATCTATAATAGTGTGCAGCAAGAAGAGACATGTCAGTGAAACGAATTATCATCTTTACTCTGGATGACAGATGATAAAGCTGGAGAGAGAGAGAGAGAGAGAGGCAATGAGCAAATGGTATAATCCTGACAGATGAACTTAAGTTACCATGTCCAAGTAAGACGTTAGAAACATTTCTAGATGCTTCCGAGCTTGTACTTTTCTAGTTGAAAATACTATATAGTGGATTAAATTTTGCTTTTGTTTGTTTGCTTGCTTGTTTGTTTGAACTCAGGCTAGTTCTGCAGTCCTGTTGGGACCATCTCTGTGTGAAAGGGACACTGGGAAATAGACACAGCGCCTCTGATTTGTTGGTTGTCCTTGCTGCCTGGGTTTCTTTCCCAGTACAACATTGAAACCAAAGTACTAACCAAGTACAAGAGAGTGTCAATTTAGACAAAGTTCAAACTATCAAAATAAAGTGTTAAAGTCAGAAGTGTGACGTATAATAATAATAGAGAAGCAGCAATTCCTCTGGGGAAGGAAGCTGACACACAGTTATTCTTTAAGACGAGGATGATTGGAGAAAGGCCTTAAGACCACTATGGGACCTAAAATTGAGAGAGAGAGAATGTAGAGAATAGCATATTCTTAGAGAGGCAGACATTCTGCAGGCCTTAAAAGGGAGAGACAGGCTTCCAGCTAAAGGCTGGAGAATAGCTTCAGAGTGAGAAAGAGAGAGAGGAAGAGGGGGATGGGCAGGAGAGCTACATGGGGGCGGTGGGGAGTAGGGGCTAGAAGAGGAGCCACATCAGAGACCCACCTGAGGAGTCTTCTGTGAAATCCCTAGAGCCCTCCAATCTCGTTAACTTCGCGGAACAAAGGGGGTACTAGACCTTTATAAGCTTTTAGGGGGTAGCAGAAAGTTTTACCCCCATGATTTAGTTCAATATATCAAATATGATAAACCACTTGGAAAAGCCAGGTTAGTGGTCAGGATCATAAATTTGGGTCTACAGCAAAGATAGCTTTTTAGCTTTCTCGCCCAGGGAGATAGCTACATGGATATAGGACCTGATGGCTTCAGATTTGGGATAGGTCCCATTAGGAGTGACCTTACCCTTAAAGGGGCAGGCCCCGTTCTAACAGAAGAGGACTCTCGGGTTGCCACCCCAAAAGGCAAACACTGGCTCTGAGGAGGGTAAGATGGGGTAATACGAGTCAGTTTAAGAATGCTCATCTATTTATTTCAATATGAGTATATACTGTTTGTGTAACAGAGAACAAGTGTTTTGAGTTTCTAAGTTAGATTTTGAAAATGAGTAGAAATAGCATCATAAAACTACTCTGAAGCTACTCTGATTAAATAAATTTTTAAAAAAAATATTTGGAGATGAGACTGGGAGGGGAGGAAGGAGGGGCTTATGTGGGGATACAAAGTGAATAAAGTGTAATTAATAAAAATTAAAATAAAAAATATTTAAAAAAATATTTGGAGAATAAAAACAGAGAAAATGGTCTGTGATTCTAAAGAGGGAAATAGTAACAACCCAAATGCCAAAAAAATACATTACTCTTAAGAATTTCTCCATATATTTTAATTCAATTAAAATTACGATTTATATAGAATGAATCAGAATAATGGACCCATTAGACTCATAATTTCCAGCATATGATAATTATAATTTATTGCTACCTATACTCCTAATTGCTGCCAGCATAGAATCATAGCAACCCCTGCTCTTTCAGTTTGGGGTTTTAATTTAATGAGAGTAAAAATAGTAGTTACACTTTTAATGGAACTAATTAATTTAATTGGCAGTGACAATACAGTTAATGTTTCTGATCTGTTCCCCAACTGTCTGGGACTTCTATAAGTGTTGTACATGTATTTTTCTTAAAACAAAACTTCCCAGAGCCCTGTGATAAACATCATAGCCTTGTCGTTGTCTCAGCATTACACACGAGAAGACCACAGCCCAGTACACAGGACCCTCGTCTAATGACTTGGACCAATGATAGGACTGACATAGACCACACTTTTTTTTTCTTACTCCAAAGTAAAATTACCAAAATATTTTTATTTAATGAATGTTGAAAAAATAATAACAGTTAAGTTCATTTGCTTATGTTTAAGGAATAGCTCACTATTATTTTAGACTATTCTTAATTTGAACCTAATCTGCTTTCCAACTCCAAAATGACTTACACATGCATTATCCTTCTGTGCTTACAAGTTACAAGCGCAGCCTTGCAATAATGAATATATTTTTTCATTACAGTTTCTATGGTTAAAATGACTAGATAAAAATATATATTAATGTATATGTAATATAATTATAAATGGAAATACTTCATATTCTCTTATAGATATGTTTTTCTGTTTACTTCTCTTCAAATGACTGGCACTATTTAAACAGAAAAAATTATATTTCAAGAAGTATCAGAAGTAATTCTTAAAATCTAATTATAGTAAGGCAATGGGTCAAGATTTAGTTGAGTTTTTTTTTTTTTTAATGCTACAAAAAGTCCTGTGAAAAGGCAGAAGGTGCTAAAGCAATAATGAGCAAGCACATTCTTAAGCAACTATTACATTTCAAGAGGCATCAGAACATAACCCCAATCCTGTAACACGCAGCGCTGGAGTCTAAGTTACCATGAGGGCTTTCTCGTGTTACGGGTTGAATTTTGTTGCTCAGAAGTTCCTGATCACTAATGTAGGAGACCTTGATCGGAAGGAGTGTCTTTGCAGATGATCACGTTAAGAGCATTGTTGCAGGTCTTCCACCAGCATGACAGAAGAGAGTCAGAGCAGCGGCCGTGGCTCAGGAGTTAAGAGAACTTGCTGCCCGAGCAGGCAGTCCAGATTAGTTCTTGGCACTTACATGGTGGCTCACACCTATCTGTTGCTCCGGTTCCAGGTTATCTGACATCCTAGCTCTGTGGTACAGAGCACACATATGGGACACACACAGACACACACGCATAGGCAAAGCCCTGAATACGAGCAGTAAATCATTTTTTAAAGGAAGACATTTAGACACACAGACATGCATGCAGAAACAGAAGACAATGTGAGGACACAGGAAGCAAACCAGCAGCAAGCAAAAGGAATCCTTAATCTAGATTAACCTAGGATGCCAGCTGGGAGCAGAGCCCCCTTCACAGCTTCCAGAAGAAGGCAGCTCTGCCAAGCTGATATCAGCAGACATTTTCAGAACTGTGAGAGAATAAATTGTCATTGGTCAAGTCACTTCACTTAAATATCTCTTTATGCACTGTACATAACAAATACAAAACTATAACTCCCTGAGACAGACCCATCAGTGCCATCACTGTCTCACATATCCTCGCACGCATCTGTGGGAAGCATCATTGCAAGATGGAGATGCATTATGTAAGCGTGAGTGCAACAAGAGCCCGTCCACACATGAGTCAAGTGCATGCCCCATGAGAGAGCCTTTCAAAATGGCACCCGCCTTTCCACGCACAGAAGGAAAGGCACCATTTTTCCCGGCATCTTGAAGATACCTGTAGCCATGTGAACTTAAAGCAGGAGATCAACGTCTTCAACGAATGGCAAGGTGATGCTGCCTAGAACTTGACTGAAGATGGCATTTGCCAAGATCCTGTATTCTACTGGAGAATCTACAGTGATCATGGCACCCACTTGTTGTCTCTCTATAAGCTGACAGGGCACCCATAGGAAGACCACTAAACAATAGAGGAACATAGAAAGACCAGAAAGAACTGACTCAGCCTCCCTCTGGCTGCAAGCCACCCCCTCCCACCCCCTTTGATTTAGGAAGCATCAGGGCCTCTGGATATGTAAGCAGTAAAAACTTTCAGAAAGGAGGAACAGCCCTTCCAGCTGTACTGGTGTAAAATAGATTGAGTTGATAATTTCACACACAGAGCAGAATCAGTAATGTGGGAGGGGCTACACATAATACCCAAGTCAGGGCATTCTACACCAAAGACAAAGGTCCAAAGAGTCAGTGAAGGTGATTAATGTATCTGAGGGCTCAAAAGCCTCAAACGGGTCAGCAAAGATTATGCCTGATTAACATTCAGCGGCCACAGGAGTCATACCAGTGGTTAGCTCTGACTGAACTGAAGAGCTTAGAGGAAGCAAGGGAGCCAGAAACAATTAGGATTTTTAAATCAGAAATTCTAGAATTTCCCCTAATACTGCCAGTTACTGTGAGATCTTGTCCAAGTCACACAGGTCTTTAGAATTTACTTTTCATCAGTAAGCAATGGTGACAGTAATTCTGTCCTCAGGGTGTTCCGAGCATCTAAAAAACACCAGACCTACAACAGCATGGAAAAATGTCCGGCCTACAGAAGATAGCATCATTGTTATTACTGAAGTGAGATCATCCTGCAAAACTTCCCATCAAGGGAATAATTACCCATTTTCCTTATCAACTACTCTTCCTTTATAATTAAGAATTCAAGCCATTCCAGAAGAACCTACTTAATAAACATGCGATTCTAAATATTAGACTAGGCCAAGATTCTAAACCGCCGTTCTCTGTGAGCGCACATTGATTCTCCACAGCTCAAACCAGTCACTTTCTCTTTCAAGGCCACACTGCAGTAGCCTGTGCTAGGAGCCAGCACTTCTTAGGGCTGCTCTTCCCATCAGGCTTACAAAAGAAAGTTGCTTCCCCGTCCCCACCTTCTTCGACGTAATTGGTACACTCTTCTGCAGGTGTCCAAACTCTTGACAACTGTGACTTCTTGACTAAGAGGTTTCTCACACTTGCTCTAGGGCCTCGGTTTTCTAACACCTCAAGGTAGTAAAATATAAATTTCCTCGAGGCCGAGGAAGTTATAAACCAGAAAACGCGAGAGATAAAATAAATGAAAAAACAAAGTGCTACTTCACAAGCTAAAACACGGCTTCATGGCACAAGCTAATCAGCAGCTAATTCTCTAATAATTTATCATTCTGTTCTATCCATCCAGGTGTCTGAGCCCAGGAAAGATCTTTGCTGTCTCTTACATGCAATTAGGCAATGCTAGGCTCCCATTGGTATGGGAGAAGTAAGGATCATTTCTATCCTCACAAGGTATTCCCAGTAGGATGGCAGGACAATGGATGGTTTATTATACAAGGATGCATACAAAAAGAAATCAAAAGACCTTGGCTATTTTTGCAGACCCTTTGTTAATTCAATTAATTTAGAGAGGAAGCCAAAAGCCTTAACAAACGAATTTATTTTAAGTTTTTGATTTGTAAGGAGCAATCCAGTTGATAAGCCCACAAGGAAGAGATAAGTGTGCAGGACAGATAACGAGTTTTGATTCCTGATCTCTAGAGCTTTTGGTGAAATATTAGTTATAAGGCAAGTTATAAGGCACATTTATAAATATTAATTAGTATCTGACTAGCAAGCACAAAGTCAGTGCTGAAAATTTAACTCATCCAATTTGTATGAATGGCTCTGCATTTCCCTGTGTGTTTCTAATCACTGGGGATAAGGCAGTGTCTAAGTGTTCACAGGAAGCTTTGTTAGCTAAGTGAGGGACATAGCTGTGTTCATAGAGTTCAGCTGTGGAAGGAGGTGCCTGATCACCTGTTACAGAGGTAACCCAGAAGAGGAAGTCATTATTTAGGAGGGGTGCTGGGAACACCTCCCTGAGTGAGTGAGCATAAGGGTCCATTTCAATTTTATTATAATTGACGTAAGCTAGAAATTAGCTGGCTAATGAATCAATCAACAGAATTTATGAGGAAAGTCTTCCAGCTCACACACTAGGGAAGGAGTGAGGCATCTGAGGAAAGAGTGATTCCCAGGCCTGTGATGTCTCTCACAGTCCTGAGGCACTTTCGCATCTTCAGGTTTCTCCTTCCAGCTTGTAAAAAACAAGAGCAAGAAGCACTAAAAATTCTGCAAATGTATTGGTCTAAAAGTATAGATATTAATGTCACATGCTGCATATTTTATTCAATCCCAAAGTTCCCTTTGTTCTTCTGACACTTGGACTAACATGGATTAACATTTTATGGTCCCTAACAGCACAGTGGGTTCCCTAGACCACCCACTCTGGGCCTAAGAAGCAATGGAGTCTCAGGGACTAATGCCGAGAGACTGTAGTATCTTCTATGTTTGCTCTTCTCTCTGCTACAACTCGAGGTTTACAGACAAGAAAAGGGGTTTGCAGGAGCTAGCAACTTTCCAGAGCTCTCATAGTTTGCAAAACAACCTGTAGAGCAAACACCTGGACTAAATCTTTTTTTTTTTTTTTTACTGTTTTTTAAATTTTTTTATTTATTACAATTTATTCACTTTGTATCCCAGCTGTAGCCCCTCCCTCATCCCCTCCTAGTTCTGCCCTCCTTCCCTCATCTCCTCCCATGCCCCTCCCCCAGTCCACTGATAGGGGAGGTCCTCCTCCTCTTCCATCTGACCCTAGCCTATCAGTTCTCATCAGGACTGGCTGCATTGTCTTCCTCTGTGACCTGGTAAGACTGCACCCCCCTGAGGGGGAGACCATCAAAGAGCCTGCCAGTGAGTTCATGTCAGAGACAGCCCCTGTTCCCCTTACTAGGGAACCCACTTGCAGACTGAGGTACCATGAGCTACATCCCTGCAGGGGTTTCTAGGCCATCTCCATGCGTGGTCTTTGGTTGGAGTATCAGTCTCAGAAAACACCCCCCCCAGATTTTTTTATTCTGTTGTTCTACTTCTGGAGCTCCTGTTCCCTCCAGGTCTTTCTTCTCCCCCTCTTTTACTTACTGCTTTAGGGATTGTCATTCTTTGGAATAAATTTAAGATTTTTATTAACAGAAAAGATAAAGTTTTTAAAGGCCAAAATGTGCAGAAAATTAAGTATTTTCCCCCAAATTACATTTCTTTTTCTTTTTTTAATTATTTTTAATATTTTAACTTTTATTAATTATACTTTATTCACTTTGTAAGCTATGCTTTCCTTGGTGTCATGGTTATTTGTTATACAGTGTCCTGAGTGGAGTCACGGACATGTGTAGAAGCAAAAGCCATCTGAGTCTTAGAAGTAGACATGAAGGCAATATGGAGACCACATTTACACAAATGGAATGTCCAAACCAAACCTGGCTGAAAACAAATACTTACAAATGTTTACAGATTTTTTTCAGTGCAGCACAACATTGACTGATAGTTAACTTCATAAACCAAGTCTTGTAAGGACCAAGTGGAGGAAGCTCCCAGGGAGTCACGTTCTGGAATGTGTGCTGGTGACAGGGGCAAGGAAAAATGGCAAAGCCTTCTTCTGGCTAGGCTCAGGGAAATGGCAAAGGCTTCCGTCTTGATCCAAGTATGAATGGTTGATGGAGAAAATGTCTATCACAGTCATCCCTTTACTGTCTGAAGCCTGATTCCCTAAAGAAACTGTTCCTACTGGGATAACCAAACCTGTGTCTTTGATCCATCTGTGTCCCATAAGCACTAACCCTCTGTTCAGCTGTATTCAGTAACCCCAACTCTCTTCTTCCCTGTACATAATAAGCATTCTAAGCTTTGGGGTCCTGCAGTTTCTTCATTAAAGATCCCAATTAACTCAAACCAAGCTTTCCGTACATTTGTCTGTCTTTTTGTTGTTCCCTTTCCACCCCAATTAAGTCAAATCCTGGAAGCTGTGCAAGGACTTGACAGTGTCTCATGTCTCCAAGCCTCAGTTTCTCTTAACTGTGAGATAGAAATAACTTCATTTCATGGTGTTAGCTGAAGGACTAAGTCATTCAATGGTTTGAAGAACTGTGCCTGACAGTGTAGGAAGGAGTTTAAAGCCAGGTACAGTAACACCTTCCCACACTGCCTGTACTTTCCTTCTAGAACTCTCTCAGTGTAACAACAGACATGCATGTATGTGTGCGGCTTCATACTATGTGTTGTGACTAAAGCAAATCCTTTAATACAAATTTAGGAAATGGACACAAAACCTGTATGGCTTTCCTATTTTTATAGCTGAGAAAATTGTATTCAAAGTGTCAGTGGTTTAACTGAGACACAGGAGTCACACTGAGATTCTTAAGAATATTCTGTGAATGATGCTAATGAGGAAGGAAAGCAGGGATGGGGATTAGGAGAAGGGAGAGCTGGAGAGAGCTGGGAGACAATGAAAATCTGAGAAGGGAGACATGAGTAGGATTTGCCAGAGACCTAGGATAGGGGATGCCCCAGGAAGTCTATAGGGGTCATTCCTAGCAGCAGGGGATATCGAGCCTGAAGTGGCCACCTCTGTAGTCAGGCTGGATGGCCAGTGGAGGGATAAGGACACCAACCTACCCACAAAACCTTCGACCAAAAATTTGTGCTGCCTACAAGATGTACAGGGACAAAGATGGAGCAAAGATTGAGGAAATGACCAGCCAAAATCTTGGCCTACTTGAGACCCATCTCATGGGAGAGAGCCAACCCCTGAATGATTAATTTTATTCTTCTATATTTGTAAACAGGAGCCTAGCATAACTCCTCTGAGGGGCTTCACCCAGCAGCTGATGGAAACAGATACAGGGTTCCACAGCCAAACATTAGACAGACCTTGGGGAGTCCTATGGAAGATTTGGGGAATGATTGAGGGAGCCAGAGGAGTCAAGAACTCCATAAGAAGACCTACAGAATCGACTAACCGGTGCTCGTGGGGGCTCACAGAGATTGAACCACCAACCAAAGAGCAGGCATGGGCTGGTCCTAGGCCCCTGCACGTATGTAGTATATAGGCAGCTTGGTCTTCATGAGGATCTCCCAACAACTGAAACAGGGCCCTCTCTGACTCTGAGACCTGCCTTTGGAGCCCGTTCTCCTAACTGGGCTGCCTGGCCTGGCCTCAATGGGAGAGAATGTGCCTAGTGACTTAATGTGCCAGGGTGAGATGGAACCCATGGGGAACCTTGCCCTTCTCTGAGGAAAAGGGAGAATGGGGGGCTGAAGGGGAAACTGGGAGGAAAGGAGAGGGCTACAATCAGGATGTAAAGTGAATAAAGTTAAAAAAAAGAAAAATGTTGATCATTTTTTTACTGAAAACATCAACTTCCTATCACATCCTCTTTGTCTGAAAGTGGGATTCACTGGTGGGATTCTCCTATTCGCTGCCCTCTAATTCCTAGTGACTGGAGAAATGTCATCTTTAATGTCTTTTCAACGCCTTAATTCAGCCCATAGCCCTGTTTGTCCCGCAGTGCTATCTATCTCGTCATCAGTGCCTGGGCTCAAAGCCTCAGATCATACTGAGAGGCTCCCCTGTCTTTCTCCCCGTGTGAGGCACGCCAAATCTTGTCAGTTCCTCTCCACAGTGCCCCTCGCATCTGTCCCCACCTTCCTGCTACTGCTGTCCTCGTACGCTCTGCTCAGAGCTTTCTTAAGCCTGACCCTCGTCAGAATTCAGTTCCTGCCCTGACACATAGCATTCCTCTCCCAGGAGTCCTACAGGTGGCTGGGATGTGGGCCGCTCAGCCTAACGCGTCATGCTTCCTGCCCGGTGCTGTCAGCGCATTTTGTCCGTCCTTGCCTTCCTCCCAACTCATGACCAGCCAAACAGGTCTAGTGTAGAAATGTCCATCACATCCCCACAAGTGTAGCTTTGCTCCTGCTAACTGGCTACCTATAAATTTTATTCCATTTCAGTTTGTTAGAATAAATAAATTTTAAAAAATTAAAAAATTCCCATAATCTGGAGTTTTCAGACTATGTACCATTTCTTTTTATTTATTTTTTTAATTGAAAAATCTTCATACAATATATTCTGGTGTCATGGTTCCCCTCCCCCAACTCCTCCCAGATCCTTCCCACCCCAACACCCACCCAACTCTGTGACTTTTCTTTCTCTCTGTCTCTACATCTAAAACAAGTAAACAAAGCAAATAAACCAGGATTTAAAAAAAAGAAGAAAACACAAGACACATACACACACAAGCACACTCACACACACACAGACACATACACATCTCCTTTGAGAAATTCTCTCCAGTTTGCCAACATATCAGGACTCAGTGATTTAATAGTATCTGCCACCAATTTCATTGATTTGGTAGTACATTCTAGTAGCAGTTGTAATGGTATTTTAACAGGGAACTACACAATAAGGTTAATGTTAGTTATTGACTTATTATATATGACTCTTAATATATATATATATATATATATATATATATATATATATATATATATATTCCATAACTAATTTGCTGTTTTATCATGTAGAGATATTGAATTGGATAAAACACTTGCTCTGTCGTTATGACTCTATGGTAATGCATCACTCTGTTCATTTGTACATGATAAACCATCCGTGCCTGAAGTAGGATGACCTTCATCCAGTCAAAGCACTTTCTTACAAATTTGACCTCATGGTAGGCATTTGGAAGGATCACAGTTTAAGTTGTTTGGACTTCTTTAAGAAGAATTTTTAGAGTTCATCATTAAATGTTTGGTGGAATACAATAAAGCCATCTGGCCCTCTGCTTCTCTTTATTGGAAGACTTTCTTCTTCATGTATCAATCTAGTGGATTTACATAATCTTCCATCTCTAAATCTGGGCCAATTTTGTAGCATATGCTACTGTCTCATGGAGACCATACTTTGCATGAGATTACAGGACCTTATAGGAAACCTGAAATCCTCCACCAAATGTTCTTCTGATCCTCAAACTGCTCCTTCTACTATGTTTCCATGTATGCACTTAGGCTATAGGGAGAACGTCAAAACAAATTATTTTAGCATCTTCACAGTAAGCATTCCTAGTAAACATTCTTAAGGAACATATAAACTAAATAATATACTTAGTTTTAGCAGAAATATTTTAGTTGAACCAATGTAGAGAATTAAGAACTAAAAATATAAATAAAAATAATTAGTGGCTATAAAATTATACTATCCTAATAAAATTATGTTTTATATTATCACCACCAATTTCAAAATTATAGAAAACAGGACTTAAAAATTCATACTCTAATAATCACATAAGCAAGTTAAATATTAATTTTGAAAGTTAGCTTGAAACCTAATAATAAAATACTTTGAAAAATGGTAAAATACACTTCTGAAAAAACTGAATATAATGTATATTAATGTAAGAAGCAATGAGAAATAAAAAGTAGCAAACCCAGACGTTTTGTTTTATTGCTCAAGTTAGAAGTGTCTGCTGTAAGGAGAGGGGACCGTGATGTGACCGGGAGTTTGCATGAGTCTGCGGATGGATACACTGCTTACAAAGAGTTTCTGGAGAAGGTTCAAACGGCCCATAGTTTACTTGTGATGTTCATCCTTTTAAACTCTAACTAGAACAGACATCCAACCGCAGTCTATACTGGGGACTGAAGGCAAATAGGTGAAGGTGAAAACCTTGGATAATAAGAATCCCCGTTTAATCATCCGTGGTTGAAACAGAGCTATAGTACAACAAAATGACTTAATGAAAAACTATTTAAATATAACAAATACTTTTTAAATGCTTAGAACATCAAATTTTAAACTTAAAAATAACTTTTAAAATATGATAAATGTATAAGTTTTCTCACGCAGATATCTGGACTTATGGCAAATGCTCGTAAATGCTGTATAGCTGAATGCTGTAAGCAATTTCCATGGTTCTGACTGTGATTTCAGAATCTGAAATTTATAAGCGAGGAATGATGTGAAGTGCCTTTATAAAAAACAACAACAGCAGAAATGAGTGAAGAGGGAAAAAAGAAAAAAAGTGAAAAGCAAAGGGGAAATGCTTGGGGTGAAAAAGCAGCAGCTGAGCTAATTATAGTTTTCCCTCTATGCAGGACTCTCCCTGAGGCTCCTGAAGAAGGAGAGGATTGCATTTCTTCCAAGAACCCTTCTCTGTTTTCCTTGAAACAGGATAGCTGGGTAAGCCAGTTCCTCACTGCTAGGAGCTTTATTTTCAAAGCAGAGCTTCCAAAATGATTCCAGATTTAAGAATAACAACATCTCTTGATATTTTGCACATGTTTTTGAAGATTAAACAAACATTTCCAAGTCAACTCCATCTTTGGGCTTTCTTCCCTCTATATTTCTTCTAGAACACTATTTTATTTGGAATTAAAAAGATTAGGAGATGCTTTTGTGATGAGATGGGAAGCCAAGAACAATAAGCAGCCTTCATTTCCAGGTAGAAGCTATTTAGATCCACCCAAATATTTACAGAACTATTTATTTGTACAATAATGAAAACATATACACTGTATGTAACCAATAATATTGTTATTTCATCAAGAATTCATCACTTAGATCCTGGGAGAAGGAATAAAAGTATCAAATTATTTTTCAGATTTAAGACCTATATTATCTCATGCTTAAAAGATGACACAGAACACCAAGTTTCAAGTCTTCATAATTTACACAGTGAACGTAATTCTGAATGTGAAGTTCTCAACTGGTGACAGGCTGGGCTCACGTGGAGTGCCCCAGACTACTAATCAACTTATGAAAGTACTTCACTTGATTCTCAGAGTGATCCACACCGGTCAGCATTCCTAACTCCACAATACAGAAGGGCACGCCAGCTGTCTAGGAAAGACAAGACATGCAACTTGTCTGAAGTCACAGGCTAGCACTCATAAAGTCAAGGAATCCAAAGCAGGCCTACCACTTCCCGTTTTTTAAATTTTCTTCATATTCTGCTGCCTCAGTATTGTAATTGTAGCTCTCAATGTAAACACACAGCCATAGTTATTTTGAAGTTTTATTGGTTGAATGGAATAGGTTGATTAAAGTGTTGAAGGAAGACAAAAATGCCCCTTTCACAGATAATAATCACAAATTTCGTGAGTTTATAAACTGACAGTAAAAATCCATCCAAGGAAATAAGATCTTGGGTATGGCTTTAACAAAGCCATGCGTTTGTTTCTTTGTGTAAGACTTTTGTCACGTTGCCAAATTAATGTTATTTCCAATAACCCAAAGGGTAGTTGGCAGGGTGTCAGTCACGTCAATGGTGAGGAGTCAAGGTGTGTGGTTTAAGGTAGGATTTCCCTTTGGATACCTTTGGATCATAGTTTGAAGTTTTCCCTGTGAGCTTTTTTCTCTAGCCACATTTATCCTGTAAGAATCCAGGGCCATAATGGCACACCACAGAACCCTAGCCATCAGGAGAAAAGTGAATGCAGGAGGGAGCTGAAGAAGCATGGGAAGGTGGTAGAGTCAATGGGTCAGTCATTTTAATAAGGTTGAATAACTGTAATGACGCCCTCAGAGGAAAAAGCAACAGTAAGATAGGGAGGTGTACAGGGGTTGGCGAATGAGCATGGCCAGAGCTAAGGTTGCAGAGAAAACAGCAGACTTTAGAAGATAGGACACGGAAAGGAGGAAGATGCTGGAGACACTCATTCGGAATCAGATGGACAGCTGCGTGAACACAGAGGCCCCCTAAGGCTATGTGAGGAGCAGGGAAGCAAAGGCTGCTCAGGAGCTTGATTTAGATGAACAGAGTAGAGGGAACAGGAGAGTGATAACAAAAGTAAAAAGAGAAGAAAGATCACTTCTTTCACAGTCAAACAAGCAACTGGAGATCATGATTCAAATTTTAATCCCTCACTTGTGATCAGAAATGTATGCAAACCACAGAAGTGTAAGGGAGAGAGATGAATGAATTGTGTCATTAAAGAAAGGAAATTCCCTTTCAATCCAATCTTTTCCAACTTCAAAGACAAAAGGCAAGATGGGAACAATACTGTGTTTAATTTATCACTTGTCACTTGACACATGGCTAGGACAAATCAGCTCCTGCAACTTTCATACAAGCTAAAGCTTTTTTTTTTTTAAATTCTACTTCTTAAAGTCCCAGAAAGCCAAGGATTTTGATTGTTATTATTAGAAATCCACACATACACATAAAGAGTAAAAGTCCCTCGCTTACTAAATCACCACAGAAATTTTCTTTTTGATGAAAAAAAAACCTACTTTACATACTAGGGATAGAAATGACAGAAATGCTTCCTTAAAGTATAGGACTATTGCTGCAGCTATTTAATATGGAGAACTAAAACTCTGCTTTCTGGAGAATTCCATTATATAACCTGATTCTACACAGAACACAACCATAGCATACATATATAAGATATATATATACCTGATCACTTTTTTGGTAAATACTCTATCGGCACACAACTCTAGAATGTACAACAGCAATGCTAGTCTTAATACAACAATTATGCTTGATGTCTGATGACTCAGTACACAAATGCATTTATTACAATTCATAAAGACTTTGAAGATGGTCAATTTCTGACACAAATATTTTATCGACTTTGATTTTCTTCTGTCAAAAAAAATTAATTCTTCACAGAAAGGATGCCAGGATCATAGTTATTCTTAGCTTCTGAAAAGCACATTTGTTTTGCCACCACAAAGCTGTTAATTAAAGCAGCTATAGTCCAAAACTACTGAGCCTGTTAATTGTATTTCTTGTTCCTTTTTCCCTCCCTCACCTCACCTTGTTCTAGTCTTAATTCACACTGCATATAAACAGCAATTAAAGTACAGATCAGAATACTACTTGTGCAAAAGCACTTCATCACTGTACGCAATGCACACCCTTAGAATACATGCATTTTTAAAGCATTTTAAATGGCCAACATTCCTTCTGACCAAAAAGAAAACTAATAAAACATGCATAGGTTATAATAAAGATATACTTCATGATAGAAGTTAAAGTAATCTGAGCATTTCATTCCTGAAACAGTTCATTGGTACAGCTGGCATCCGGCCTGGTAGAAAATGAAGTTTTTGAACCACCGAAAGGCATCTACTTTTAATCTTATTTATACACTACAGTGTATAACTCTAAAATAAAATACGTCCACAGTTTTTCACAAACTTACAACACTCGGTATTTGGTATAGTAATTATATCACTAATATTTTATGATCATACTTAAAGTATATTGATGTTAGGTTTTTCTCAGTCTAAACACAAAAAGACAGAAAATACAAATAATACATACTTAATACTTCTTAGTATATTAAAAGTGTAACCTGCTAAGATTAAGTGGAGGCTTTTGTACCTACAGCCAGTGATAATACTTATGCAGTCAAAACAAAACTCCATTCCTCAGGTGGGAAGCCAAAACTCCAGAGCTACTTAGTGATATGCATTTCCTCTATAATATAATGTTCCTTCCTTCTATTAGGCCTAACTAGAAACATTACAAAGTTCATAAGGAATAATAATTACACAGATGGTTGAAGTCCTTGACTTTGGGGGTATTTCTAAGAATCCAGACTGGCTGCAAATAGGCACAGTTGGTTTTCTCAAACAGAGAGGGCTTCATGCCGCCTTCTTCAGAACTCTCAATGGCTGTGTCTCATGTACTACATGTGTGTATACTTTTGGAGAATGTAAGTACAGGGACTACCCTGTGGTTGACAAACTTCAAAGCTAAGTGATATTTCACTGTGTAAGTCTCACTGTGGTTTTCAGCAAACAAATGCCTACCCAGTACCCTCTCTGCACTGTGGGAGGGCCTTTGCAAGTGCAGTGGTCTCCAGCCAGTGTCCTCCTTTGTCTGTTCTTGCCACCTGCAGTTTCCTTCCGAATTCCCGAGCTCCTGCACGCCCTTCTTTGTGATCAAATGGAAACCTGTTCATTATGTAATTATATCAACTTTTTATTCTTGTGTTCCTCCAGAACTCCTGGTATACCGTCTTTTCGATGGTTTGCACTCAATAAAGATTGGTTTGTGTGTTGCTGCAGGACTGAACAATAATGGTATCTAACCTGGGATGACAGCGTTGCTTCTGTTCTGAGAACCTTTCTTATGAAGGCTTCACACCTATATTTCACACAAGTAGAAAAGCTCACTTCAGAATTTACAATACTGTATGTGCTCTTCTAGACATCACAATAAGCCACTCTTCTCTCTTTGCAGATATGGGATAGTGCTGTTCAATCACCATGGGCATTTGGTGTTTTAAATACTGTTCTGGATCTACACATGGCCAAAGTCAAGCACAGCTGCAGGTGAAGTGGCTTTTAAACCAAGTATCTCTGAAAATATTTTAACTGTCTTGTACTGTGAAACATACCTTCGAGAAGCCAATGCTATGTGATATACAAAAAGAAAGTACAGAGAAAAGAGAAACTTGATAAATGACTAGAGTGAATTGTCTTACATTCTCTCACCAACAAATTCTGTTAACAGTCTTTAGAGAAGGCAGCAAAGGAGAGAATGGATTAAATGCATTACATTTGTCAGACATAATGAAAGGAGTTAACTGATATCAAGCTATTAAAAATAAAATAAGGTTCAGTCAACACAAAACTGAGGAAGCAGGACCATTCAAGATGACATAACTACTACAATAAACAGCCAAGAGAGAAAAAGTACCGTGATGTAAATTATATGAGTGAATTGTCATGTGCTATCTAAGCCCACTGGTACAGGAAGCAGGGTTGGACCCTGGCTTTTTTCCAAGCATGTTTGTCATTGTCTTCCAAGTTCCCTGTCCTGAGTCAGGCTGGGCCCTCTTTTCTGTAACAGGGAGAAGAAAAAAGAAGTGAAGAGTACTGAAAATGCCATGTACTTGAAAACAACAAGAAGGTAAGCCTTTTGCAGAAGAGGTTACCATTGTTTATCATGATATAAAAATACCTGCAAGTGGGAACAAAAAGTTCAAAGTCCAGCCCCAGATTCTAATCCATAGTGAGAGAAAGATAAGCCTGGGCTCCAGCCACCTGCCTCAGTTTCCCCGTCAGCTTCTGCTGGATGTTCACCAGCCCCTGACTTCATGGTGTTCTCTTTTGTTCACTCTCTCAACCAGGCTACTTCAATCATCTCTGCTTGACATTTTAAGTGACCAGTTTCATGATGTCTCACCATCTCTCTGCTGCTTGCTATTCATTCAGCCTTTTGCTTTTGCTGCATATTTAAAACTGTAGCTCGTTCTGTGGACTGTGTGAAACAAGTACCTGGCCACACTGCACGAGGGGGTCAGGGTGGAGATGAAGTCCGACCACCAGTGCACTGTGAAGCGTTTGTTGCTACCCCTGTCGTCTCTGCAGTAGGCCCTGTGTGTGGCTCAGGGGAGGAGGATGAATGGGTCATTTTTCAGCCATGTTATGTCATCATCATTTCTTTTCTCCTTCAAACTTTGCTAACCTTTCTACCTCAGCATTAATATCCTAACATAATTTCTAGCAATTTTCATGTTCTTAGGGTTTGTGGAAAATTTGTTCATTTACATATACATTATATGTGTAATTTTTTTTCTCTAATTACTAGATCTGAATGATTCTTCATTCAACTTTGTACCAAATGGCCCCAGTTCACAGCTATTTTTTTTTCTGCTTCTCACAGGCATCCCAGTTTGGATAACACATCTGTGGTTATCCAAATGTAGTAAAACCTTAATAGTTGTGGGTTAGCAAACATGAAAACTAAAATTCTACATGAACTGCTGAGAGAAAACAATTTTTTAATGCCCATGACTTAAATGCTTCAGTAAAAAAATGAATGAGAAGGCTCAGGATAAGCCTTCTACGGAACACCAGAAGCACCTCAGCATGCACGCTCCACAGACCCAGGGTCAGCAATGTCGCCGTTCTATATCAGAACAGCACATTTTCACAGTGTGCTGCAGATCTCATGCCGTAGAGCAGTAGCATTTAATGAACTGCATAGACATGTGTCGTTTTCCAGCTGGTCATTGCTAAAGATTTTCTCAATGAATTAAAAAAATAAACTTCTATTTAGATTTTAAACATAACCTATCATTAGTCTTGTTTCATATAATAGAATGGAAATAAAGAAACACAGAGAAAAGTAAAGATTATAACGCCACAAATAATAAACATTTCGGTCATTACAATGAATGTGAATGGTTTAAATTCTGTTATCAAAAATGATAACTCTCAGCGTGGTTAAGGTTGAATAGATATTTAAATGATAGAGAAAGAATAAAGTAATCTGGCCGCATGATGGGTTTTTTTGCAAGTACTTTACATTCAAAGTTTAATCAAAAGATAAGCTTGGAAAACAAAATAGAAAAACAGAGAAGAGATAAGAAAAGGTAATTATAAATGGTAGCATTGTTATTACTGAAAAGTAATACCAGAAACAAGGAAACACCAGTCACAAAACGAGACCGATAGGAAACTTTAGTACAAGTCTGAGAGACTGGCATTCAATCATATAAAAATGATTGATTAGAGCTTTACTCATTAATTATTACTAGCTCAGCTAATCATTTTGCATACATAAAATCATGAGCCATTGTGAGCAAAACCTAGGTAACAAAATATAAGCATGGTTGCTACATGTCTATAATACCAGCAAAGGAGAGGTACAACAATGTTACAAGTTCTAGGCTAGCCTGAGCAACATAATACGACCTTATCTAAAGATAAATATATAGAGATAAATATTTATTATAGATAGATAGATCGATAGACAGACTAGCGCCCTCTCTTGGCCACTGAGGGTACTGCGTGCATATGGTGAACATACATCAGTGAAGAAAGAACACATCAAGTGAAAATAAGAAAACTTTTTTTCAGCCTCAGAATTATACTACAAATGGATTTATTTTATTGTAGATAAATTGTAATTCAATGTTAAAATAAAATTTAAAAATACTATAATGAGAATGAAGCAATATATCAGAAGATTAATATTGTGGCTAAGTAGAATTTATTTCAATAAATGGATATTACAACTTATGAAATTTCCTAATTAATGTTTGTCATAGACTTTACATATGTAAATATATATAAAATGTAAGCTCAAGTTATGAAATTTTTATTGGAAGTTCCTATTTGAAGGATAATCAGGATTATTCAGCAAAATATGTGTTTTAATGATAAAATAATAGAAGTATTTTTCATTTTGTTGAAAATAAATAAGAACGTCATTATTAGTGCATTCTATATAATACTCTACTTAGTGATAACCGATGTTATTAGAAAATAATTCCTTTAATTATGACAAAAATAAGAAATAGCTTTGATTAATTACAGACTATATAAAAACTGGCAACAGCTTAAAATACAGTATTTGAAAAAATTAAAAGCAATAGTGAATGCAAGTCAGGCAGATATGAGAACACTGATATGCAACATTTAATAATTTCTTTTCGTGCCAAGATAAGAGCTAAATGAAGCAAGCATTCTAATTGCAATACCAAAAGAAACCAGTCAGTCCGTCAACATAAAATTCTTCAAAACCTGTAAGGAAGTGGCACACTAATGAACAGTTCTGTGCTTTGGAGAATAAAACACAGTGTTACAGAAGCACTTGTCTTCCCTAAATTAAAGTATAAGACCAATTCAAACAATCAAATATATTTTAGAAGTTGAAATCATTTCCATTATTCTAGCTAATGAGGATATAGTCATTGTGTTGAAATCTGTGACATTTCTGAAGAATGGTGATAGGGTTAAGCCTCTCTATGTATTATAATGTTATAGCAACTAAAAATATTTGGGAATCAGTTGTTTTAGGACACAGATCACAGAAAATTTCTAAAATAAACTCCAATATATAAGAAATTTTGCATATGAAAAATGCCATATGTCAAACACTGGGTGAAACATTGATCATTCATTCATGAATATTTGTTGTAGGTAAAAAGGAGGTAGTAAGTTCAACAAGACTGTTCCTTATGCACAGTTTTGGAAACTGGAATGTTGACCTTTGGTCAGGTCATCATTTGCAAGCCAATCAGTTAAGCACAAGCACAGGAGGGGTTTCCAGCAAGTGTCCCCCTCAGTCTTTTGATATGGAAAGGGTCCGTCAGTTTCCCTAGGCTTATCACAGAGCTGCCTTCCTTTGTGTCTTCTGTCTAAGAGCAACTCTGCTTCTGTGTCCTTTCAGGTGGCACCCTAGAATTAGGGGTTGATGAAAGATTTTGCTCCCTGAGTCAGCTCATCTTTAGGATCGTAAGAACAAAAGTAAAGGACACATTTACTCAAATAATATGTAAACACCCATTACTCGAGTTAATAGCTTAATAGTGTAATAGTGCTTCCAGATGTGTTGACATTAACAGTTCAAGCACACACACCCTTAATCTCATCTCTTGGCCCCTCAGCGTGAGTCCTGAGAGCCCTTGGAGCAAGGTGAAGAAAACAAGTGTTCTGGCCTGTTGCTTCTGTGTTCTCAGGTTCGAATTCCCTTTTTAGCATCCAACTTGTAACATTTTCTCTATCGCTTTAAAACATATAAGGAAATGAAATGAAGCAAAATAAACAAATTCATAAAGGAAGCACACACATAAGGTCATCACAAGTCTATCCATCCTCTGTGCTAGTCATGCTTGCAGCGCACACTTTTTATCCATACAAAAACCATGCCTGTCATTTTTCACATGTTGCCTAGGAGGTAGGGTTCAGTAGGTGGACTCACAGGGTTTAATGACAGTTGCTTTAGCTGTGGTGGGAAGCTGATCTTCAAGATTATACATAAGACTCATCACTTTCTTTCAAAACATTTTAGCACTGACATAGATATTCTAATCTATAAGACGCCCAGTGGCAGAGGGGCCTGACGCGTGCGTTCCCCGGGGGAGGTGACACTGCTGTCCTTGCTGGTTTGGGACACCTTGCTGAGCTCTTTCCCACAAGCAGCAGCAGGTGAAGAACCACCTGTGCAGTTTTGTGGTGATTCCCGGTCCTCAGCTAAGCAAAGGTATGCAATAAGTATTGTGTGACTGAAAGGCTACATTTAAAAGATGTAATGCATAATGGTACTCACGTACAATTATAAATTATATCATTGTATGCCAAAATGTCAGCTAGATAATTACACCCAGAACCAAAACAGATTCTGTCATTAAGTCATTGCAAGCACACACAGCGGTGCCTTGAGACCCTCAGCCAGAGCCTTTCCTCCCACTTGGTACATGACCCCAAAAGGCTACAGCTCAGCTCTTTGTGTATTTACGTTACGTCAGTGGCACAGTGTAAACATGATCTGGGTTGTTTTCAGCTTTCCATAATGTTCACAAATCTTACGAGCTCCCCACTAAGAGCACCCGGGCTAAGCGAAAGGCAGCATGTCCCTGTTTAGTGTCTCTGTTTGTTTTGGTGTGTGTGCCCTGCTCCACAACAAATCTGATGAGATCTCTTGCAATTAGATGGTTGTTCCCACATAAACTCTCAAGCTGAGCACACACCTTAGTTGGGAGTGTTTGCCCAGCATGCACAAACTCTTGGGAACAACACCCATCGCCACACAACTAGGTATAAACTACGAAGCCGTCATCCCAGCAGCTGCGAGATTGAAGCAGGAAGATCAGGGGTTCAGGGTGATGCTTGCATACACAGTAAGTTCAAGGGCCGCCCGGGCTACAAGAGATGCTGCCAATAACCAACCAACCAACCAACCAACCAACCAACCAACCAACCAACCAACAAAACCCTAACAAACTACCAGCAAATGATATGGCACAGTGGGTTAGGGAACTGGCTACCAGGCAAGATGGCCCCAGGTTCAATTCCCAGAAACCATGTGGGAGAGAACTGACTCCCTAAATAGTCTTGCAATGTCCACGCAAGTATCCACATACATATACATGCATACACACATAAAAAATAATGAACAAATAAATAAACAAATAAATGTAAACCATTAAATTAAATTAAATGTTTGAACCCAAGTGCTTTAACTTCAGGATCTCAGGTGAATCCAGAGTAAGGCTAGGCTGCTTCTGCAAGGCCACAAAAAAAATAAATAAATAAAATAAGCAAATAAATAAGTAAATAGATAAAACTTAAATATGATCCTTAACTGTGAGATCAACCTGTAACTGAGAAGGCTGGCTCCTCCAGCTTCTTAAAACATTTTTTTTTTTGTTCTAAACGGATTAATTACAGAAGTACAGAGTTTTTTAAATATTCACTAATTCCTTATAAAGAAATGAATGCTCACATCCCTCCAAAACTTGAATGCTGATATCTGAATAAGACTACGCAAATATCAGTAGGAGGGTAAAGCTCCTGTGATAGAGAAATGCTTTTAGAACAAGAAGGAGCAGGGATAGGGTAGAAGAGAGACAGGGGAGATGACAGAACAGGAGAGGGGAGGTGAAGAAGAGGAAGGCTGCCCCCTTTTCTTCTACTACATAGAATGTAAACAAGTGGTTGTTTATAAATATGCATACCTATAAAATGATCATAATTTAACAAGTCAGCACGTATAAGATGCTTTTTATAGGAAGAGCTAATTTGTGTGGGGGTTTGTTGTTGTTGTTTCTCTTAGTGTTACATAAATGCACTGAGATTCGGACCCACCTGAGCATGCTAGACAGAAAGATTCACAGTGGAAGTATAATACAACACTGGCTGAGATAAGACAGAATGGGGAGGGTTTAAAACCAAGAAAATGAATCTGAATCCCCAATTCCTAGATGCATTCATTAGCGAATAGGAGAAGCTGGAAGAGTCGGGAGCCAACCACCAGCACGAGGGCAAACAGCAAAGGGGGGGGCCGCAGGGTTGCTGTTCCCATAGACACTGTGCTAGAATAAGGCACTCCAGTTTCTTTCCTCATCACCGTTAGTGTTTTCAAGTGAGTCACATACTGCGGGTAGGAATAAAAGCTATGAAAGATGCATCCAGATGTTAGATAGATATCTAAAACATAGATATCTTCATAGACTCTAATATCCCCATTTCATGAGTAGGTATTGAACTGGAGAGTCCATAAATCATCTAATGTGGTGTCTTCGTTTGCGATTCTCTTGCACTCAGAGTCTGATACAAAGCCTTACATAAAGATCATCTCCGCAAGCAGACAGAGTGGAAGAAGAGTGAGTAAGGAAGACGAGGCTCCTGTTGAGGACAAGGAGAACTTGAATCCAATGGGACCTGAGAGAAGTAGATCCTCCTGGCATCAGCATGGCCTACCCACGTGATGGCAGAATGAAGAGTGTATCCCTGAACCCTGACCCCCTTGGTTGGGAGTTGTACTTGGAGCCCATGCTCCTGACCCCTCCAGATATGTGCACAACAAATCCCAGCAACAGGCAAAATATTGGAAAACCCAAAGAGATGTTTATGGTTGAGATAGAGTGTTGTTGGCCTGAGACTATACAGAACAGCAGCTTCTGAGGTCAGAAAGAAGCATGTGGATAGGGCTCACACGTCCGAGTTATTGGCTGCAGTTACACAGGACTGGATCCTGAACCTGGAAATAAATCTGCAAAAACAGGGTTGCTTTACCCATGCATGTGACCACCCATGCATTCAGCACAGAAATGCAGGGCTATCGGGTGAGTCTGACAAAATTCCACTTGACTCCTCTGCATAGCATGAACGTGGCTGTGGAGCTGTGAGTTCGGCTAAAGGCTTATTGCACAATTTCTATAGTGGAATAGCATTACTTTCTTCAAGGTTATTTCCAAACCATCTGGAGCTCAACTGAAGAAATGGAGAGAGATCTGGTCTAGTGCTATGTGGACAAAGTAGCACCATGTCCTTTGGGATGCTTACCTGCATTTGCTTATCTGCTCAAACTTCTCATAGGTAAACTGGGGGGTTGTTTGTTCATATTCACAATGGACTTCCAGGTAGCCAGAGGATCAATTTAATTTTTTAGGTATGTTCTTGAAGATAAAATATTCAACAGAAGATACAACGTACCAAGACCCTAACTGCAAAGTGCTTATGTGTCTTGTACACAAACCACATTGCTCTAAATCACCGTCCTTTTCCTCTGCACAGTCTGCCCCGCTTCAGTCAATATTACTTGACTCTACTGTGCTTTAAGACTGTAAACTGTATACTGCATAATATAAAGGGAAAGTACAGTGTAGGCACCAAGAAGAGGATTAGAAATGACCAACTCATCAAGAGAATGATCCTGGCAGGAGATGGAAGAGTGGCTCCACAAACAGATTCACTTGAGGATGAGCAAGCCATTAATATTTTGGAGTTAAGTGTTCTCTGTCACTTTATCAAATTAATGTGTTAAGTGTTGCCCTAATTAGGGTTTCCATTGCTGTGATAAAGTACCATGAACACAAATAACTGGGGGAGGAAAAAGTTTACTTCATCTTACAGCTTCTCAGATGACATGCCATTGCTGACAGAAGTCAGGGCGTAAACCTGGAGGCAGGAACTGAGGCTACAGAGTCAGGATGCTTACTGGCTTGCTCCCCATGGCTGGCTTCACCTGCTTTCTTATAAACCTCAGGCCCAGAAGCCTGGGGATGGTACTACCTACAGCAGGCTTGGCTCTCCTGAATCAGTCTTCAATCAAGAAAATGTACCATGGGCTTGTCCACAGGCCGGCTGGTGGGGCTTTTCCTCAATTGATGTCTCCGCTTTCAAAATGACTTTAACTTGCATCAAGTTGACACCAAAACTAGCCAGCACAACTAGCAAAAGAGTATGATTTTAAATCCACAACAACAACAACAAAAACACATCATACAATACAACAGGTCCAACTATAAATTTCCTCCTTCAAAACTGACTTAGCGTGGGGAAAATAAAAAGGCAGACTTCCACTGAGGTCTCATTCTTTGGGTTTCCCAAGAAACCAGAATAGATATCGACTAGAGAAGGATTTTGTTTGTTGGTTTGTTGGTTTTTGTTTTGTTTTGCCTTGTTTTTGTTTTGGATCAAACTGGACTCAACAGAGTATGACAGAGCCAGCCACGTATGTGAGCAACTTGAGTTTACCGTTACTAGAACCACTCTTAGAAACACGTAGCGTATATTTTAGAACTGTCTGTTTGAAACAAAAATGAAGAGCACTTTTATCACTTGTTCCCATTGCACACTGATCAGAGACTGAGGAGGTCTCCAGGCTTCATCCAGAAGCTTCATGCTGCACCAGATGTTGCTGCTTCATGCAGACACCTGTACGTGTCCAAAGCGTCAGCAGCAAGCGACGGGGATAGCGCACAGCCCATCCCTTTAAGGGTCGGTGGACACTGCAGAAGGGCAAGGGGAGAGGGATGCAATAGCCAGAGGCTGGGAAGATGTGAAGGGAAGTACATCTTCTGAACTGATAGATGCTGCACTCATGAACTCACTGCTAGACTTACACAAGATTGGGCCCAGAAACATTTCTCCAGGAGTGACTACTGGGAGTGGACCACCTGCTGGGGAGCAGCACCATCTCCTTCAGTGGTGTAGCTGTTGATGAGTGGCCTGTCTTCCCACCAGTTGGACAAGCAACTATCATGCTAAGACTGAGCCAGGTTTGCAAATATCCAGGGCCAGCTGATCCTCAAGAAAAGAGACTGAAATGGTCCAGAGTAGAAACTATCTGAGGGATAGCAGAGTCAGGGCCACCAGCTTCATTGCCGTTTAGCTGGTGCAGCAGCAATGGATGAAGCAGAACCACAGGCCCGGCATCTGTGAGGCAGGCCATAAAAGATGTGTTTTATTCATGGACACCAAGGTGTCTATAGAAATCAATCTGCGGAGAGGGATGTAATATAATACTTTTTAAATAGTATGAACCCAGACTCGCAGAAAAGAACTTTTTAAATGAGGAATTTACTCCATTGTCAGGCTACAAGACATTAGTTTAAAGTTGAGAAAAGTCACTACAATGAGTGAAGAAATGACAAGTACTTAAATCAGTGGTTCTCAGCCCGCGCAAACTGGAGTCATAGAGTCTTATCAAAAACACAGATGTCCAATCCCACACTCAGAAATTCTGATTTGGTCAGTCAAGAAAGTAACCAGAGCACCAGGACTTTAAAAAAAAATAAAGTTTTGCAGGTGATTCCGACGTGTAATCCACACTGAAGAAGACCGGCTCAAAGCACATGTTCGAATCAAGAATGTTTTTAACATTGGTAGGCCTCAGGACCCAAATACTATGTCTCTAATTTGAGCATATGGATTGTACGTTGCAACTGAAAATCCCTTGGTGGATGTTGCTTAGGACTTTCAAAGCAGGGCTCAGTGCGACACCCACAGCGTCCGTCTCTGCAGGATGTTCTTGGATAGACTGGTGGCTCTTCATTTGCATTCACAATGCCAGATGGCCACAGGGCCAGCGCAACATTTTAGAAGTGTTCTTTGGAGATGAGGCTCTGCAAAGACTGAATAAATCAGGGTGCTGACAATGGATGGAGCTGTTTGCTACTGATTGCTTGCCCACGCACGCATCACGTAAGCCAGAAGTCCTTAGAGTGTTCAAAGAATAAAGCGCTCTGGCAGGAGAGCATGGCTACCGAGTGCTTGACAAGCACTGTAAGTGAGCTTCAAGCCTCCTTCCTTTGGTAGAAAAGTGGGTACTGAGGCCACGGCCCCTAGTTTAGATGTTCAGCACTTTAGCCCGGCCACCCCTTCCAGGGAAACCAGAGCTTCTGGTCAGCGTGTTTATTAAGCACAGGATGGGACACAGCAGTTTCCTGTTCTCACCAGAAGTGTCTTGAAATAGAAAACGCAGATATAGCGATGGCATCCAATT
Source organism: Psammomys obesus (assembly GCF_907164565.1). Lineage (NCBI taxonomy): Eukaryota > Metazoa > Chordata > Mammalia > Rodentia > Muridae > Psammomys > Psammomys obesus. The sequence continues at coordinate 8,813,413 of NW_026586816.1, forward strand.
TTTACTTGACAGTTACAAACAACATTTTATAATGACAATGCTAATACTTGCTTTGGGTGTTTTTTAGGCAAAGGAGGAGAAAATGCTATTTTATCAACATCAATTGAAAACTGCAGTCACCAAGGTTATGGGATAATCTATTTCATGCCAGCGCATGTTAACTCGGCACGGATTTCCACTCTTCAAAACCTAGGAACATGTTGCAGTATTCTTAAATGCTGAAGCTATCAGGCTGTTCCGGACATGGCTGAGCAGTTCTGTGCACCGTGGAGGCATCTGCCTCAACATAAAGCTGTCAGTTCTCCTCTGCGCTGGTCTCCATCTGTGTGTCTGAGCTAGCCTTTCACCTAGATTATCAGCACCCAGACGTTTAGGTATTTTTTTAGGAGGGTCTCTAATCAACTTACTTTGAAAAATTCTACCAAGCAGCAAGGCACTTAATTATCTTGCTAACCTTTTGTTCAGACTCTTTGCAAATAATGACATGAAACGTTCCTTCTTTTCACTCCCAAGCTTTTCTTCCTTCTGATTAGATTCTGCTTAAATAGCATCATGTTCCTTCAAGTTCTCCAAGATGAGGGATTTTCTTTAATCACCTGAAACCTGCTGGTCTGCCTCTTTAACATTCTGGGCTATCTCATTCAACAAGCTCGAACCAACTGCGTGACTACTCTCTCCTAACAGGTTGAACACATTAACTGTCATCTCTTTATCAAGCTTTTCTATGAATCCATGGGCAGGAAGATGTGCAGGGCGAGTTTTGACATGAGACGTGATTGCAATGCACTAAAATGAGCTTTTCTACTCATATGCTTTAAGTGAAAAGAAAATGTTAATATGATCAAATTACATATTCACAAGAGAAAAATAAACTTCTATTAAAAATAAAATGTGACAACTCACAAAAAAATGTATTAATCAGATACTTAACTTTTTCCCCTGAAAAGCACAAAAAGCAAGTATTAAACATGTGTTTTCCATCTGATTATAAAATGTCACTAGTACCTGCCAAAGAAATACTGTGTTTCAAGAATCATCTGCAGTTGCTTCCCAAAAAAATAAGAGAGGAACTCGCTACATGTTCTTTTAAACATAGCCAGACACTTGAATTAAAAAATAGGAAAGGATAAAAAGTAGACGTTAATACTGTCAGTCTCCATGGCTTAAACTAAGAACAAAGCACATGAAACACACAACACAGCTCAAGGGAAAGAGCACCCCTTCCAGAAAGCTCAGGGGAGAAAAGGTGTGCCTGCGGGCAACACCGAAAACTCGCAAGAAACCTCGGCCAGGGCCGACAGACCCCACCGCCCTCCACTGCTGTTCAGATCTGTCCAGCAGCGGTAGGCACTGGACCTTTTTTGTAGAGACTTTTGCCTTCTGCTTACGTCAACACGGTGTCCTATTCAAAAGCAACACATGCGCACTTGAAAAATAAACTTCCTGTAATTAAATCCATCTGATAGATTCATAAGACTTTTGGATATTTGGCTGAAGAGAGACAGAGCCTCACAGACTTAGACGCAATGGTATCAAAGTTACTCATACTCGTATTACAGTGTAAAAGATACAAGGTGCCTTGAGCTGTCTGTCTATCATCTATCTATCATCTATCTATCTATCTATCATCTATCTATCTATCTATCTATCTATCTATCATCTATCTATCTATCATCTATCTGTCTATCATCTATCTATCTATCATCTATCTATCTATCATCTATCTATCTATCATCTATCTATCTATCTATCTATCATCTATCTGTCTATCATCTATCTGTCTATCATCTATCTGTCTATCATCTATCTATCTATCTATCATCTATCTATCTATCATCTATCTATCATCTATCTATCATCTATCTATCTATCTATTTATCTATCTATCTATCATCTATCTGTCTATCATCTATCTATCTATCATCTATCTATGTATCATCTATCTATCTATCATCTATCTATCTATCATCTATCTATTTATTTGCTAAAGCCAAGTCAATAAGTCAATACATATTTTAGCAAAAGATATGGTTTGAGAGGAAGCCATGTGAATAAAATTCACAGGGCTATCACTCCCTTCCTGTATTAAACAGAACACTAAATATCACTAAATATCACTAAATACCACTAAATATCACTATCTCCAACTTACAAAGCGATACAAGCACACCAAAACATGATTGACTTTTTTTCTGAAGGTACATACCTCTATAACGAGCTGCCTTGCACCTGATTATTTTAAGTTATATGAAGCAAAAACGTTGATTTTTCGTCAATATCACTATCAGATTACTGGCAGTTTATATCCGCACAGTGACCCTGTGGATAGACTTTCAGAGGTAGCAAGCCATGGAGCAGAAGGAACCCCGGAGAACACTTCAGGCTGCCTGTGCTCTGGGCGGCCTCTTTACCCTGCATTCGGGGTTGGGGCATCGGTGGAGTGGGGTGGAGACAGCCACCTACACAGCGCTCTCAGGGTACACCAGAGAAATCGGCATTCCCCTTTTCTCTATTTTCCTTCCAGTTGTACGATTCTGCCAGGTGACTGCTTTCAACTCTAACCCTCGGCTATTCCTAGCATAGTTCTAAAAGCTACTACTAAAATCTTGAGGCTTGCAATTAAATAAAGTGAACATCTTGATTACTTTTAGTTGTTAAGAAATGGTCTTTGATATCCAGATTATATGTTTTCAGACTTCAGGGATGTGTTTCCTTTCTGGTTATTTCATTTTGATTTTTGAGACAGAGTCTCACCCTGCCTCCCAGGTTAGCCTAGAACTCAGTGTAGCCCAGCCCCACCTTGAGCCCGTGGACACTGATAGGGTACAGCCTCCCAGCTGCTGGGATTACCACCCAGCAAGAAAGTACTTCCTAATATAAAATCATTCCATTGACTGATGCACATAAATTTAGATTTAGGATTTTCCTTGGGGTTGGGGGCTTTATTTAAAACTTCCTTGTAAGTGGTGACACATGCCTGTAATCCCAGCACTTGGGGAAGCAGAGGTGGGAGGATCTCTGTGAGTTCAAGGCCAGCCTGGTCTACAAAGCTACTCCAGGATAGCCAAGGCTACGCTGAGAAACACTGTCTTGAAAAAAACAAAAACAACAACAAAACGTCCTTGCATATTTTTCAATGTTATTAATATAATGCTTGACTCTAAGCATCTTAGCATTTAGAACTACCTTTATTACAACTCACATCTTCAGTCATGGGGCCATGCTGGGCCCTCAGGTATAAAGATGTTATCTTTAAAAAAGCTCATGGAAGAATTGTCATATTTTCTTTCTTTTAATTTATTTATTTTTTATTAATTACAGTTTATATACTTTGTATCCCAGCTGTAGTTCCCTCTCTCATTCCCTCCCAGTCCCACCCTCCCTCCCTCATCTCCTTCCATGCTCCTCCCCCAGTCCACTGGCAGGGGAGGGCCTCCTCCCCCTCCATCAGACCCTAGCCTATCAGGTCTCATCAGGACTGGCTGCATTATCTTCCTCTGTGGCCCAGTAAGGCTCTTCCCTCCTCAGGAAAAGGTGATCAATGAGCCAGCCCCTGAGTTCATGTCAGAGACAGTCCCTGTTTCCCTTACTAGAGAACACACTAGGACACTGAGCTGCCATGGGCTACATCTATGCAGAGGTTCTAGGTTATCTCCATGCATGGTCCTTGGTTGGAGTATCAGTCTGAGAAATGACCTCTGGGCCCAGATTTCTTGGTTCTGTTGCTCTCCTGTGGAGCTCCTGTCCCCTCCAGGTCTTTCTATCTCCCCCTTCTTTCATAAGATTCCCTGCACTCTGCCCAAAGTTTGGCTATGAGTCTCACCATCTGATTTGATACCCTGCTGGGTAGAGTCTTTCAGAGGCCTTCTGTGGTAGGTTTCTGTCCTGTTGCCTGTTTTCTTCCTCTTCCGATGTCTGTTCTGTTTGTCTTTCTGAGTGAGGATTGAACATCTTACCCAGGGTCCTCCTTCTTGCTTAGCTTCTTTAGGTGTACAGATTTTAGTATGTTTATCCTATATTATATGTCTAATATCCACTTATAAGTGAGTATATACCATGTGTGTCCTTCTGCTTCTGGGATGCCTCACTCAGGATGATCTTCTCTAGTTCCCACCATTTGCCTGCAAATTTATGGGCTGGAGAGATGACTCAGGGGTTAAGAGCACTGTCTGCTCTCCCAAAGGACCCAGGTTCAATTCCCAGCACCCACGTGGCAGCTCACAACTGTCTGTAACGCCAGTTCCAAGGGACCTGACACCTTTACACTAATGCACATAAAATAAAATTAAAAACAGAAGTTCTGTAACTGTCAGCTTTTCAAGGCAGAGGAGCAGGAAGCCTCAAGGATTCTCCCACTCCAAAGCAGCTTCAAAGGGAAGTCCCTGTAGCTTTCACTCTCCAGGCGAGATCACTATCAGCTGCAGCTGAAGACCCTGACTCAAAAGAATGCAGCGCTGACCACCGGCCTCACCGGCCTCACCGTGAGCACCCCAGTGCCTTCTCACAGTCTGAGTAACACTCCTTACTTAAGGAAGTGGTTGCACTACGGCTACAGCTCTTACCTCGTCAATGTTCTGTGCTGGCGTGTGCTGGTGTGACCCTTACTGCATTTCGGCATGAATCACAGGCACTGCTTTTCATTTTATGACACCACCAAGTTTTGTACGCTGGGACAGCCATATGTTTTATTGACCTATCAGGTCCTTACAGAGCAGCCTTTGCAAACACAAAGTGCAGTCATCATAAGGAAGTGTCACAGTTAGGTGAGTTCTAACCAAACAAGACAAAGTCCTGTCACGTGGTCCTGAGTCGGAAGAACCTCCATATTTTGTATTGTTGAAATGAACCACTCCAGCATTAAGCAGCACTGAGACATATTGAAAGTGGCACTTCGGTTTTCCAATCTAGTAGCACAAATGAGAGACAGAGAGAGAGCCTACCACGGAATGCTCGTCATGAAAGGCCTCTCTTAAGGGCTGCCCTAGTTCTGAAGGGGCTCAAAGCTGTCAGGTGTCAGCAGGGCCTGACGGTTCCTGCCGCCTCATTCACTTGTCTTTAAGCACCCATGAGGAGCAGCAGTTCTATTGCAGTTTGTCATCAAATCCCATCAAACCCTGGGCCAACATCAGCGCATTTGCAGCCTCTGCTCACGCAGGACAAGTCTCTCTCTGTCACTTTGAGAAACAAGTCACAGCGCCCTTCTTCTCTCTTATGAAACCAAACGTGGGGTGAACACACTGAAGTCGGAATCAGAGCACTGGGGGTGCTTCCTGAAGCACCCCCAAACAGTTGCTGGCATGCCTGAAAGACAGTTAATACTTCAGCGCTTCCAAGTTGTGTGCCTGCAATTTATACGGGTATTTTATTAAAAACCAAATTCCCTCCTGACGATTTCTGTAGATTTATATAATTGCAGCATTATAAGCACCATTCAACAGAAAGATAAATACAGGCTCGGGGAATTTTGCTGAGCTGAATGGAGACATTAACATGCCTTTCTTGTGAAGTCCACCCACCTGTGTAGAACACTTAATTTTTAAAATTACATCTGTGCACAATCTTTATGTGCCAATTCTAAAAATGAGATGAATCAATAAAACCCTGCGCTTACAGTTATACTGTGCATGCCCCTTGCCCAGACAGAGCTCTGGTGATAAGGAACACAGATTTTGTCTGTACTCGGGATTAGCTAAAATTGTACGTGTCGAACAAAACAGACAAAACTTAGTAAGTTGCTTTCTTATCTGGTCTGTGACTAGCCGCAAGCCTCATTTGATCAAATATTCTGTGACAAAGCATAAATAAAATAGTGATGACTGACACTGTCAAATTTATGCTCCAGAGGATCTTATATATTTCTAAACAATTTTTGGGGGGTGGTTTCTGAGGTCAAACTATTTTAATAGTAACACTATAGTATATGATATTTTTACACTTTTTTCTTAAGATGGTGCAGTGGAATTACCCAGAGGCTTCGTGTTAGTCCATCTTTCATTACTAGGAACAAAGGCCTGAAGCTAGTAACTTTACAATGAAAAGAGGTTTGGTTAATCCATAGAGGCAAAATTTAGAGGGTCAGGCCTGAGATGAGCCCTCGAAGGCAGATGGCACCATGGAAGAGTGTATGAGAAGATCATCTTACAAGATGGGAAGACACAGACAGATGGAGGAGCCTGGCGCAGACTACAGCTTTCCAGATAAATAATGCCTGGGTCACTTCCAGGTGACGGGGTCTCCCTTTGACTCCGCCATCTCTGCTGTGGTTCTGCTGATCAAATCTAGGGTTTCCTGCACTGCCACGCCCAGCCCTTTAGATCTCATCTCTTAAAAATCCCACCTCCATACTGAGACCCAAGCCTCCAGCTCATGAACTTTTGACACATGAATCACACTGAAATCATAGTGCAAGGCAGAAACACCAGGCTTCAGCTGCATTCTCTAAGTTAACTTTTAAAGGGGGTTGCAAAACTGTGAACCATTACTTTCCTCACTAAATTTTTTGTTTGTTTGAAAAGCAAACAGTCTTCTTCAAGGGCTGACTCCCTGATAAACTATCCAATCCCAAGCAATCAGCGTTCAACAAAAATAAATAACAGCCAATCTAAATGGACTCAGCAGACTGTGTACACACACACACATACACACAATAATTAAACAGAAAGAGGTCATGAATCTGAGTGTGAGAAGGATACAAATAAGGAGAGTTGGTTGAAAAAGGGAGGACAAAGACTAAACTAGACATGACAAACTCAGTATCTCATTGTCATATACATTGATAGAACTTTTTCCTTTTAATTAAGATAACTTCAGAAAATATTAAGCAAAGAATAGAGCAATTAGTACTCAAATATACTGAAGGTAATAAAAATAAATAGAAACTAAGCAAATGTTTTCAAATGGAATATCAATATTGCTTTCACTAGAGTGATGTAATAGTCTCTTTTCTGTTCCCATGTGTCTACTCATTCCCAGAATAATAAAGAGCCTTCAGACTATGACAGACGCTACTGAATGCATACAGACAAGTAGGTAGGCAAGCGACCGTAAGAGAAAAGAGCCCATGATTACAAGTTGCTAGGATTGATGAATCCCCATGAGACGCTACAGCCATCTCTGACTCTCTGCCTTCTAATTTTAATAGGATGCCCATCAAAGAATTGTGAGCAGTCAAACATCTTTCTACATATTAAGACTGATAAACAAAACATCAAAAATGCATTAAGACTGTGTACCATGTAGAACATGAAGCTTTTCTCTCCCTGCTTCCAACTAGAGCCCAGCAAACAAGAGGGCCTAAATGACACTACTAAATCCAACTACATAATAGAACTAGAATAAGTTGACTTTTAATGACTAGTAAAATACATAGCTTTAAAATGAGGAGAAATACAAAAAAATAAGAAAATTTGCTATTCTGCAGATTCACTCCTAACCATGATTATAATAAAACTATGCTAAAAATAACTTGAAGCATTTGGACTTCGGGCTTCTTCAAGCTTATTAGGTGAGCAGAACAGTCATCACAGATGCTATGAAAATGACGCAGTGCCCATCTCCTTTGACCTTGATTCTTGTTAGGGTCTTAGGAACAGAAGCAAAATAATCACTATGGTCACAAAATCGAACGTGTCTACTTGGCTATTCTCACACTTTTCTCCAGGCCTGACTTCCTCTAGGCTTGTGTCTGCAGCATGTTGCTTTCAAAGCTACATACATGGATTGCTCAGAAAATAGGTTTATGGATGCCTGGGCCACACTTCAAATATAACAAGCAAGCCCTTCATTCAGACCAAGAAAACCATATTGTTACGAGCACCTAAAGCAATGTTTGAGAAACAGTTTTCAAACTAAGGTTGTGATATGTGAGTGTCTTAGGGTGGACGAAGGCAAAATAAGAGTCAGCCAGACTACGCGAGCCTTTCCCCGCTTCTCTCTGGCTAACCACTGTAATTGCCTAATACGTGTTTTTAAAATAACAATTCCCAGATCCATCTTGAACAAACATAACTAGAATTTCTGAAGGAAGGACCAAGGAATAGAAGTTGTCCACAATTTTTTGTACTGATTTTTATCATCAGTAAAGTGTGAGATACTGTGGTGACCAACACAGAGCCTTGAAGGAATTCCCTGTGGCTCTACAAGGGCTTAAACTATGATGGTCTAAGTTTTGTAGACTTTAATCATAGCTTTTTTTTTTATCTCCTTTTCTGATTGAAAAATAATCACCACACACTCAAACATCAACCCTCTCCATTTCTCTCTGTGTTGATTATTTCTGTCCTTCATCTTCTCTCACTGATCTCACACAGAGGCCAACACTCCACATGAACTGATGGCATCCAGGTGTTCCCAGGCCTGCGAGACTACTGATTTGATACGCTGGAGAGTTAACATCTTTTCCTTCAAAGGAATTATCTATTATAATTCAAAGCAATGGCTTTCATTAGTCCATTTGCATACATGCTTCATTCCTTTCATTTCATAGTCATTTTTCTTCATTTTTTTTCCAAATCATTTTTAGTGTAGTAAATATACACACAGAAAATTGCTCAACTTGAAAATGACAGATATAGACAACAGCTCCAAAAGCATGAAACAGAACATTACTAGGACTCCAAAAGGCCCTTTTCGGCCCCTTCCTGTCACTGAATCCTCCTCCAGCAGCCAGGTTCACTGCCATCCTGACAAACAGCATGCTAGATCAGGTTAGCTTGTTTGGATGACAGACAGCGTTCTCATTGACACCTAGTTCCCTCAGTCAATATGGGGTCTGCCATGTCCAATCATGCTGTACGTACTTAGAGTCTGCCATTCCTTTGTGCCCTCCTATTCTTTTCTCAAAGCATATGCTACATCCTCTTTTCCAGTCTATTACTAATGGTTGCTACTTTGCAACAATTGTGAAACCTGCTGCTATGTGGATGTGCATATCTGTTGTTTGTCTTTTGAAATGTACTCACTTATATTTCAAGCTGATCTCAAACTCTGCTTCCTCCTACCTCCTCTTCCCAAGCCCTGGAATTAGCAGCATGTAGCACCACATCCAGCTCCCGGAAGATCTTTAAAACATATGTACATAGTCTTTCTTTGGTTGTGGGTCTAGAAATAGAATTGCTTTTTCAAGAACAGGTACACATCTTTTAGTTTAAGATCCAATGCCCAAGTGTTTTTCAAAAGTGTCCCTTTTTCACAGCACAGACAAACAACAAACAAACAAACAAACAAACAAAAAACTCCAGCTGCTCCAACACTTGGCTTTATCTACAAGTTTTAAGCATTTACTGAGTGGTTTTCTTGCATCTTCTATGGCTGGTTTCTGGGTTGTTTCCCAGAAGAACACTTTGTGGGATCTAAAATTCCTTTGTAGTTCTACCCGTCACAGTCTATAGTATCCACATTCCCAGCACCGAATTTATCTAAGGTTTAAGTCTTTAGACACATTTAGTAAAATGGTTATAATACTCCTCTAATAAACTGTCCATTGTTTTGAATAGATCAGTACAAATAAAAATAGTCAGTTTCGGCTCTTATACATAGTTTCAACCTCTTTGAAACCTATAAAAGAAATAAATAAAGAGATCTAAGTGTCAGCACCATAGGAAGCCGTGTCCAGCAGAAACCCCAAACAGAGCAGAGCGCCACTGACTGCGGTGGCAAAGGCTGTGCAGGTGTGAAACGACGCAGAGCTTCAGCCGGTAGAACTTTGTCTCTTAGGAATATTCCAACATTTATACCGTATAGCCATGTGTCTATGAGAGCCACATGAGTTGAAACGGAAGTTTTGGTGATGTTTTTTCTAACTAAGAAATGGAATTAACTCAGGGAACTTGAGCTAACAATATTACTCAAGAATCTAGAGTTACTTTTCATTTTCTCTATGCAGTTTGTCATTAAAAATTCAGCACAAATTCAGGCAGAAATCTAACTCCCAAAAAGATTATGTCAGGAATGCCACTCACTAATGAGACATCTCAAAGACACAGAGTTACACAAGGCACAATGAAAGATTGCTTCTCTGAAAGACAGCGTATCTGAATGAAATTTTCATTTTTTAAAGCAAAACCGAACTTCATATTAACATGCTGACAGAGTATCTCTCCTTGGCACAGCAAAGGCAGAATGGGTTGGAAAGAGAATATTTTGTATACTCCCTTGTGGTTTGGTAACCTGAAAGCAGGCGAAAGCTGTACCAGCTTTGGGGAGGGGGTAAATTTGAGAATGGGGAGTGTTACAGCTACCTCATTCCCTCAGCCAGAAGTTGAATTAGCTGTTTAGGAAGAGATTGAAGAGTAGAAAATGTTCTTCATATAAGAATGTGTTACTTCTCAGGAAAAAAAAAAAAAAAAAAATTCGATTTTAAGTCCAGGGTGTTTTGCTGTCCCATTCCCAAATAACTAAACCAATGTTATTTAAAGATTAACTAAATTAGAGAGAAGGTTCACTAAGGCTTATATACCACAAAACCTTATAATTGTTTCTTTTCCAATTATAAAGATTTCATGTCTGAACAAACACTTTTCTTCTAAGCTGCTGAACATATTTGGGGTAAATTAAACTGTTTGAATAAGTTAAGCAATTACAACAAATTAGACAACAACCTTTCTTGCTCTCTAAACCACAAAGTCTTCAGGAATGCTTTGCAATGACCCAAAAACAGAACAATGAGAAGGATGCTAAAAGGTACTGTCAAAGGAACCAAAGCTAAATGGTGCAAGCTTTGTTTAAATCCACCTAAACAAAGGCAACAAACTGCCATGGTATGCACTGGGGAGTCCCTCTCGGAAAGAAGCAGTGATAAGAGCCTTTGCCCTTCTGCAGTGTCACGTCAGATCAAATACAAATGAACAAACTGAGCTGATTCACTTTCTTAATCGCATATGTGTCTCCATAAAGTCTACTGTGCACTCCTTCATTCCTCTGTTACATTTTCTCTACGTAACATAAATCATATAGAAGTACCACAGCAATCCGTTTATTCTCCAATGAGCTCAAAGCGCTTCAAAACTGTCACCTGTCTTGCCCTAATGCATTTCCGATGCAAACACTCATCTTTTGAATGGCACTGCCTAAAGCCTGCGGATGTGGCACACCTGAATATATGATCCAGGACTGCACGAGTCTATTCCTTTGGATAACGCTTTTGTCTTCACGGGCTTTTCGGAATGAGAGGGGAGTCTGGGGGACTGAACAGGCAGAGTTGGGAGTGCTGCCCCTCATTATAACCTGTTCACACTTGTTCACAGTCATAAGAAAATAAAGATGGAATACTTTCTTTCCCATCCAAGTGTCTGGCATAAAATGAATGCCAATGCAGTTTACTGAACCCTCATTCTTTCTACAGCCAACAATACAAACAAACTTTCAAAAGTGATCAGTCATCTGACAATATGCTTTATGAGCAATCAAAATAATCAGCAGCCAGGGCAGCACAGCCACTCACTAATCAGAACAAACACGCAAACAATCAAAATGAACATCACTGGAAGTAGCAAGTGTGGTCATGCTTCCATAGACTGGATGAAACACAAACTCAACAAACATGTTCTTCCCTGATATCTGATATCTGGCATCTTTGGATATTCAATAGCTAAAACAGGACTCACGGCCACACACCTACACATGTCAACATTTGACATGCCTTCTTTTATTTTCTCATAGCATCATATCAGTGACATTTATATACCTCTGTAAACCATTCAATATGGACCTAGGTTATTTTATTTTTAAGAGTATTATAATATCTCAGCATAAACACATTGTTCTTCTCTTGGTAAGTCTTTCAACTGTATATGCATACTAAAGCTAGTTCCATTTATCTCAACAGGCAAAATTTTAATACATATCATTTACAAATACAATATTAACAAGCAAATTTTATTCTGTTTATAACTCTAAAAATTTAGAGTTGGAAAAGTAGTATGGTTAAGTTTGAAGACATGTGTTTTCTTTCTAATAGATTATCTGAGATTAGTTTTTTAAAAAAAGGATGGCAGTAATTCACACTAGCAGAGTCCCTGTGTTCCTCCAGGCTCATACAAGCGGAGTGCTCCAGCTGGGCTGTGGGCTGAGTTCCCTGGAAAGTAGCCCTTCAGAGCTGTCCAGCCAGAGGCGAGCTTTCCATTTCTCATGTCAGGACTCACTGCTTGCAGGCAATGCACAGTGAGATGCTATAACAGTGAGCAGGACAGCTTTCTCTGGGAAAATTCTTGGAGTGGTAAATGAGCTAAAAAATTGTTCTCTCCAAAACACTCAGTAGCAGGGAAATGATTCAATCCTAAAAGAGAATGTGATGCCATAAGGGAAACAGGTACCTCCTTGTTTTAATTTGCTCGTATCTAACTGCTAATGCAGAAGCATAGTTCCACGTGTTTCAGTTAGTTCAAGTTTCTCTTCAGTGAAAAGGTAATTGTTATGCCTTTCGCCAACTTTTATTTTGGCCAATGTTCCCTTAGCAACTTTTTGTGAAAGCTTTCTATATGTTATTAGGTAAGCAAACCCTTGTTTACCACCAGTTACACACATGCCAAGGTATCCTTCATTAGCCAACTAATTAATCTTTTTAAAACAAACAAACAAATTGGCATCATGGTCCTGATAGGAAGCAGGAGATACACTTCAAGATTCCACAGGAAGGTTTCAAGTAGTTGGGCTCTCTCCAGAAACAGGCAGTTACTGGGGGTTAGTGATAAATGTAAATAATACCTTTCTCTCTCTTCCTTCCTTCCTTTCTTCCTTCCTTCCTTTCTTTCTTTCTTTTTTTCTTTCTTTCTTTTTTTCTTTCTTTCTTTTTTTCTTTCTTTCTTTCTTTCTCTCTCTCTCTCCCTCCTTCCTTCCTTCTTTCCTTCCTTCCTTCTTTTCTTTCTTTCTTTCTCTCTCTCTCTCCCTCCTTCCTTCCTTCTTTCCTTCCTTCCTTCCTTCTTTTCTTTCTTTCTTTCTTTCTTTCTTTCTTTCTTTCTTTCTGTCTCTCTCCTTCCTTCCTTCCTTCCCTTCTTTCTTTCTTTGTAATTCACCCATTAAAGGTAATTTGGGTCCAGCTGCCAAAAAAGAAAAAGTACCTCTTTCTATATATGGTATTACTGGAGAGCAATCAAGAGGTCAAAATCTCACTCACTCATACACAAAAGTAACAGAGATACCAGGCTTCGATATGAACAATGGCTGAAAGAGGTACCTGCCTTAGGTTTCTAGCAGGCAGGAAGTCTAGAAAAGTCACATAAAAAGAGCTTTCTGAGTTTTCTCCCTCAGGGATAAAGTCAGGAGAATCCAGCCAAAACAAAGGCAGATAAGATCCTGAGCTCATAACGATATGAAAATGTCTAGTCTTCAAAAACCATCACTCATAATATCTAAAATAAGATTAAAACAAACTGCATTATAGTAACAATCAATAAATTCTTGGAGTTAGCATAGAATTTGAAGATAGCAAAAATGTTAAAATTATCATTAAGAGATTTTAAAATAGCCTTGATAAATATGCTTCATAAATATTTATAAACACACTCAAAACAAAAGACTAGAAAGTTCCAGAGAAGAAATCAAATAATTAAACAACAAATAGAGTAAACATAGCTCTGCAGTACAGAACATCGAAAAATTGAAAACTCAGTGACTTTACTCAGTAGTACAATAAAAAACCCAGGGAAAGAGCCAATAAATATAAAGACAGCAAAATAAAAAATACCTGAAGACCAAAAGAAAGTGAACTGCAAAAAAGACACAGTACAGACACAACAACCTGTCCCTGACAGCTGAAGAATGAAGGCAGAAGGTGAAGAGCCCAGGCCTGAAGAGCGGAAAAGAATGAACGATGAAAAGCTCCCAAAAATGGCAAAAGACTTAGGTTTACAGATTCACAATGCTAAACAACCCTAAACAGGACAAACACAGGGAAAACTATGTCAAACCTGTGGGAACTAAGGAAAAGTATCTGTCATCAAAGAAGCTTTGCTCTACAGCAAATGGAGGCGATTACAGAAAGCTACATCTGGACACAAAGAGAACAGCTACGGATTTAGGTGTGCCCTGCCCTAGTGTGTCCATCTGCAGCACAGATCCTGCATCTATGGCTCAGGAAACATGCTGGAAGAGGAGACAGAAAGCTTGTAAAAGAAAGAATTCCAGGAAGTCTGCTACATAAACAAGACCATACCCAAAGACATGCTGACATGGAAGGGGTAGTTCCCGCAAGGTTCCACTGGAGACAAAGAACTACAGGCAATTAATGACTCCTGAGAGAGGGGAAATTAGCTTAGTAGATCCTCTCAGTAATAGACCCCTCATGGATTATCCAATACCAAGTTATATGTTTTGAATTTACATTGAATATATATATATATATATCATTGAGAGTGAGATGTACTTACAAAGGGTTAAAAGGAAAAGACATGAAAGGGGCTGGAAGGAGGAAAGTATGTAATTATATTTAATTAAATGTGTAAAATAATTAAATAAAAAGCACCACTACAACAAAAGAGTCATAGCTTATGTATAGAGGAGAAGCTATTCAAATTACCTCATATTATCTCTTTTAACCATGGATACTAGAAATGGTCCAGCATGTCTCAGTGCACAAAGAACTGTCACCCTGGAATCACAAAACTAGTGAAAACAGCCTTTAGGAATTGAGAAATTCAAGACATTCTCAATTTAGCAAAAACTAACAGACTCTGTCCCAGAAGGGTGGCTAGAAGAAGTTCTCTAAACAAAAGGCCAACAATGGTGGAAGGGAATCAGGCTGCTACAGAGGACGGCATGGCGACACGCTGTGGGCATTCCAGCCCCTCAGGAGACTTCTAAGTCACCTGTTGTGCCTGAAAATATAACCTTATCCAATGTGGATTTCGATTTCAAGGTATAGAGGGCAAATATTTAAGGCAATTATCCTGTAAATTAGGGAGGGGAAACAGAAGTAGCAAGAAAAGCATTCTCTTCCCAAACTGACAGGATGATATTATTAGTAGCCTAGAGTAAATTATATTTGTAACTTATGTGGTTTATCCTAGATAATTGCCAATAAAACAACAAATAAGTGTACACACACATATTAAATAAGGCTGTGCTCATGATAGAGGGATATGTAATCTCAACGAAACAGGAAGAATGGGGGATTCAGAAATAGACCCAAAAATATATCAAAGCAGGCTCATAAAGTAGCCAAAGCAATAAATCAAGGGAAGTTGAACTTTTCAAACAATAGCACTGGGAGGCTTGGGCTTCTGAATGCAACAAAAAAATGAACCTCAACCTGAGTTTTACATCCTGTCCAAAGTTAACTCAAAAAATACCATAGGCATAAAACCAAAATCCTGGAAAAATGTAAAAAATGGCAGACATCAGAGGCGCTCTGTGGTAGGTTCCTGTCCTGTTACTTGTTTTCTCCTACATATAATGTCCATCCCATTTGTCTTTCTAACTGAGGATTGATCATCTTACCCCAGGTCCTCTTTCTTGTTTATCTTCTTTAGGTGTACAGATTTTAGTAAGTTTATCCTATCTTATAGGTCTAGTGTCCACTTATAAGTGAGTATATACCCTGTGTGTCTTTCTGCTCCTGCAATATCTCACTCAGGATGATCTTTTCTAGATCCCACCACTTGCCTGCAAATTTCATAAATTCCTTGTTTTTAATTGCTGAATAGTATTCCATTGTGTAAAAGTACCACAATTTCTGCATCTATTCCTGCATTGATGAACATCTGGGTTGTTTCCAGGTTCTGGCTATTACAAATAAAACTGCTACAAACATGGTTGAGAAAATGTCTTTGTTGTATACTTGAGCATATTTTGGATATATGCCTAGGAGTACAGCTAGTACAGCTGGGTCTTGAGGAAGCGCTATTCCTAATTTTCTGAGAAAGTGCCAGATTGATTTCCAAAGTGGTTGTACAAGTTTACATTCCCACCAGCAATGGAGGAGGGTTCTCCTTTCTCCACAACCTCTCCAGCATGTGTTGTCACCTAGCAGTGTATCTAAGAAGATGCTGAGACTAATAACCAAACATTCGGCAGAGTGCAGGGAATCATGTAAAAGAAGGGAGAGTTAGTATGAGCTGGAGAAGACAGGACCTCCACAAGGACCAAATAAATCAGGGCACAGGAGTCTTTTATGAGACTGTTTCTCCAACCAAGGACTATGTATGGACATAACCTAGAACCCCTGCTCAGATGTAGCCCATGGGAGCTCAGTATCCAAGTGTGTACCCCAGTAAGGGGAACAGAGACTATTTCTGACATGAACTCAATGGCTGGCTCTTTGACCTCCCCCCCCCCGCCCCAAGGGAGGAGCAGCCCTGTTAGGCCACATTGGAGGACACAATGTCCACAGAGGAGGACATTGCAGCTAGTCCTGAAGATACCTGAGAAGCTAGGGTCAGATGAAAGGGAAGGAGGACGTCCCCTATCAGTGGACTTAGAAAGGGGCAGGGAGGAGATGAGGGAGGGAGGGTGGGAGGGAATAAGGGAGGGGGCTACGGCTGGGATACAAAGTAAATAACCTGTGATTAATATAAAACAATAAAAATTATAAAAAAAAAAGAAAAAAAATGGCAGACATCTAGAGATACGCAGTGTGCATATAGACTCCATAAAAACCACGTGCTAGGAAAGGAAAATAAGATTTATCAAAACTTAAAGTATATTTCTGTGAAATACCTAATTAAAGGGATGAAAACAAACTATCAGCCATGAAAAAACATTTTCCATTTATTTTTTTATTACAATTTATTCACTTTGTATCCAGTTGTACCCCCTCCTTCATCCCCTCCCAATTCTGCCCTCCTTCCCTCTTCACCTCCCATGCCCCTCCCCCACTCCACTGGTAGAGGAGAGCCTCTTCCCCTTCCATTTGACCCTAGCCTATCAGGTCTCATCAGGACTGGCTGCATTATCTTCCTCTGTGGCCTGGTAAAGCTGCCCCCCACCTCTCAGGGGGAGGTGAGCAAAGAGCCAGTCACTGAGTTTATGTCAGAAATAGCTCCTGTTCTCCTTACTAGGGTACCCACTTGGAGACTGAGCTGCCCTGGGCAACCCTGTTCAGGGGTTCTAGGTTATCTCCATACATGGTCCTTGGTTAGAGTAGCAGTTTCAGAAAAGACCCCTGTGCCCAAGTGCTACCTCAAGATCCAGCTATACCACTCCTAGGCATATATCCAAAAATATGCTCAAGTATACAGCAGGACATTTGTTCAACCATGTTTGTAGCAACTTTATTTGTAATAGCCAGAAACAACCCAGATTCCCTCAATGGAGGAATGGATACAGAAATTGCGGTACATTTACACAATGGAATACTACTGAGCATTAAAAACAAAGAAATCATGAAATTTGCAGGCAAATGGTGGGAACTAGAAAAGATTATATCCTGAGTGAGGTAACCCAGAAGGAGAAAGACACACATGGTGTATCCTCACTTATAAATGGATAATAGACATGTAATATAGGATAAACATACTAAAATCTGTACATGTAAAGAAGCTAAGCAAGAAGGAGGACCCTGGGTAAGAGGATCAATCCTCACTCAGAAAGGCAAACAGGACCAACATCAGAAGAGGGAGAAAACAGGGAACAGGACAGGAACCTACCACAGAGGGTCTCTGAAAGACTCTACCCAGCAGGGTATCAAATCAGATGCTGAGACTCACAGCCAAATTTTGGGCAGAGTGCAGGGAATCCTATGAAAGAAGGAGGACATCGAAAGACCTGGAGGGGACAGGGGCTCCACAAGGAGAGCAACAGAACCGAGAAAACATTTTAAAACTACACGTCAGCAAGGTACTAACAGCTAGAGTATGTTTGAAACTCTTAAAAATAAACAGAAAATAAAATCAGTCTAATTACAAAATGGAAAAACGTGAAAAAACACTTCACTGAGTAGGATAGACTGTTGACGGCTCTTTAAATAATCAGTCACTAGGAAAAAAAAGTAAGGTGTGTGTCTATCAGGAGGACTGAAATAAGTCTCACTGCTCTCATGTAAGGCTGCTAAGAATGCAGAGAGATCCTGCCACTCAAACTGCTGTGCACGGAATTACAGAGATAAACATGCCTTCCTTTTTAACCCCCATCCACAGTTGCACCCCTCAGTACTTAACTCAGCAAATACCTTTGTGAAAACAACCGTGGATATGTAAACTTATTAAGATTCCCAAATTAGAAATAACCTGGATGCCCTTTAGTGGACAAAAGTTGAAAAAGGTCCTACTTCACTGTAGAATACTACTCAGCCATGGAATGGTGCTATTAGCACATGAAGCGAACAGAATCTCCAAGGCAGTGTGCTGAGGGGCAGTCAATCACAGTGGAAAATCATGTATTGTTCCATTCCTGCCACACCTTTCAAATGACAAGAGGTTCAAGGGTGAGGTGAGATGGAGGAAAATAAGTATGGCGGCTCTAAGAGATAAACATGGAGGCTATTTTTAGAACTGCGTGTTTCCTTCAGTCTTGAATGTCAGTGTTGAAAGCCTGGCAGCCATATTGTTCTTTAGCTTATTATTGTTACTTATTTTTGTTTGGTTTATTTGTGAACAGGAGTGTTCTCATATAACTCAGGCTGGCTTTGAACTTTCTACGTAGCCCGGGCTGGCCTCAAGTCTGTGATCCTAGTGTCTGAGCTTCCAAAGTACTAGGACTGCTGGAGGGAGCCCACACCACTTGCACTAGAGTTTGGGGAAAGAAAAATGAAAACTTTTCAAATAAAGACAAAGTCCAAGTAGCAATCAGAACCCTGATGTTGTACTATTTATAAGTAGTTCTGAAAAATATTGCTGTTGGGGGAAATTAAGTAAAGTGCAGTGAAACAGTGCATTAATCTTTATAGTTCCAGATAAACCCACACTCATCTAGGAAGGAAAGTTTAATTTTTAAGAGCAACTGCCAAACTCCTTTATCAAACAGCTGCATCCTTCCATAAGGAAGAGACCCGATTCTGAACATGCTTTATTACATTTCCGTATTTGTTTACTTGTGTATTACTTACCACATGTGTGTGTGTGTGCGAAGGGTAGAGAAAGAGAGAAAACACAGAAGGAAAGAGAGAGAGACGGAGGCAGGGAAAGAAGGAGAAAGATGGCCAGTCACCGGCGATGCCTGTGAGCTCAAAGGACAGCTTGCAGGAATGGGTTCTTTCCTGGCACTACCTGGAACCTGCGGGTTGACTCCAGGTGTTGGTGACTGGTGCCTGGTGCGGCTGAGCCACCTCACTGGCCACCGCGCATTCTTCACGCATTTGGGGCTGCCAGGGCATCTCATTGTCTGCTGCTCTAATACGCGTGCCCGGTCCCTGCTGTTTTAACTTCATTACAACGTGAGTTTACCCTAGACCTACAAGAGAGCCCCTTTGCAGGATCATTCTCCACAAGAGTGATTTTATTTGCTTTCAGTGTGTTCGCTTTCTGGAAGCTTGTTCTGTGGTTCTTCCACGGAAGTACTCAGTGTCCCAGCTTCACACCAGCTGTTCGTGCAGAGGAGGAAGGGCTAGCCTGACGACAGCAAAGCAGACAGGGAGCACCAGGAAGCCAGAGCAGAGCACAGCCGAGTTCTGTCCTTCCCGCGCCAGGTAAAGACCCACCCTCCAATCCGGCTCAGTCTCAGCCATCACTGACACCCCAGGGTCAGCCTCGCCAGGGCTAAGGAGGACGCCCGGGACTCACTAAGCCAGAGAGCATTAGCACACTGCAGACCGCACCAAATTTTCCCAAGTCTCACTCAGAGCAAGGGAAAAGAACATCAAAATAAAGTCCAGTTAATCCCCTGACTGGGGCCTGGAGAACCGTGATAAGCAGCTGATCCAGAGAAAGACTTTCCTAAAATTCCCTGTTCTGGAGGGGACAAGGGAGAGTGGCTAGAAACCACCCCAAGAAGCCAGGACGAGATTTCGGAGGGAGGAGAACAGACGCACGCTCGTCACAATCACCCAACTTGGAATCTAGGGTAGCATGAAATGGAATTCTAACTTCCCTTTAAACTCGGGAGAAGAATACGCCCATAAGAAATTTAGCACCGATTTCAAACAACAGAAAGATGGTCAAGGTTGGAAAACACAGACCCACATTTTCTAGCTGACAGGTATGCCCTGCTGGTCCCGTCCCCTTCCCTTCGTGCGCTGCCTCGTGAACTTACTGTTCTGTGCCTTCCCATTGGAAACCCCTCACCTCCTCTCCTGAAGGGAGGTGTGTGTGCAAGCGGGTAACAGGCAGGCCCGGGGAGCAGTGTGACGGGCTCCGGGAAAGAGAATCCGTCCCATTTACTTACTACGACAAAACGAGAAAACGCAATCGCTACAACAAAGTGACACTTGAGGACGCTCCATTTCCTAATCTCCTTCCACGTAGAGGAGATCATGAAAAGAGCAGATGTTTCAGAATTACGGCCATTGGTTTTACGTCTAAAATCCCTAGACACTAAAAAAGAGGGGTTTCTGCCAAAACATCTATCTAATCGTTATGCTTCCCCTCGTCCAGAGGCAGAGGTTCTATTCAGCATGTCCAGATGGCAGCAGAGAAACATGCTTCCTGTTAAATGAGTAAATTGCCGATTAGGGTGAAGGACTGCTGGAGTCATTTTTTTTTTTTTTTTTTTTTTTTTTAAGATCAAGCCACACTTCCTGGTTTATTTACTTGTTTCACTCAGAATAGAAATTCTCATTGGAATATTTTCATGTGTCTCATATGATTTTAGCTTTCTGTAATTTTGTTTAGAGCACGCGGAATGCGCTTGAAACTGTGGTTTAGGAAGGCATCAGGAGTCATCCTTCAAAGTATCTTTTTCTTTACCAAGCAGGACTTCTCGATGGGCATTTCCAAGCAGCCTTTCCTATGCTGAGCTTGCTGCAACATTCCTCCCTCGCCAGCATGCTATTTACAGCTAGAGCCTCTGCAGACTGGGTTAATAGTCACATACGAGTGCATGATATTTCCTCCTGACTAGAAAAGAAAATGAGGAAGCTAAGACACACCGAAACACCTTGGAGAACCCTGAGCTGCATTAAAAATAAAAATACATAGTTCTCTGGACCCTGAAACCTAATGCTGTGTTCAACATGTCTTTAAAAATAATTTTATGATGATAAAATGTGTTATTATGCATACAGGTTCCTAGTAAGGATTTCAAAATATTTACCAATGCCTACCGAGTGTCTTGTGCATAATCATAATGAAATATATGAGTGAGAAAATCCTTTTCAAAGGTCAAGACATTTGAAAAAATGAAAAAAAAACCACAGTCTTATAATCAGGTTATAAACATCAAAGTCAACACAACAAACTACTTCTAAATAATACCATTACTTTAAGTTGCATACAATTCATTGCATATAACTCAATGAGTTATAGCAAAAGACAGAGATATTTCATGCTGTATGCACGCTACACACTCACTGTGTGTCTAAGTGATATAATATAAAATTCCCAGGGTATAGGCATTATTCAACTTTAATATTGTTTTCATTACTGACATTACCATAAAGCAATGAACCTTCATTTAAATCTGACAGCCCATCCATTATCATTGCTACTACACTAAATGGATAAAAATAAATCACACGTTACTCTTTGAAAATAGTTTCTGAGGTAACCTCTAGGTTAATAAGGTCAAATTTTAATAAAATCTATTTATACAAAGAGAACTAGAGATAAGAAAAAAGGCAAATTAAATTTTGATATATTTATTAGTCAGTTCACTGCTAAATGAACCTTTGAAATCAGTGACTATGGAATTAGTACTAAAATAAGTGTTTACATTCACTGGAAATCAACTAACATTTCCTAGAGGGAGCAGCAGCACAGGCTGGGGCTATATGAGCATCTCTGAGACACTTGAGAAAAAAAAATCATTGCAGAACAAAGTTCTCAAGAAATCATCTCAGTGGCCCAGCAAGGCTGCTTCTCCCGGAGGGGGGAGGGGAGACTTTGCAGCCAGTCCTGAAGACACCTGATAAATCAGTATGTAAGGGGAGGAGGTTCTCCCTTATCAGTGGACTTGGAAAGGAGCAGGGAGGAGATGAGGGTGGGAGGGTGGATTGGGAGGGAAAGAGGGAGTGGGATACAGAAGGGATACAAAGTTAACAAACTGTAACTAATATTAAAAAATAAAAATTAAAAAAAATCATCTCAGAAAGGTGTTGTATTCAAACACAGAGGCACTGATGTCTAAAACAATAATACATACAATCACTTGTAGAATAAGCTGTCACATTTCCACGTTTTATATTTTTCCTGTTTCCATCCCTCTGAACCACTGGGAGAGGGCAGTCATCTTGTGACTTGTGTGACTCAGCTAGGGGCCAAAGAATAGAAACTGTGACAAAATATTCTAGGTCGGGATCTTATCTATTTCACAGCTCCCCTCACTTCTCTTTGGGTGAACCTTGACCCTAGCTAGCCACACCCATGAAATCAAGTGTTCAGTGAGCACTTGATTCTATAGAGCAGCTCCCACAAAGGCACTGTCCTTTAATGCATTTAAAACTACTTCTAACAAAATCCCTCTGGCACAGTCTCTAAGAATGTCTGTAGAGAAATAAATGTCTTGTCCTCTTTTGCTCAAGAAACCTTTGGTTAGTCAACGTTCAAAGGTAAAATATTAACTATTGAGAACTAAGCAGTATAGCTTCAATGCTTTTTTAATTAAATTTTGATTTTTTTAATTTTAGTTACAGTTTATTAACTTTGTATCCCAGCTGTATCCCACTCCCTCATTCCCTCCTAATCCCACTCTCCCTCCCTCACCCTACCCTTTCCAAGTCCACTGATAGGGAAGGACCTCCTCCCCTTTCATTTGACCCTAGCTTATCGGGTATCTTCAGGACTGGCTGCAAAGTCTTCCTCTGTAGCCTAGCAGGGCTGCTCCTCCCTCAGGTGGGGAGGTGGGGAGGTCAAAGAGCCAGCCATTGAGTTCATGTCAGAAATAGTCCCTATTCCCCTTGCAAAAAACTAAAGTCCAAGTGGATCAAAGACCTCAACATAAAACAAGATACACTAAACCTGTTAGAAGAAAAAGTGGGGAAGAGCCTAGAATTCATTGGCACAGGAGACAACTCCCTGAACAGAACACCAACAGCACAGGCTCTAAGAGCAACAATCAATAAATGGGACCTCATGAAACTGAAAAGCTTCTGTAAAGCAAAAGTCATTGTCTTTAGAACAAAATGACTGCCTACAGACTGGGAAAGGATCTTCACTAACCCTATATCTGACAGAGGCTGATATCCAGCATATATAAAGAACTAACGAAGTTAAAAAGCAATAAATCAAGTAATCCAGTTAAAAAATGGGGTATGGAGCTAAACAGAGAATTCTCTGTAGAGGAATATCGAATGGCAGAGAAACACTTAAAGAGATGTTCAACGTCCTTAGCCATCAGAGAGATGCAAATCAAAACGACCCTGAGATTTCACCTTACACCCATCAGAATGGCTAAGATCAAAAACTCAAGTGACAACACATGCTGGAGAGGATGTGGAAAAGTGGAACCTTACTCCATTGCTGGTGGGAATGGAAACTTGTACAACCACTTTGGAAGTCAATCTGGTGCTTTCTCAGACAATCAAAGATACTGCTTCCTCAAGATCCAGCTATGCCACTCCTAGGCATATATCCAAAAGAGGCTCAAGTACACAACAAGGACATTTGCTCAACCATGTTTGTAGCAGCTTTATTCGTAACAGCTTGAATGCTTATATGATAAATGTAATGTAAATGGTTTACATTGAGGACAGCCACCTCTTCTCAATAAAAAAACAAACAAAAACAAAAGGAACCATGAATAAAAGACAGGAAAAGCTCCAAATTTCAGCTTTGTGTGTCTCTTCTGGCAATTTCCAAAGTCACTCTGAGGCATATTTTTAGCAATTAAAATCATACCCGTTAGCTCAAATTTAAATAAAAGAATCCACTGTAAAAGGTTCAAAAATCATCCCTACAACCATTAGCACATGCCAATAAAGAAAAACTGTGTGGGAGTTATGGTTATAAAGTATACAAAAACATTAGTCAATAATCAAGGAGCACAGAGGTAGAAAGCATAAGGGATGATGTTCTCAGCACGCAGGCAAAGGCGAGGAGGCGATGCTTGGCGCAGACAAGCCATGTTCCAGGGAGTCAAGTATATG
Source organism: Psammomys obesus (assembly GCF_907164565.1). NCBI lineage: Eukaryota > Metazoa > Chordata > Mammalia > Rodentia > Muridae > Psammomys > Psammomys obesus. The sequence continues at coordinate 8,837,519 of NW_026586816.1, forward strand.
ATATTTATGAAGGGGACTTCTCAGCAAAGAGATGATCAGCCACTATTAAATGACAAAGAAGGGAGTAAGGTAGAAGGAGCCTTGTGGGTACATGTACTTTCTCCTCTTCCATCATGAACCTGTTCACAGACCGAAACAGCTAGAATTACGATGAGCAGTGTATGCCAACTACCCCCGGCCAGCTGAAATCAGTTACATGGAGTGAAATTATTTGACTAAATGAAGCCTGTATCTTATCTGAGTCATGCAGAAAAAAAAAAAAACAAGCTGATAAACAGATCATCGCATTAGTGTTCTTTAGGAAGGGCAAGTTCAAAGTTCAGCATTTCATATTTGTAATGATCCAGGGAGAGAGCTGGCAAGTACACCTCTACTGTGTGAATAATCCTAACAGGCAGTCTACTGTTCCCAAGTATACCAAGGTTTTTTTATTTCTAAATATGATACTATTTCTTTGGAAAGATCTTTCTTGTTCATATTCACTTGAAAAATGTTGCTTTAAACATAAATGTGGTTCTACAAGTTTACATGCCCACCAGCAATGGAGCAGGTTCCCCTTTCTCCACGTCCTCTCCAACATGTGTTGTCACTTGAGTTTTTAATCTCAGCCATTCTGATGGGTATAAGGTAAAATCTCAGGGTCATTTTGATTTGCATTTTCCCTGATAGATAAGGATGTTGAGCATTTCTTTAAGTGTTTCTCTGCCATTCGACATTCCTTTATTGAGAATTCTGTTTAGCTCTGTACCCCTTTTTTATTTGGATTATTTGGCTTGAAAGGTGTTTAATTTCTTGAGTTCTTTATAGATTCTGGATATGATCCCTCTGTCAGATGTAGGATTGGTGAAGAACTTTGCCCAGTCTGTAGGCTGTTGTTTTGTTCTATTGACCATATTCTTTGCTTCACAGAGCTTTTCAGTTTCATGATGTCCCATTTATTGATTGTTAATCTTTGAGCCTGAACTCTTTGTGATAAACTTGTATATCCACTTTAGAAATCAATCTGTGCTTTCTCAGAAAACTAGAAATAGTTCTACCTCAAGACACAGCTATACCACTCCTGGGCATATATTTGAAAGATGTTCAACTATACCAGGACATTTGCTCAACTATGTCCATAGTGGTTTTATTCACAATAGCCAGAATCTGGAAACAACCTAGATGCCCCTCAGTTGAGGAATGGATACAGAAATTATTGTACATTTACACAATGGAATACTACTCAGCTATTAAAAACAGGGGAAGCATGGATGGAACTAGAAAAGATCATCCTGAGTGAGGTATCCCAGAAACAGAAAGACACACATGGTACATACTCACTTATAAGTGGGTATTAGCCGTATAATATAGAAAAACATACTAAAATCTACAGACCTAAAGAAGCTAAACAACAAGGAGGACCCTAGGGAAGATGCTTAATTCTCATTCAGAAGGAAAAACAGGATCGACACCAGAGCAGTGGAAGAGAGTGAACAGGACGGACCTACCATAGATGTCCTCTAAAAGACTCCACCCAGCAGGGGATCGAAGCAGATGCAGAGACTCACAGCAAAAGTTTGGACAGAGTGCAGGGAGTCTTATGGAAAAAGGGGGATATGAAAGGACCCAGAGGGGACAGGAGCCATACAAGGAGACCATTAAAGTCAATAATAATAATAATAATAATAATAATAATAATAATAATAACAATATCCATGTGGGTTCCCTAAGGGTAGAAGAGACAGTCTCTGACTTGAACTCTATTGCCTGCTCCTTGATCACTTCTCTGGTGGGGCAACCTAGCCAGCCAACAGAGGAGGAGGATCCAGGCAGTCCTGATAGGACTTCATAGGCTAGGATTACACAGTAAGGGAGGAGGACTTCTATGAGTGGACTAGGGAATAGGGCTAGAGAGGAAGAAGGAGGGAGAGTTGGACCAAGATTAGATGAGGCAAGGGGCTACAACTGGGATACAAGGTAAATAAATTGTAAATAATAATAATAATTATAAGAATTTCAGAGAAAAATCATAAAGTACAAAAACCATAAATGTGGCATTAAAGAATCAAGAAAAAGTATGTTTCTCCATAGAATGTAATTGATTTTATATTTGTGAATCTCTGTGCATCATAAGAAAAGAAGGCCTGAAGAGTAATCACTTTTAAGTTCTATGATTACAGAATCATAAACTGTTTCTATGATATAAACACAGCACACTCCAGTAGCTAAAACAGTGATGTGTTTTGAGGGCAAAAAGACAAAGGTAGTTCTTTGAGGGATTAGAGTTAATATAAACATACAGGTATTAGTTTATGATAAAACTAAGAGCAGTTATAAGAGCAACAAAATTTAAGTAAATGAAAATTGGGAGAAATGATACTTCACTTTGCTTCATGAACTTTGAAGATCTGTTGTTCCACAGCTACATTGTATTTACGGTAACAGTATTTACAGCCTTTCTAATAGCGTGATCTCTCACCAATCTTTATTAATTTTATATACTTTTGAGCCTATTTTATCATTTCAATATAAAAGCAACTACCTTTTCAAAATCATTGCTTGCTTATTATAGCCTTTTCTATCTTTACACTTCTGGCTATATCTGACATGAATTTCATAAGACAGCAAACCATCACAGCACACTTTTACCCAGTATGTCAGAATCTTTTAATTAGAATATTTAGACCATTTATATTTTAGTTGCTTTATTGATTCACACACCATAAACTGGCCATTTACAGTGCACAATTCAGTGGGTTTTACATATTCATAGACTCGTTCAACCATCACAACAATCAATGTTTGAACATATTTCTCTTTCCCTAGAAAGACATACCCATTAGCATTCACTCCTCATTTCTCTTTCCCAGCACCTTGTCAGCCCTAGGCTACCAATAATTTGCTTACTGCCTCTAGATTTGTCTATTATAGATATTTCACATAACTAGAACCATATAATATGCATTCTTTTATGACTAGTTTTTTTTTTAATAATACAGCCTAAGATTTTCAACAATGATTCCTGTTGCAGCATGTATCAGTGAGTCTGATACTCACTCTTATGGATGGGTAATTTTCCATTTTATGATTATATTTGCTCATCTGTCGATGTACATTCCATTGTTCCAATTGGAATTCTGATATGAATAATGCTGCTATTCATACACACATACACACGTGCGCGCGCACACACGGTTTACGTGAATGTATGTTTAAATCCCCACCAATATATCTGGGAGTAGAACTCTTGGGTTCATATGGTAATCCTATCATTAAAACAGTGAGAAACTGCTGCAAAACTTTCTAAGGTAAATGCAGCATTCTGTGCTTTTCCGAGTCATGTATGAAGGCTGTGGTTTCTCTTGTCACAGAGGGTAAGCGACATGACCCGTCTTTCTTTTCGATAATAGATGTCCTGACTGGAGAAACTGACGTGGCACTGTGTTTTCACTTTACATTTGTCTGATGAATTATGCTTAGTGCTTATCAATGTCCTTCTTAGCAAACTGGGGGACTTGTTTAGAGAAATATCTACGTGGATATTTTGAATATTTCAACACCAAGTTATGGTCTTTTAGTTGTGACCCCAAAGAACACATTATTGCTGTACTCCCAAATCAGATGTGTGATTTGCAAATATTTCCCCCACTCTGCTACTTATCTTTTATTTTCTTTATGATGTAATTTTAAACACAATTTGTTTGCAATTTTAATTAATTGCAAAGCATTTGCTTATGTTTTTTGGTAGTAAGTCTAAATAAGAAATCATTCCCTAAAATTAGAAGTCTATTCTTAGGTTAATATAGTTTAATTCTTTCACTTAGGTATATAATACATCTGGAATAAACTTTTATGTAGTTTTGAAGTTAGAAACATTAGAGTTCCTACTTTTTAAAAGGGAATATTTCACTCATTGTATTTTCATGAGCCATTTTCACTTCCAGTAATTTGGCTGTTATATAACAGCCAAAGCCTATCATTTTATAACCTATGCTCTCCTTTGACGACTTCTATTAATTTTTATTTGGTTGACTGGGATATTTTTTTTTTTTTTTGGTTTCTACCCTAACCTACAGCATCGTGAAGCCAGTATTTCTTATCATTTTCTAACTGTTTCTCTATGAATACCAGTTACAAGCTACATTTTTCACTGTCTAACAGTAGCATCTTCTAAGGTCAGGGATAATGCTCCTGCTAACCCCACTGAGAGCATGACGTCAGTAAGCTGGAGTGACCAGTGATGTTCAGAAAATACTGCCAAACATTTCCTGTTGTTTGACCACCTTTCTTCATGTGTCTGTCTACAAGGATCTTGGAGCCTTTCTGTGATTCTGTGCCTACTGGAACCTCTGAGCGAGACATTGCTGGAGTTCCCTCTCAGAACACAAGAAGAGTTATGAGAAAACTCACGGGCGTCTCCTCTGTGTAGCTCTTCATCGCTCGAACCCTAAGCAGCCATGCTCCTTCTTCCATCTTTGAGAAATATCTTCTGTTTGCTGTATTATTTGGAGATTTTTATTTATAAGGAGAAAGATCTGAGGAAAATGCTACTACTCTACTCTGGTAGAATTGAAAATAATATTTCATTTCAGTGTTAAAAATGACCATTTGTTCCCCTTGAATTCCACTAAGATATTTTGTTTCCACCCAATAATAATTTAGCAAGGGTCAACTATTTTGGCAATGGTACTAATTTACTCCTTTTGTTGTTCATATGCAGGCAAACATTCATTTACATTTATCTGAAATAATTGTAAACATTTGAAAATAATTACATGGTTAAGTCACTCCAATTAGTTAAAAGAGTTGGATGAGAACACAACAAAATATTCCAGCAACAGCTGAGTAGAAGATTTTAATCTCGTTACCACTGATGTCAGCTTCTACCTGAGGCAAAATTAATTGCTGCAACTTCCACCCACAGCTCCCACTCACTGAGGACTCACACTGGAGAATCATGGAAGAGAAAATGCCCTAATAAAGGGAGGTGGAGCACTCAGAGATTTTATTGAGCCTTTGCATCATGGAGGAAACTGGAGAACAATGCCTCTGCAGTTCTGTGTGTAAGAGAACAGAGCTATGCATTTGCAAGTCCTCTCTCCCCAGCACCAACAGATCCAGGAAAGCTGTCACAGGTGCTGACTGGATGTGCCTCTGTGGAAAAAAGGGAACTATGGTTCCTCAGTATGTAGACTCTAATTTAGAATTCCAGCTGCACTTCAGGTAACTCATCCAATACCCTAGAACCTCAGTTTGTCTGTGACATGAGGGCTGTTGATTCTCCTGAAGAGTTATTGTGCAGAGAATCTCAGAAAGAGTAAACAATTACTCACTGACCTTCTCACTTTGCCCAGGCAAAAGGGCAAAATGGTGCAGCTGGCACCGAGAACTTCAGGACACCAGGCGTGGTTTGTATGAGAGCTCTCCAAATGTAAACGCCCACTCACTTTTTTTTTTTTTTTTTTTTTTTTTTTTAGACAGAGTTTCATTGTGTAGCCTTGGCTGTCCTGAACTCACTTTGTAGACCAGGCTGGCCTTGAACTCACAGAGATCTGCCCGCCTTTGCCTCCCGGGTGCCGGGATCAAAGGTGTGTGCCATCACATCTGGCTCAACTCACCTTCTCTAAGGAAGCATCTCTCCTACAGGCATTAAGGGAAACTTAATCAGTAAACCATACCTCAAAATACCAACATACACTTAAGTAGAGTGAAAACAAAACCAGTGTGATAAGTCATCAGATTTCAAGCACACATTTTTCTAAAAGCAGATGACGGTACAAATCTTAAGAATTTCTGCTTTAACCTCTTAACATTTTCCTCTGAAAGTGTTTGAAGTCTGGAAAAAAATTTAAACCCACGTGTTCAGGAAGTAAAGATTATCTTATCTTGATCTCTTAAAAAAGCAGTGACATCTCAGCAACAATGTCCCTTGTCTTTCCTTTATCCACTGCTTCCTACTACCTGCGGGATGTTCGCAGTTAGAGTTCATAACCAACTACTGGAGTAAGCTCCCCTCCTCCGGCCTTATTGGGCCATGGGCGCACACGCAAACGCAAGTCTATTTTATACAATGTCCAAACCAATAAACACCGCTGCCTGCAGTACTGGCCCCTGGAGGTGGCTCCCACAGCCCTGGAAAAGCGTCCAGTGGACCGGACCTCAGAGTCCCGGTCGGGGAGACTGCAGCTGCACTCCACAAGTACTTCTCAGGTAAGCGGGGCACACTCTACAAGCCAGCCGTGTGCCGGCAGCCAGCACGACTTCATCTAAGGACCCTCAAAGAAAAGGTCTAAGAACACAAAATCGTGACTGACCCATGCAAAGCAAGAGAAACACTGGCTTTGAAAAGATGAAAAGAACTGAGAAGGCAGAATGTGGTGTGAGAGTTGGACTCCCAGAATAATAGCTAGCAGACATTAAGCCGGAAAATGGAGGGCTGGAGGAAGAGGGAGCTGCTGTGTAAGCCCTGGGCTATGACACATTCAAGAGTGGAGTTACACAGACAGCTGACTCACACGGCCAGCAAGGGCCAGGGATTTCAACACTGGATAATCAGTTGTACTCTGTGGTGAGCAGGAATCTAAGGTCAGAGGAATATATCTAAATTCCTTACATTACATTGGGCTAAATCCCAACCTCATGATGCTAGATGAACACTACCCATGCCAAGGACCCCAAATTCAATTCAGCAGGCTTGTAAGCCATTCTAAGGAGGCTGAAACTCAGCAAGACTTGAAATCCTCTGGGCTACACCAAAGGCATCTTTCTTACACACATTCCACAGTCCTGTAGCTGAATCTACTTGGGATGTAGGAGTTGTTACCACTCTCTTATGGAAGAAGTGTCTGTTTGGTTTTTTTTTAAACTTATTCAGCCCCATCCATTCAGGAGGTATGAATAGTTTACATTTCATTCTATTATAAAGATTTAAAAAAAACAGTTTAGACAGCATAAGAATAGGAAGGCTCAATGGGCCACTGAAATATAAATGAACGATAAATGAACTAGTTTTTGATAGAATAACCTAGGAAAAGAAAAAAAAATCAACATGTCCTCTGAGTGAGGGTGCCAGCCATACTGTCCACTGGAAAGAGCCACCACTCGCCTCAGAGATCAGATGAAAAGGCGTATGTGTTTATTAGTGAAAAGGACTGGAGAAGTTGTTATTAGATGGAATATCCATTCAGTGTTCTCCTGAAAATGCATTCAATGGCTCATTCAGAAAAAAAGGAAATTTGAACTTTTACCATACCTCCAACTCCGGATGTACTCACACATATCCAGACATCAAAAGAATACTGTAAAAAATCATAGTCAACTTTATAACAGAAATTGGCAGCAGCTCAGGAAAAACTTCATTCAAAATAGAAGATAATTAAAATTTAAATGACAAAATATCCAATTACTTTTAAATATTTTATAATCTGAGTAAAGTTACAATGTTATTATTACATGCTCTTTCACAACTATTTTAACCTCATGCCAGGCCTCGAAGGCAACTCTCTACCGATCTGCACAGCAGGACATTCTTCCACATAAGCCATCTGTGCAATAGGTGACAGTGATGATGCCAGAACTTATTACCTGTAATCAATCTGTGCCCTGGGGAACATCTGACACACTTATAAAGACAAATACACTGTCAGCTCAATGGCTCTGTTCTTTTTGACAACTTACAGTTTAAGAAATTGTGAGGTGTAGAGAACGCTACCCCAGTGAGGCTTACAACCAATGCGGAGCACAAGTGAAGGCGAGCGATTCCTGTATTGCAGTGGAAGCAGTATTAACTCCTATAATTGTAATGTTTCATTATCATTATTCAAATAAGCATTGGAATATTACTAAAGGAACGATTCACTTAAATACTAACTTAATTTGTACTATATAACTAACTCTTCACTGTATTAAAGAATCAACTCCATGACATTTTTTTTCTATCAGAAGCAGGACAATCAAATCTTAATTTTCATATTTTCCCCAATAATTTACATGGTGAAATTGAACAAAAGGATTGGCAAGGCATTTTGAGACTTGTATGGATACCACAAATCGCAAAATTAGTTATTCAAAGGTATTAAGAGAAGCCGGGCAGGGTGGTGCATGCCTGTAACACCAGCACTCGGTAAGGCAGAGGCAGGTGGATCTTTGTGAGTTGGAAGCCAGCTTGGTCTACAAAACGAGTTCAGGAAAGTCAAAGCTACACAGAGAAACCTTGTCTTAAAAACAAAAAACAAAACAAGACAAACAAACAAAAACTAAAAAATAAAAAGTAAATGGGTAAAAAGGAAAAAAGATTTCCCTGTCAAACTTGAGAATCTCAGGAATCAAACTATAGGGTGACAGTAAATAGGAGCCTCTGAAAGAGTGATGCAATTAGTCAGTTCTCATGAGGCTGCTGTACGGAGAGGCACTGCGTGCTTGGTCCCTCAGCACGTAGTCATTTCCTGTCTCATGCCATGCTCAAAATCTCCCAAGTAATTGCTTAATACATCGCTTGTCTTTAGAGTACTCGGCCTCAGGTATTTTGTACATCAGCACAAACGGACTAGAAAAGAAAAGGAAAGTCAAACTAGACATGGGTCTAAGCTAAGCAAATTCTCAGGGCTAAAGCTGTAATGGATGTGGGAAAAGACGGCCAAGGAGTGCGATGTCTACGCAACCAGTTACAAGAATTACAGTGTCAACGCAGTTGTATTTGAATGATTTTACGATTTGGAAGTTCGAAGGGCAAAGAAAAAAAAATCTTTTTGTGTCTCTACCACCCAGAGCAGTGATTGACACGAGACAAATTTATAAGTGTTTAGTGAATGAACGATGAGATCTTACTTCATTACCGAGGACTGTGGAGAAGGTTAGAATTTAATTCAAAACTGCCTTGAGCTTTCTGCCTCCTGCTTGAGGTTCAGGCTGAGGCATCCAGCTATTCCTGCTGCTATGCCTTAACCCACCATTATGAACTCTAAACGCTGCCACCGAACAGCGGGGTGGAACCACACTCCAGGAGGGCGAGTTCTCCAGGAGGGCGAGCCAGTACCCAGAGCTGGGGCACTCACATCCTCAAGCAACAGGGCCATCCTCTAGAACCAGAACGGAAGCAACAATCAGAGGATGTCTTCACCAGGACTGTCTAATCATGTCAACCTCTTGTTCTCTGCTGTCATTTTCTTTTTCTTTTTCTATTTCACTTAAAGCTCATTCATTACTGCAACCATAATGAGTGGGTCCATCTAAACTCTCTCTTTGCATCCTCAATGTTCCCACATTGATTAAATTACCTCTTTCTGACCTTTAAAGAAAAAAAAAAAACTGCCATGAAAATATCTTTTAAAAACATCAGTCAAAGTTAAAAATTCTTTGCAATGACTCCAGCTAAAAAAAAAGAAGTCATACACAAAATTACTGGAAAAAAATCACACTACTCCATTTTGAAGTAAAGCAAGTTCTATATGTAAAAATCATCACTTATGTATAAAATAAGATATAAAAATTTATAAAACATCATGATAATTTTAATTTTGAAAGAAAGGTATATAAGATATTTATTGAAAATAAATACTGTTTAACTGTTTTGTCATGCCAATAGACTATAAATATTCAAAAGGTGTCAAGAAGCACATTTAAAACTGCGTTGGGCTAATTTTACTACCACCTCAGAGCACGACTGTAGCTCACTCTCTGAATGGCCACACAGAGAAATCAAACTTGTGGTTTCCTCTCTGACACAGTCACTAGAAGAGCTGGATACAAGGCCCCTGTGGCCAGGGCTTCCACAGTATGGATGGCCACTAGCCCAACTCCATATCTGGGCACCTTTTCGCTTAGCGCTTTCTCTGGCCATTAGGGTAAGCTCTGCCTATGAGCCTGAAATGTCATAGCAGACGGAAAACCTGTGTCCTGCAACTCCCCCATTCCTTGGGTGGAAGAAATCTAAGTCCCTAGTTTACTGTTTCCCAGTTATCAGACTGAAGTGATCTCCAGTTGGTCCATGGTAACTTGCTTTGAGGCATTAGCCACTCCCTGTAAGACAGAACAAAGCGCAGAAAGGAAGGTGCCAGGTGACTTCTTTCTCAGCTCATAGACCTAAACATGTGCCCACAGATGCCCAATGTGCAGTGGTTTCTCTTCCTTGAAACAGCTGAGAGATTTGAAGAACTATTTACACAGAGCAGGACCGTGTCACCTACCAATCTTGTAAGCAATATTGGAAAGGAGGTGTAAGCTAATTAGCCTGTTATCTCCCTCCAAAGTCTATTTTCTATTCAGCTAAGATAACCTATCAAATAGCAATGTGCTATTGCAATCATTAGGGCATACTTGCTAAGACAGCCCTGAACAATTTGTGCTATCAACATAAAAAATGTGACAATATGTGTATCAGATTGCCACCTGCAACAGCATTTTCATGTATTTAAGTTCTAGAGGCTCAGAATTTCTATAGTATAGACACCAACAGCCTGTGCTTTGGAAAGCAATAAAGGGATCTCCTTCACTGGCCTTAATTATACATGGCTTTAGTATCTTAATAGTATTTTCTAACATCAGTTTCATTCCATTATAGTTCATTATATTATAGTTCTAATAGTTCAAAGTTAAAATTACAAGGTAAATTTCTGAATTTAAAAAGAACAGTAGAGCTTGCCTTTTGCTCTTGATGCTGTGAACGTGGGAGTGCGTGTCTAAACTGTGGCTAAAATGATCTGCATGTGCATGGACACAGACACCCCTGTGCCCACGTGTGTAAACGACGGCGCATCTGTGGAGCTCCCGAGACATCCGGCAACACTTTCAGTGTTTTCCGGAGATAACAGGTACCTGAAAAATACACACGTCTAGAAGAAGAAGAAAAGCCTTATCTCTCTCTTACACACCTTCAAATTAATCATGTTTTCCAGCAGCTACCGCAATTTCTCAAAAAGAACTTTAACAACAAAACATTTAGATGTTATGTAACACACCATCTTAAGCTTCATAAAATTATTACTAATGACCTGCATGGCTGCTTAATTACTATGATTTAATTGTAAACAAAACAAAATGCAGAAAGCAGATCGAGACAGATGTGTGTCTAGAAACCACATCCCATAATTAAATTGGAAGATGGTAGAACACCTCCTCTGGCTGTTTGCTCCTCGCAATGGAAGTTGGGTAAGTATTCAGGGATCCTCACATGGCAATGGAGATATCGCCTCAGACATAGTTTCTGCCTGGCACTTACATAATGGTTTAAGAGATAAGCACAGTGACAAGTCCTGGCTTCCCAGAGCCCAGAAACTGACATGTAAAACCCTGCATTTTTGTATTCAAAATTATAATTGAATAATGTAATTGACCGCAATAATTTCCAGCATGTTGGGTTAAGTTTTTTTTTTTTTTATAACTAGTCTGCAGTGCCTGTTATACAGACATTTCTCCTGAGTCATCTATGCTTATGTCTCAATGATTCGTTCCTACACAAAATGAAATGTTTTGTCATACTAAGTGCTCACATGAAAACACAGAAGCTTACATTCAAATACAAGAAAGCAGTGACCTTGATCTGGTTGCTTTTCTCACGGTCACCTCCACAGATGCCAACGGGTCCCTCGGCTGTACTACTTTCAGGATTTCTGGCTGACTTCCAACTGTTGTCATCACCGTCTCCTTGCCAGAAATCTTCTACCTGTGCAAGGCGACTCTAACTACGATTGTGAAACTCTAATTGTGAAGGAACCAGTGTGCCAGGAAACACTATTCAGTCAGCGAGCGACAGAAGACAACAGCCAGCAACTCTGCCCCGGGCCAGGGCGCCGGGCCCGGATAGCTCCGAAGCGAATGCACCACAGCTCTCACAGCTCCCCACAGCATCAAGCTGCAGCTGGTGTCCTCTTTGTTGGTTTTCTTTCATCTGTGTCTGAAGTAGAGAATTCTTGCCTTGGAATGTTGACCTCTTGGACTCCACAAAGAAGCCACCAGCAACATCACAACAACCATTAATTAACTCATTATTTGCTGGGTCCTTCCACAGGACCTGAGGCTTTTGCCCATTCCCTATTAAAGTTTTCATTCTCACACATACATGTATTACTAACACCTGACAACTGGACAAAGAGACAACTTGCAGGGACCTAAATCATAGGTGTTTAAATAATGATGGCAGGTGAGAACACATCAAATTAAAACTCAACTTGCTCGTTCTTTACACTACACCACCAGAAAAAAACCTAAAATTAAAACAGTTCAAATATTTACCATGTTTACATAATGAACCTGTCCCTTTCTTTAATAATAATATTTTAGGAAAATAAATTTATTTTAGCTACTTAGTAATATCTAGATGAGTACCTTTATAAACCTTATAATACTTCTAAGGGTTATCAGAAAATACAGAGTATTTAGTTCATTTTGAACATCCATCTACTTAAATGTCTACTGTTTTCAGTGGACACAGAATTTTACAGGAGCAGGGGTCCTTTCTTGAGGAGAATGGGATCATGTCTAGTCTCTATCTCCATTCCTAGCCTGAGAGAAGCTTAGTGAATATTAGTGGAACTGATTCATTTATGGTCTAATAAATTTTAACAAATGGAAATGTTTATTAGAGGAGAGGGTTAATTTCAGTAAGAGTCAATATGGTAGCAAAGATTCAAGTCACCTCCTAAAGAACAGAAATACTATCAAATGATGAGAAGCAGAGTCCGCAATTTCCTTTGATTGCTACCTGCACAGAGAATGGCTTGTGCTTCAAAAATATGCCATGCTGCACCACAGACAGCCTTCACACAATAAGAGGATCCGGATATGGTTACATTGAGCTCAGAGAGTCAGGCGGGACTCTGGCCTTCCAGGTTATGGGCATCACGCCGTTTCCTCGCCATCACTGGAGATGCTTCATCAGAAATGGTGACTCGGCCAGATACCATAGGGTGACTTTCTTTTCTTTTCCAAAATAGAGGCAAACCACTTTTGTTGAAGATATCACAGCCTGACTGTGTCCTTTAACACTCCACAGTTTTCACTGATGACACACATCCTTTAATGAGAAGGTCAAGACTGGAGCGGGGAGGGTGGAGAGAGCCACCCTGGAGCCCACTGTCAGCATTCCCAGTGCCCCAAAGGAAGTCACTTCACTCGCCCTTCAGCCTATTTTTTCGCCACACAGCAACAGTTTCTAAGGACTGAGTCCAAAAGACAAGACTACATCTTCGAATTTTGCCAAAATGCCAATTATTTATGAATTAGACATTGATTCCTAAATAGTTTCACCTCATAACATGAAATTATATCAAGTAAAATCAGTTCATTCACTAACTACAATGTGTAAAATATTGGAAACCTAAAAGCACAAGAGATGGTTATCTGAGATATATTGGTCTTGTGAAAATTGGTGTGAGAAGAAGGAAATTAAGTACAAAAGGAACAATTTTTCTACAGAAGAATACAAACCTATAATTACATTTTCAAATTATTCTTGGTTATTTTAATATAAAAGACTCCCTTAAAATCCATCTTAGGAAAGTAGACTATATGATTTGCAGTAATTCCCTGTTTCATTAGTTTATCGTTTAAAAATTGACATTTAATTTGAAAAAGAAAATTTTCAAAAAGTAGAAACAGTATGGAAATCACTCCTGTTAATTGCAGATTATTTTCTGTAATGTTGTATTATGAATAATATTAATACATACAGCAACACTGAAAGATTCACAACACAAAGCCCCGAGTTCCTTTACTGAGATTCCACCACTGCCATCTTCCTATGCTCTCCTTTTTTATTAGCTACTGACCAACTCCCATCAGTTTTTCAGACATTTTCAGACAATTTTTCAGACATTGAAAAATCCCCCCTATACATTTTCTCATGGATATGGTTATTAAGAGTTCAGTGTTTGCTTTCATTTTGTGAAAACACACACACAAATATTAAGCATGTGTTTTCTACATTTTGACAAATGCATGTACTTGTAAATACCTAAGCTTGGCTTCATTTACAGATCATTGACTTAAAGGGAATTCCGAGGAAAAGAGTAAGAACTTCTGTAAGCTACCGTTTCTGCTTTTAAGTCCAAAACACATGGAGAACCTTAAAATAAAATGAATACAAAAGTTTTTTGTTAGCACAACCATTTTCTCCAAGTTTGTCTCAGTAACAAAATAAAGAGCATCAGTAGTGACATTAGAAGGTCATCCCGTATGGGATAGCACGTTTCCTGTGTCAGTGATGCCCCATAGGAACACATGGGAGGGAGATGAGCCAAGGATAGCCAAAGACAAGAGGTGGTGAGCAGAGACAGCAGCACGCACAGACTGTCAGGCCCACCAGGGAGTCCACAACACCTATCCACCATCTCCAAACTTCCAGACTATTGAAATTTTAGAAATATAGGCAATTATGAAAAAAAAATTACTGAAATGTAGATTATTTCTTGTAATGTTTTATTATGAACAATGCTAATTTTTACAGCAACACTGAAAGAGTCATGAAACCCTGTGTGCCCTCACCTGGAGCCTGCCACTGCCATTTTCCTATGCTTCGTTTTCTCATTACCTGTTGATCAGTTAACTGAATTTCTAAAATTATAAGTCTTGCCACACTTATGCTTAGCCCTGCTGCAGCCTGCCCCCAGCGTCTCTTCACAGCCCACCCGCATTCACCAGGCTGACCTCTTGGCGAAAGCACAGGATTCTCCTAGCTCTCCTTGGAAGTCCCCTCTAACCTTTCATTCTGGTCCATCTCCAGTCCTTTGTGACTCTCCAGCTACGTGCATAATAGCTAACTATCAAGCACCCTACACTCACCACCCTTGGCTGGGACCCAGGGACGCACGGTCACCACATTTGGCTGGGACCCAGACTGGGCAGCAGTGGCAAAAGAACGGAACCCCCATCCAACAAAGATGAGGAAAGCATGTGCACCAAGCAATGCCTTTAATATTGAAACTTACATACGTAGATAGAATGGCAGCCCATTAGACTAACACCTGACTTTTCAATAGTAACTCCAAAGCCCCAAAGAGGATGAACCCCTGTTCGTCAAACTCTAAAAGACCCCAGATGAGTAAAATTAACAAGCACAACCAATGAAAAAATAATTTAGGCTAACAACAAATTTAAGCAATTTCTGTCTACCAATCGAGTCCTACAAAAGTTGTGAGAGAGAAAACTTCAGTCCAAAAAAAAAAAAAAGTTAATTACACTCACAGGAGACAAGGAGTAAGTAATCTCAGAGCAGCTGGTCAAAAGAGTGAGGGCATAAATCACACCAGTACAACAAAAACATCAAAATAACAGGCATGTATAATCACTGATCATTTATGGCCTTGTTTCTCCAATAGAAGGGTAAAGGCTAACATGAAATTAGAAAACAAGATATTTTCTCTGTATTCAAGAAACACACCTCAACACCAAGGTCAACCATAACCTTAGGCTAAAAGGAAAAAAAAAGTTTTCCAAGCAAATTAAACCAAGAAGAAAGTAAGTATAGCTACTTTAATATCCAACAGGACAGACTTCAAACCAAAACTAGTCAGGAGAGATAAGGAAACACTGGTACAGCTGAAACCACATGCTGACTCTCACACAGTGATGGTGGGTGGCTAAATACCCAATTCTCACCAACAGACAGAACATGCAGATAAAAGTTATTTAACACTAGAGTTAAGTAATGTCATCAATCAAACGGACCTAACAGACAGCTACAGAATATGCCACCCAAACAATAAAGAGTACACTTTCTACTCAGCATCCCACAGAACTTTCTCCAATTGAACACATATGAGGACACAAAGTAAGGATAAACAGATACAAGAAAATTGAAATAACACTCTACATCCTATCTGACCACCATGGATTAAAGCTGGATTATTATAACAATACAAACTCATGGAAACTGAACAACTGACACTGAAGAAAAACTGAATCAAGACAGAAATTAAGAGGCAAATTTAAAATGTTTTAGAACAGAATGAAAATAAAAACACATCATACCCAAAGTTATAAGACACAATGAATGCAATTGTAAAAGGCCTGTTCGTAGCATAGGTGCCTCCACAAAAACAAAAAAAAGGAGAAAGAAATTCATGTTAATAACTTAACTGCATAAAAACAAGAAAAATAATACTCAAGATGAGTAGATGGAAATAAATAATAAAACTTACCTGAAATCAATGAAATAAAAATGAACAAAAGCAAAATGCAAAGAATCAATAAAATAAACAGTTGGTTCCTTGAGGAAAACAATATTGAAAAACTTCAGCAAAATTTAAAATGGAGAAAGAAGATTTCAATTAGTAAAATTAGAAATGAAAAGGAGGACACTAAAACACACACCTAGGAAATTCAGAGCATCATAAGGAACACTTAAAATGGAAATCCTAAAAGAAATGAATGAAATTCTTGATATATGAAACATAAACACACACACACATACATTTAAAACCATTTTAAATAATAAAATAACTGCTGAAAAGATCACTGTCCCTGGTAATAAAAACAGCATGTTGTTGGCATAAAAATAAACACATTGACTAATGGAATAGAATTGAAGACCCAGACATAATTCCACACAACTATAATTTTTTTTACAACGAAGTAAAAAATACACACTGGAAAAAATAAAAGACAGTATCTTCAGCTAGTGGCTGTAATCACACTAGATTGCTACCGACTGAAGAGTAAAAACAGAGTCATCCATACCTACCACCTTCCCCAAGACTCAACTCTAAGTGGATCAAGGACCTCCTCATACCCTGATGCTTACAGAACAGAAGGTGGAAAATGGGCTTGAAGCCATTGGCACAGGAAAGGACTTTGTAGTCAGGACACAGATAGCACAGGCATTACGATAAACAATAAATAAGACCTCATAAGACTAAAAAGTTTATGTACAGCTAATACCATCAAGCAGAGAAGCATACTGCAGAATGGGGGGAAATGTTTACAAATTATACAACTGACAGAGAGTTAGAATCTAGACAATATAACATATGCACACACACACACACAAAAAAAAAAAAAAAAAAAATCCTGAACATCAAAAAAGTAAAATGGGTATAGGAATGAACAGAGTTCTCAAAAGGTGAAACTCAAATGAATGAGAAACACTTAAAAGTATCTAACATCCTTAGACATCAGGGAAACGTAACTTAGAACTACTTTGAGATTTCATCTTATACCAGTCAAAATACCCAAGATCAATAAAACGGATGATAACACATGCTGGGAATGTAGGGAATGCAAATTGGTACTGTGCCTGTGTAAACCAGTGTGGGAGTTCCTCAAAAAGCAGAACACCTATCTACCATAAGACCCAGTTATAGTACTCAGGCATATATACAAAGGAATCTATATCTTACTGTAAAGGTATTTGCTCATACATGCTCATTGGTGTTCTATTCACAAAAGCCAGAATTTAGAAAAAGCGTGGATGTCCATCAAGTGAAGAATGAATGAATAATGAAAAATGTGGTGAGTTTGCATAATGAAATATTTTTCAGCTGTAGAGAAAAAAAATTATGAAATTTGTAGGCAAATTTATGGAGCCAGAAGCAATCATCCCTACTGAGATAAACCAAACTCAAAATAGACAAATATTGCATGTTTTCATTTACATGTGGATGCTAGAGGTTTCAGGGATTTTGTTTGGTTTGGGTTTTGGTTTGTTGGTTTTTTTTGTGTGTGTGCTTTGTTTTGTTTTTTAAGACAGGGTTTCTCTGTGTAGCCTTAGGTGTCCTGGACTCACTTTGCAGACCAGGCTGGCCTTGAACTCACAAAGATTTGCTTGCCTCTGCCTCACCATGTGCTGGAATTACAGAGCAGAATGTTAGTTCCTTTTAACTTTTGGATGTGTGTGTTTCAATGCAAATAACTACAGAGGCCAAGTATCACTATGGGACCAGCTGGAAGGAAGAAAGTCTTCCCAGGAAGAGGAAATTGAATACAGTATTATAAAGAAATTAATGATAAACTAGAATAGAAAGATGAAATGAAAAGGGGCACAGGAAGTAGGATGAATGAGGGAATGTGGGGAGGGGCAGCTAACAATGAAGGCCTTTGGAAAAGCTATATGGAGACCTGCTATAGAAACTTTCTAACATATATTATTCATATATATTAGTGTGTGTGGGGGGGTGTGATTTAAATTCAGTAACTATGTACTAGAGACACAATGTCCCAACTAAACACCTTATGCCAACAATGCCATGCTGGGTTACATCTTGGAGAGTTGTTGGCCAAAGGGTTCTCTAACCCTCGCACACCCACAGCATAACAGGCTGTTGCTATTAACACCCACCCTCAGTCTTCACAGGCTCTTGGTTACTCTCCATAACCTGTTGGTAGAATGTTCTTTTGAAATGTATACCCCTTACTCTAACAAATGCTGATCTCTCTCCACTCCCCTGTTTCAATCCGGATATTGCACTGTGATACTTATTCTAAGCATCCTGTCTCAACTTTGTGTAAACAGGCCAAAATAAAGCAACTAGCCACAATGTTGAGCAATGGGAGGAGCCAGAGGACAGGAAAGAGGGGAGGAGACAGAGGGCAGGAAATGAGTGGGAGGAGAAAGTGCGAGGGGAAAGCTGGGAGGACAGAGAAAACGAGACAGATCTTGGAATGACTTGGAGAGATGGATTGGACTTAAGATTTCACTAAAAGTAATGTGAGAAATCTAAACGTTAGGAAACTATGAGGGCTTGGAGGTTTAGGATGGAGTAACTATTGCCCAACATTGTGTTCTAGGTTAACTAAATAAATCCCAGTCTGTGTGGTGATTTGGTTATGCAGCTGTTTAAGATTAACAGCAGCTTTGCCAGAAGATATATCAATAGTAAATATTAATCGACCCCACAACAATAACCTGATGGTGATACCTTATTACTGAAGATAAAGTGTGCTTATGTCACCACACATGGAGAAGTGAAGCTGGTACACCCCTACATACTGTTATCATGGTACTTTGTATATTACTGCAGAAATAAAGTAATCATGAGGCCTACAAAAGCAACCTGCCTGCAAGATATACTCGCACAATGGTGGCACAAATATTGTGGGAACAGCCAACCTCTCTTTTTTGGATTCAAGACCTAATCCATGAAATAGAACCTGACAGATCTAAAGTGGCCAATAGCCTAAAAGTAGATAGGCCATGAGCTTATTATTCTGCTAAAGGAACACGGTGATAAAATTTCTCCTATTGACATACTGCTATGCCCACAAAGTAGAAATGGCTAAACACCTACTTTTTACAGTATATGGCAATTAACAAAGAGATTCACAATTATATGTTGTGAAAATGAGAAATTTTGGAGCACTCAACCCTGAATAGGCTTTATCTTTCTCTATCAAGCCTCCCCTCATGGCACAGGGAGCTGTTTGGAAGAAGAGGCAGAAAGATTGTGTGAGCCAGAGGTGGTAGCTGAACTCCAAGAAAAAAAGAATCTTTCAAGCACAATAGAACTGACACACATAGGTACTCACAGAGACTGTAAGAACAGGCACATGTCCTGTACAGGTTTGAACCAGACAAAATCTCAGCACTGAGAAGGAAAATGGACCCACCGTCCAGGTTCTACCAGGAAAACATTTGCAGTTACACCCATGGGTGAAGGGAATATCAGCTTTCTCCATGGAGTGTCACAGGCATGCTGACCACAATCCAAAGCATGCCCATTGCCCATCAGTAGCTGGCCGACACAAAACAGTGCTTTGCTAACATGTCGTTTGGTTTTGGGTTTCTGTGTGTGTGTGTGTGTGTGTGTGTGTGTGTGTGTGTACATACACTTTTTGGTTGGTTTCGTTTTTGTTTATTGTTTGGTTGGTTGTTTGGGTTTTTATTTTTTTGTCTTATTTTCTTTTATTTGTTTTATTTTACTTTCTGTGCATTTTTGTCATTTTCTTGGATTTTTTTGAGAGAGAAAGAGAGAGAGAGATCAGGAAGTTGAGGGGGGAGGAAGGTGGGGAGGATCTGGAAAGTATTAAAGGAGGGGTAAGAATATGATCAAAATATATTGTATCAAAAAATAAATAAAAATAGTATTTTTAAAACATGATGTAATAAAGCCGAGCATACACACTTTCCAGTTTTCATGCTCAGTGTCATCTGATTTCCTGCCCCATGGTTCCTAGTGTATTGCTATTGACCAAGTTCAGAGTAAACTGTCTCAAAACCATATGATTTAAGGACCCTGTTAATCAACATTCCTAAAAGATTTCACACCTGAACAATTAGATAGATCGTATTCTATTATGTATGCCTACCTAGAATGGATTTAATAAAGGAAAAAAATGAATGCAGATAAGAGCACATCTCTTTCCCCCTGGGAACTATAGCTATACAGATCCTCACGATAAGAAGCAGGTAATTTGAGTGACGTTAGAGACGTCTGTCAGCTTGCCTTTTCGTTCATGAATTTGCTACATACATACATACACACACATTGTGCAAGGTGCTGATCTGCAGAGGTAACGGCAGGTAAATGTCAATGCCTGGTTCATAGAAGAATGTGTCTATTCACAGAAGAATAGACACCAAGTCCACAATAGGCCTTGTGACTGTACATAGCATAAGGAAGGCCCTTCAGGGCAAGATCGAGAGGATGGTACAAGGAGGTGGAATACGATACCCCTGACAAGACGGCAACTAACCTGCAGGAAAAGCAAGAGATTCTCTCTAAGAGAGCTTGCCAGGTGGCATGGGAGAGTGTTAAATGTAACTCTTTCTGTGCTGGCTAGCTTTCTGTCAACTTGACATAAGCTAGAGTCATCAGAGAGGAAGTAGCCTCAATTGAAATAAGACTGGACCGCAGGAAAGCCTGTAGGGCTTCTTCTTAGTTAGGGAGTGGTGTGGAAGGGCCTAGCCTATTGTGGGTGGGGCCCAGCATGTGATCCTGGATTCTACATGAAAGCAGGCTTAGCAAGCCATGAGGAGCAAGCCAGTAAGTAGCCCGCCTCCATGGCCTCTGCATCAGTTCCTGTCTCCAGGTTCCTGCCCTGTTTGAGTTCCTGTCCTGACTTCCTTCAGTGATAAACAGTGATGTGGAAGTGTGAGCCAAATAAACCCTTTTCTTCCCAGGTTGCTTTGGGCACAGTGTTTTATCTCAGCAATAGAAAGCCTAACTACAGACACTCTCCAAAATATGTCAGCATTGCAAAATGATACTTCTTTCCTTTAAGGGTTCATAGTCTTGGGGTGAGAAGACAGCCCATTTACAGTGTTTGCTGCACAATTCAGAGCACTGGAGTTGGGATCCGCATAATCCACATCAGCTCCTGGTGAGCTTAGAGGCTTACCTGTAATTCCAGCCAGGAACAGCAGAGAGAGGGAGGGCATCCCCAAAGCAAGCTGGCTAGGGAGAATAGCCGAGCATCAAGTCCCTATTTTGACTTGAGAGAGCCTGCTTTAAAAAACAACAACAACAAAAACATGAATAGTGATTGATCAAGATTTCTGACATGAACCTCCGGCCTGAATACACATACATACACACACACAGTCCACACACAAACCAACATAATACATTACATGCATACCTCACATAAACACATGAAAAATGGAAATAAAGGAACTATTCTCACAGAGAATGTACACAAACACAAAAGGAAGGAAGTGACACAATATTTAGGACGTAGTGATAAGAAAATCTAACAAGGATTTACCACAGGTTTATTATTCTGGTGTTGACTCTATAATTAATATGTTTTATGACTTTCAGTTTCCGAAGATCATGTTCTGTGGAATGCATCCATCACATGAGAGAAGGCAGCCCATGTACACACACATTGATTGGCCAAATAAGACAGCACTAATTATAGATAGCCTGTAGGCCATTTTCATAGAAGAAGCTAGTGTGGCTGAAGAACGCACAGATGTGAATACTGCCTGCTCTTCAGAGATTATCCAATTGTCTGTCCCTGAGCACACAGAATGGAGAGTGATTATAAAACTTAAAAGAGTTGAGCATGGCCAGGCCCTTTAAGGGTTCTGCTAGAATGCTAATATACCTTGACATGGGATTTTCTCACGCAGGAGCTCAAAATAGGTGAAGAGGGATTATAGCAACACTTCACCCGACCAAGTAACATCCGCTGTCTTTTGTCACCCACCATGCCTGTTCTAGAAAAGTCAGTGTAACATTTCAATCAGAGCCTGGCAGAACTTGCCTGTTTACACCTGTCAAGACTGAAAGTAATTGTGCTTCCAAGGCCATTCCACTTGCAGGACACGTATGGAAATTAGGAATATACCACATCTTAACAGACACTGCCCATTTCTGAGTGTCTAGCCAAATTTCCTTCTATTTAGTATAAAAATAGAAAGGAAGGGCAGCAAGGCTAGAAGCACACTGCAAACTGTCTGCTGCCTGCGAAGGCACTGCAATGAAGCTTCTGCACCTCACGCCTCGACACAAACACTTCATGGTCGCCAATTAGATTAATTGCTCATGTGGTAAAAATCCATCTGGGGTATCAAACGTAACTGAGTTCACAGACATGACAAATTGGAGAATGTCTTGAATGCAAACAAAGGCAGGATACAGGTGTGGCCCCCACTTTTTATTTTAGAATTTATTCTTAGTAATTTGGGACTTAATAGTATACAATGGTCTGGGAAAAATAACAAAATATAGCTATGCCACTAAACACATTTCAAAATGTCTTCTAAGATAACTGTGAACATTCATGCAATGTTACAGATAACTGAAGCTGAATGCTAATCCTCTGAGATATGAAAACCTGGCAAAAACAACAAAACAACAAACCCCTGCAAACAGAAACTGGCCGCAGCTGTGACTGTACCCAAGGTGTTCCTCCAAGGACAGCCTCTACATTCCACCAGCCAGCCTGGGAGAAAAACAAAACAAGAAAACAAAGCAAACAACACCGACGTCTTTACCTGAACTTGTGGCTGGCATGAAAATAAGCCTTAGGTCCCTAAATCCTTTAAAGAAAAGCGCCGTTTAGCCCGCAATGCCTCCTGTCTAAAATAGAGACGTATATGAGAAATGTGCTCATTGTAACATAATTTGAAAGCAAGACCCACTGGGGAACTGGCTCTTTCTTGGCTTGGGTATTCTATAAAACGTTCCAATTGTGCGTGGGAATTCTTCTATGTTTACTTATTCAGAAGTGAGCTAATTCTGGGACTGCCCACTCTAGTGGTGCAGCCCTTTAACTGCCCTCCTTCCTTGTGCTGGTCAAACGTTTGCCTCACTGCTCTAGCCTTCCTCCATCTTCCATCACCAGCCTCTATGCGTGCTATCCATTTGCTACAGAGAGGAATCAAGTGAGGTGGCGGGGAGAGGAAAGGGTAATTCTAAGGCCCGAGTCTTGGTACCAGGAAAGCTAAGAGAAATACCAACCTGGAAGCACACATGCTTCTTTTTGAAAAAAAAGCATTATATCTCCTTATTCACTCCTCCAGTAAAAGAAAAATGTAAGATTTTTTTTTTTTAAAGAAAACTATTCCTGGCTAAAAATATTACACATGATGAATCGGAGCTAAGTTTAAATAATCACACAAATGCCTTAATTTCAGTATTGTATATTTTGTCTAACTTAAAAGACTATTTAATTTCTAATCAGTTTTTCATTCACGTTAGCATCCCTATATTTGCGCATTAATCCATCAACTATTTACTAGCATTTGCTGTGTTCCGGGAAGTACTAGGCCTTTGGGCTACAGCCATGAAACAAGGAACATGGAGTCATTATGCTCATGTCTTTTACAGTCAGAGAGTAGTTTGGGAGACGGTGAGACAGATACGCATGTAATCTCAGACATGAAGGAGATAAGGGTTCATGCTGTCACACACCGTCTGCAGAGAACAGAAGGAGGCGACAGGATAAGAAAACTGAGATGTCGGGAGTGGGCAGGCAAGAAGGCTTAGTGGAGGGAAGCTATGGGCCTGACGCCCGCACGGTAACAAGGGACTAGCAAGGTAAGGATGCACGGAGGCGGCCTTGTCAGGAGGGAAGCAGCAGCCGGGTGCCCCTGAAACAGGAGGACAGCCAAACAACTGCCCCTGAAAGCTGTGGGAGAGGTCAGACAGTCTACACTCCAGAGCTGAGTGAACCGAGCACGGGTTTTGCACAAAAAGAGAGACTCCATTGGGTTTTTTTTTAATATTTTATTTTTATTTTTATTAATTGGAGTTTATTCACTTTGTATCCCACCTGTAACTCCCTCCCACTTCCCCTCCTAATCCAACCCTCCCTCCCTCTCCTCTATGCATGCTGCTTTTAAGGACAGGCGGCATTGTAGGCTGAGGTGCGTATTTAGAATATAAATTTGGATGGGGCATGGAGATGTATTAAAGAGAAAAAGCGTGAATTAAGAGAACTTAGGATAAACACTTGCCACCTTTGCCGCATACTTCAGCCTCTGACCCTGCAGTCTTAGGAAATGGGGGAGGGTGTGTGTGTGTGTGTGTGTGTGTGTGTGTGTGCATGTGTGATAGTCTAGTTGCATTCTTGGGACCAGAGTGAGGATGAACCCAAGAAGCTGGGCCTGCTCCAGAGTGTCAGGGACTCTGCATATCTCACACTCACTGTGTTTCCACGCTCACCAAATTTGAGAGCTTTGACAAGTAACGGTCTTATTCTTGGATTTGGGACATATCTGTAATATATAACAATCATAATATACCCTTTTCATGGCCCACTGGCTCTTTGTATGAGACAGTGAGTGGTTTTAAAGGTATAAGGGAAGTGGTAAGACTCCACAAAACATTATGACAGTACCACTCTGTGAATCTGATCAGGTAATACTTTCACAGCCACGTGGACTGCTCGAAAAATTTCACCTAAGAATAGGAAAATAAATAAATAATCTGACAATAGACAACCTAGTTAGCATCTCAATCGTATTTCTGAAAGGATCATATTTCCAGCTGTCAACACTGTGGGAAAGATTGTTCAAAATGAGCTAATTTTGACAACTGTATACCATTACACTATGCTACAAAATTAGCACTCTGACACAGCTGACATTTCCAGCTTTTCCCTTTCGTTCGACAGAAGCAGATAAACTAGAGAGCACAGGAGACCCAATTCAAAATGAGCTCCAAGTTCCTCTTCAGTAGATGCCGGGTGGAGCGGCCCTGCTGGGGGCTCACTCTGTGAGTTCTTGTCCCACCTCAGTTCACCTGTAGGAGTCAAGATGCCATCCATGCAGACAGCAACAGGTAGGCCACACACCTACGGACCCACGCTTCTCTAACCTTCAGCACACTTTCAAGGAAGAATAAAAAGGCAACAGTTGTTTTTCCCCACACTCACCAAGGCAGACGGTAGCCACGGAAAGATGGTTATCTATGAATAAGTACCCAGAATCCCTGTCCTACTTGTGGACAGTTCAAGAGCCATTCTATTTAAGATCTCTAACAAGACTGTTGGTGTAATGTTCCTTTGGAATGTATGCAATTTACCCTTGTTCATTCAAATGTTGATTTCTCTACCCCACTATCTGGTTTCAATCAAGATACTGCATTGTGATGCTTAGAATAAGCATCATCTGTTTCAAGTGTGTGTAAATATGCCACCATTTGTTCTCCGTGTTGTCAAGAAAACAACCAGCCATTGCTGTGCAATGGGGAGAATAGGGTGGGGATCCTGGTTCAGAGGGGAGGGAAAGGAAAAGAGTAGGAAGAGAGATCAGCAGGAGAGGACTTGGAACCATGAGGAGAGATAAACTGGACCTCAGATATGACTAAAAGCAAGTATAATGGGTAAAATCTGAATGGGAGGAAGCTATGCGGGTTTGAAGTTACTCAGATGGAGTAACTATTGCCCAGCATTGTGCTCTAGGTAGTTAAATAAATCCTAGTCTCTGTGTGGTGATTTGGTTACACAGGTTTAGGAATAACTGCTGCTTAACTAAAATATAAATCAATAGTAAGTATTTAGAACCCACAACACAAGACTATTTCATTCATCCTTGTCCTTAATCTGCTCTTTGAAATAAATATTGCTTTCCTGTGTACTATTCAGGCTCCGTTTCCTTGTCTGTTATAGCACCATTGGCTGGCAAAAGGTGGGTCCTGAGAGGGGAAGCAGTTGGTGCTGGGAGTGGGGTAGGACAGGAACTTTGGAGAGGGGGAGGTGTGAAAGAAACCTCAGGCAACCATCAGCCCAGCAAGAAACAGACTTCACAAAAGAAATCTTCCGTGAGACAGCTCATTTAATTGTGGGAAGCAAAGGCAACTTTAAACTCTTAGGAGCTGAATGTACAGCCCTGGCAGGATCCAGGACGCTGGGGAGGCCTCATTTACATGAGGAGGAATTCCAGGTGCTGCCAGCACGACCTTATAAGAGAAGAGGAAGTTTAACCTGGCTACCAGGCTACTGTGACCTGGTGGGGTGGCTGGGGGGGGAGGGGCAAAGGTTGGGGCATAGGTTGTGCCTAGACATTCGTGCCCAGGGCAGGGTTGTCCTACTCCTGCCCATCTCAGAACAAGATTTCTGGAATTTGGACATGCCTCTCTGCTACTCTTACTCCAGGCTGGCTCCCCTGTCCCACAGCTCCACAGCCCTATCTAAGTGGGCCAGTTAGATGAACTACTAGGCAATTGCCACCAAGCCCGATGGCCTGTATTTGATCCCTGAATCCTCACGTGGTCTGAGAAAAGAATCCACTCCTATATGGTGTCCTCTGACCCCAACACATGTGCTTTGGCATGCACATGTCTCCATAGATAGATAGATAGATAGATAGATAGATAGATAGATAGATAGATAGATAGATAGGTAAAATTTAAAATATCTTTTTGATGGGAGGAAGACATGCCTCAACCAACTTTTCCCTTTCCTTTTTACTGAAATTAGTGATCAAATAAACCATCATCTCCATCATTATGTCAGGATAGTGTTTGTGAAGCACCCAAGCTGGATTGTCATATAAGGTTAGTACACCTTGTAAGGCCGTGAGAGCAGTGGTCATGGAGACCCCCTCACGCAGAACAGCCTGTGCTGGTGTACCACTGCCCTGATGACAGATCCCCAGATGAATGAAAATACATAAAATAGAGGAAGCGAGGTGAAGAGAAGGGAACTGAAAGCAAAAATCATGGCCTTGTAGACACCATGATCCTTAACACCTAAACCTAGTCACACAATAAACCCTTTCGACATGAAAGGTATATAAAATGCTGGTGAAATTAATTACTGTCTGACTGGCAATTTTGACAGAATTCAGTTAAAAACTGAACATGTTGAGGCAAGCCCTGGCACGAAACACAACCTAGTCAGATGCACATCTTGATTTACTGCAGATGGGCACTGAGTCATGTGCCAATTCGGATATTCCCAATGAGATTTTACAAAATATCTCTGTTCTCCAGCAGAATCTGCCTTCAGTCAAAAGTGGAATAAGACAGGTAATGAGACAGATCATCCATGAGCACATACGCACATACATGCACCTCATCAAGGCTGACAGTGTTGCTTAGGCCCATTAAGTTACACTCTGTTCAGTCTCCAAATTGTTAAGTTGCTGCTAAAGATGCATGTGCTTAATTGGTTAAGTGCTTGTTTGTAAAAATGAGCTTTCTCTCTAAAGAGAATACATGACGCCATCACAAAGTTCTAGATTCCCAATCTTCACTTAACATTGTTTACTCTTCCTCAACTAGTAAATTCAGCCCAGTTTCTGCCTGTTCATGTGACAAATCTGCCTTTGTTTTTTGTTTTGTTTTTTTATAATCTACTGAAATCTTCCAACTGAGAGATAAAAAACTGAAAGCACTGGTTGGCCAAACTCCAGTTAATGGTGAGCACGTTTTATGAAATAACTGTAGCACCAGGGAACTGATTCATAGAGAAGAGCAATCACCAAAGGACCTGTGCATGGACACAGAGGTGGGTGTCACGGGAGGACGTTCCCTGTGACTCCCCTTTGAAATCATAGAGGATTTCTCCCCGCGACAAATGTTCAAAAGGTGTTGTCATGCCCTGGCTTTGATTTTGTCAGGCGTGATGTGTTTCAATCCAAAAATTACGAGACTTTCTCATATGAGGTCACAGTTACTGATATGTAAACACCATAAGCAAAGAGGAAGATGTAAATACTTTTAATATATAAAGATATAACTGAAGAAGTAACGAACTTCCACCAATTCCACTTTAGCATATCCTGTTGGGGTATACTACAATAAAGGCTGTACTATGTAGATCCTCTTACCAATATAAACATTCATCTACCTGGCCAGAGTTTGGGTTTTGGTAAAAGTACAGCAGCTTTGGAGTCTCCTGGAAAACAACCACAGGGATAATTAACTCTGCCTTCCCACTACAGATGCTGACTTGCTGGCTGCACTATTATTCACTGCTCACAGATGCTTATTAATCTGCAGCTTCACCACCAAGCAGTCCATTGAAAGCGATGCATATGTCCTTGGCAGAACTTCTAGGATAGGAAGGTCCATGGACACCTAATGGAAGCAAGAACATACTGACCTCACCGTCCTTTCTGAAGGATGCTGGGGTTCCTTGCACTCTGCAAAGCAGTGCTTCCCTTGGGGAGGATAATTTACTGCACTTACATACTAATAAGAAGCACTCACCAACTCCCAGGAGACTTCCTTCTCCATCTTTTTGACTCTCCTCTCTAGGTCCTAGGTTGAGCTCAGGAGCCTATTTGTAATTCTCTTAGATCATTGATAAATTTCACTAGGAATTAAATCTTCATTTGGAATTTCACCTATTTCATTATTTTTTTTTAATTAGTAGCTGAGTTATGAGCTTTTGCAGGAGCGGTGTTGCCTTCTTTATCACATTCTTTCATTTTTGTGTTGCAGTGTGTGTATCTGTTGGTTTGGACGTCCCTTCTGGATTTGGGGCTGGGAAAACTTCTCATTGAATCGCCTACTCTGCAAGCTCAACCCACAGTACTACTTGCCGAGGAGAAAACAAAACGTTGTAGCATCAACTACCTTAAACTCCACAAGACCTTAGAAGAGTACTTAAAATGAAACACAGCCCACTCATGCATCACCAATGACCATCAAACTGAAAATAACAAAGACAAATGTAGCATGTGCAATGAAGTTAAAGATGTTTAGGATTTAAGTTTAAAACGATTGGAAACAGTACATGAGTGAGATAAAGGAAGGAGACAGGGAAGGGGAAAACAGAAGAGGGACAGGATAAATAAGTAAAAAGAGAACGAAGGTCGTAGACAAGAATGCTAGAAAGGGGAAGAGAAAAAAACAACAGATTGAGGAAAAGGAACAAAATGGGGTGGGTTTCTTAATAAAGAACAAGTTCAAGACCAAGTTAGATAAATGTAACAAGGACAGTTAATTAAAGGAAAAAAAAATCCCAACAAGGTAAAGTCAAAATACAAGCAAATGTAAAAAGTGGCAGAAACACAGAGGGCAACAAGGAAAATGCAACTAGATAAGAGAATGAAGTGTTGCCAAAAATGGGGGGAGGGTCTGTAAACAAAATTAGAATAATATGTGAGAGTAATAACAAATAAAAGCATTTTAAAAGTCAAAATATAATACAAATTCTACTAAATGTGTAAAGAAAAGGGCATCAAGAGAGAATGGGGTAAAAGAGATGAGGCATTTTGACTTCTTGTGGGACCTCAAACCTTGCCCTCTGCATGGAATGTGCATGGAATGCAGGGACAGCGAATGGAGCTTGTTGGCTCTTGTCTTTCCTATAGTTTAAGCCTTTGCAGAGTCTGTGTGGCGGTGTGGAGTCTGTCAGAGCTGTCTTCAGCTGCAGGAGCTTCCCTTCTTTGCCTAGCAGGCATCTCTGCTGGCCACACTTGTCTTTCGTGGGTCGGGCAGGCTCTCTGTCTCCGACACTGCGCAGACCACGCCCGCTGGACTGGCTGCTTTTCACAGGGGTATCCGCCAGCAGGGCTGGGGTCTGAGAAGCCGCCGCGGTGCTGAGGTGACTGTGGGAAGACATCAGAATCTCCTTCACACTTCATGGCCCCAGGGTGCTAACCGCTTGATGAAGCTGAGAGTATCATGTGGACCGATGGGACTCCAGAGTTCTCAGAACCCACGGCAATGCCCACAGACAAGCTTCGTGGGGCGCGCAGCTGGATATACCCACCAGCCTCAGGCTCAAAGCCTTCAACTGCCCTGTTTACTCTCAGAGGAGCTGATCCGTTCCAGACCACTGCCGTGGGTCTCCCTTGCCTCATTCATTCCCCAGCCTGAGCCACCAGCACCCTTCAGCTTATCTGTGTTCGGTCCTAGAGCCCCCGCGGCTGCCTCGCCAGGCCTTCATCATGCTCGGGCTGCGGCAGGCCTACCTGAGGCCATTAATCTGTCCATGATCCTTGGTCCTCACGCCAGCAGGACAGCTTAAATCACTAAGTTTATCGCAGGGCCCACTGCTGCCCTCCAAGGCACCCAGACTGGCATGGGTCTCTGGCTCTGCCAGAGGAGCCCCTGTTAGCAGAGCCCGCAGCTGGGAGCGAGGCTGCTACGGGCTGCCGGTAAACCGCCTTTCCTCAGTCCTCTCTTTTGGAAGAGGCTTGTTTGCTCCCTGACTGTGGCTGTGCGGCTTACTTCTCCCCCCAAATCTTTTTTCTGCTTATTCCTTTCACCTCCTTCGTGGATTTGCATAGTTCTTGCTCATCTCTCTCTTCAGAATGAGTCTGTTTTTCTCATTCTCATCTTTCCCTTGATGGCTCACACAGAGGCGATCTTGGCGCTGCCACCTTACTTGGGTGTGCTTTGAGGCTTTTTGAACCAGGGTCACTCTTGCTATGAAGCCCTCACTGGCCCAGTACGCATTACGTGGCCAGTCTGGCCTCATATACTACAATACCTAGCTACAAACCTACTTATTAGTGTGTGTGTGTGTGTGTGTGTGTGTGTGTATTTCTAGATTTTTATTTTTTATTGAGAAAAAATTTCCCTAAGCTATCTTCTTTCCCTCCCCCAACTTTTCCCAGGTGATCTCCATGTCCCCAATCACCCAACTTCACATGATGTCTTTCTTTCTCATTAGAACACAAAGCATCAAACAACAATAAAAAACAAACCAGGTCTTTTGGAAAGAAAGAACACACACACACACAAAGACATGCACACACACACATACACACACACCATAAAAACACAAAATTGGAAACCATATTATATAAGCGAAAGACCAGTAAGATAAAAAAAAAAAATAAACCCCAAACGTCCCAAACAAAGCAATTTCAAAACTGCCATTGATTCTGTCTTGTGCTGGCCGTCTGCTACTGGGCTCTGTGCCCACTCCTAACTGTGTCTATATACCTAATGAGATTTCAGGGGGCAAAAATATTCCTCTGCAAGTGATCGTCAATCTCAGACATCTTCTTTGTTAAGGATGGTAGCCCATGTCTAATTATATACATAATTAGACACACACACACACACACACACACACACGAACGTCCATCCACACACAGGCAGGGTCATGTGACTTGATTGCTACAGGTCCCAGTGGCGACCATTTTCATTAAGGAGGTGCCCAGCATACTTAGACGCTTAAGCCACGTGCTGCGGAAGAAGTCACAGAGGAGAGCTTTACCGACAGCACGTTTAGCACTCTGGGTGAGCAAGTGCATCAAGCTTTGGCCTCGTTCTCCCGTTTCCATTCTCTTCTCATTTCCAAGTTCAGAAAAGTCAACGCCTGCTCTACCAAGCTGGCAGTCATGAATTCTGTGAGGATATTAATAATTAGAAAGTGCTATAAAATGTAGGGTCACAAGTCACGTGGTTATGTGATTGTTAAAAACTACGAAAAAACAATTTAACAAATTGAGCTCCAAGGGCAGAATTCTGTTGATTCCTGAACTGAGAGCCACTCAGTCTACAAACAGAGGTGGTCCCCCGAGCTGAGCCAGGGGCTCGGCTTCACAGGCAGAAGAGTATTGAGGAAGTGGAAAGAAGGAAGGAAAATCAGATAGGTCCCGTTGCTTAGAGAGTTCGAGGATGACTTCCTTATCACGATGGCTCCTCTGTGAATCTCCTGTAGATTTGCCAAACTACGCTAATGTTCAGTTTGGTTGGGTGGTACCTAGCAAGAGGGATTCTCTCCCAAGTTTGGCTGGTCTGTTGGGCCTTGTACCAAACAGTTGTCACAT
This sequence comes from Psammomys obesus, assembly GCF_907164565.1. NCBI lineage: Eukaryota > Metazoa > Chordata > Mammalia > Rodentia > Muridae > Psammomys > Psammomys obesus. The sequence goes on from NW_026586816.1 coordinate 8,869,557, forward strand.
ACCGATTAAATGTAAAAGCGTTACATATGACTACACCAGCCCTTTACAGAAGGCTGAGAAATCAGCAAGGCACGGCCACCACATCACACATTAGGAATCGCTACCACAACGTTTTAATTACAATGTGTCCTTACTGTCTGAAACACCAAGCTCATGTCAGTAACTGATGGCACAAAGTGAGACACAAATGCAGTAACTAACATATATGTATATATGTATGTATGTATGTGTATATGTATGTGTGTATATATGAGCAGCAGTTAACAGATAGTCTCTTAACACAAAAAAAGGGGCATAGAAAAAAATAAAGAGAGATGCAACTGGTGAAAAATCAGTTTGATGAACCATCAAATGGAAATAAATGTCACATGGTAAAGACAGCTGCACAATAGTAATTAATAATAGTAATAGTACAACAAGTTTAAAGATAACAGGACTGTTATAACAGGACTGCCACGTGCACAAAGTGTCAAAGCTACGCTTCTCAGAAAACTATTCTAATGTCATCATACTACTGCTTTCCTTTAGAATACAGCAATAATTATTCCCCTAAGAGGTTCTAAGTGAAGGTTTATTGTATAAATAGATTAATGGGTGCATAGTGAGTACACACACAGACACACGCACACATGCAAAATCTCCTTAAATATCCACACTATTCATGCTGCGTTTGATCTGTGAATGAACCTGAAACATGGCTTTCAGAAGTGCAGATTTAGGGGAAAAAACCACGGAGTGAGGAAATAAGTTCCTCAGATGCTATGGCACCTCCCCCATCTTTCCCTCACAGAGGTGGCTTCTGTGTGGCTCTGTGTCCAAGGTCTGGGACCCCTAAACACCATAGTCAGGACACATGCCTCAACATCTGGAAGTCATTGTGTTTACCACTTGGATGTGATAATCACAGAGGGGAGCATTTGCTAAGTTACACAACTACAGGGAAAGAAGTCATTTCTCCCATTGCCATCCATCCCAGAAACAGCCCAGGTGTCCCTCAGTTGAGGAATGAATACAGAAATTGTGCTACATTTACACAATAGAATACTACTCAGAAATTAAAAACAAGGAAATCATGAAATGTGCAGGCAAATGGTGGGAACTAGAAAAGATCATCCTGAGTGAGGTATCCCAGAAGCAGAAAGACAAGCAGGCTGTATACTCAGTTATAAGTGGATATTAGACATGTAATATGGGATAATCATACTAAAATCTGTACACCTAAAGAAGCTAAGAAAGAAGGAGAACCCTGGGTAAGATGATCAATCTTCATTCAGAAAGGCAAATAGGACAGACATCGGAAGAGAGAGCGAACAGGGAACAGGACAGGAGCCTATCACAGAAGGCTTCTGAAAGATTCTATCCAGCAAGAGTATCAAAGCAGATGGTTAGACTAATAGTCAAACTTTGGGCAGAGTGCAGGGAATGCTACAAAAGAAAGGGGAGAAAGAAAGACCTGGAGGAGAGGGCTGATATCCAGAATACATAAAGAACTAAAGAAGTTAAAAAGCAATAAATCAAGCAATCCAATTGAAAAATGGAGTACGGAGCTAAATAGAGAATTCTCTGTAGAGGAATATAGAATTGCAGAGAAACACTTAAAGAGATGCTCAATGCCCTTAGTCATCAAAGAGATGCAAATCCAAACAACCCTGAGATTTCACCTTACACCCATCAGAAGGGCTAAGATCAAAAACTCAAATGACTGGAGAGGTTGTGGAGAAAGGGGAACCTTCCTCCACTGCTGGTGGGAATGTAAACTTGTACAACCACGTTGGAAATCAATCTGGCTCTTTCTCAGACAATTAGGAATAGCGCTTCCTCAAGATCCAGCTATGCCATTCCTAGGCATACATCCAAAATATGTTCAAGTACACAAGGACATTTGCTGAACCATATTTGTAGCAGCTTTATTCGTAATAGCCAGAACCTGGAAACAACCCAGATGTCCATCAACGGAGGAATGGAACAGAAATTGTGGTACTTTTACATAATGGAATACTACTCAGCAATTAAAAACAAGGAAATCATGAAATTTGCAGGCAAATGGTGGGATCTAGAAAAGATCATTCTGATGAGGTATCCCAGAAGGAGAAAGACACATGTGGTATATACTCACTTATATAGACCTATAAGATAGGATAAACATACTGAAATCTGTATACTTAAGGAGATAAACAAGAAAGAGGACCTGGGGTAAGATGATCAATCCTCACTTAGAAAGACAAATGGGATGGACATTGGATGTAGGAGAAAACAAGTAACAGGACAGGAGCCTACCACAGAGGGCCTCTGAAAGACTCTGCCTAGCAGTGTATCAAAGCAGATACTGAAACTCATAACCAAAACTTCAGCAGAGTTCAGGGAATCATATGAAAGAAGGGGGAGTTAGTATGATCTGGAGAGGACAGGAGCTCCACAAGGACCAAATATATCCAGGCACAGGGGTCTCTTATAAGACTGTTTCTCCAACCAAGGACTATTCATGGAGATAACCTAGAACCCCTACTCAGATGTAGCCCATGGTAGCTCAGTATCCAAGTGGGTTCTCTAGTAAGGGGCACAGGGACTATTTCTGACATGAACTCAATGGCTGGCTTTTTGAACTCTCCCCTCCCCTGAGGGAGGAGCAGCCTTGCTAGTCCAAAGATAACCTGTGCCAGTCCTGAAGATACCTGAGAATCTAGGGTCAGATGAAAGGGAAGGAGGACATCCCCTATCAGTGGACTTGGAAAGGGGCAGGAAGAAGATGAGGGAGGGAGTGAGGGTGAGATTGGGAGGGAAAGAGGGAGTGGGATACAGCTGGGATACAGAGTTAATAAACTGTAACTAATATTAAAAAAAATAAAATTTAATTAAAAAAGATCTGGAGGGGACAGGAGCTCCACAAAGAGAGCTAAGAGAACCAACAAATCTGGGCACAGGGGTCTTTTCTGAGACTGATACTCCAAACAAGGACTATGCATGGGGATAATCTGGAACCCCTACACAGATGTAACCCATGGCAGCCCAGTGTCCAAGTGGGTTCTCCAGTAAAAAGAACAGGGACCGTCTCTGACATGAACTCACTGGCTGGCTCTTTGATCACCTCCCTGTGATGGGGAACAGCCTCATCAGATCGCAGAGGAAGACAATGAATCCTGTCCTGATGAGACCTAACAGACTAGGGTCAGATGGAAGGAGAGGAGAACCTCCCCTAGCATTGGACTGGGGGAGTGGCATAGGAGAAGAAGAGAGAGGGAGAGAGGGATTGGTAGGGGATAGGGGAGGGGGCTACAACTGGGATACAAAGTGAATAAACTGTAATTAATAAAAATAAAAATAAAATTAAAAAATTTCTGGGGAAAAATACCTGTGTTGATTTTCAGTGCTTTCTATAAGCAATTATTACAAGTCCCATGGCTTAAAACTATACAAACTTAGTCTGCCACCACTCTAGGGACCGTGGGTCCAAAGGCAGAGATTCAGCAACTCTCTGCCCCTTAGGAGGTGGTAGAGAAGATTCCTTTCTGATTCTCCCACTCCCAGGTACTCCAGGCATTCCTTGTGGGAAATCCCGGATGGCCCTAACCTCCTTCTGTCTTCACATGCTCTTCCCCTTTCTGTCCCTAGGTTTCAAATATCCTCTTGGTTTCTCCTATGTCTCCTGGTTACAAGTCTGCCTCTGATTTTAGTCCCATTATAAATATAGAATAGTTTCATATTGCTAAATTTAATTACACTTGCAAAGACCCTTTCTTGAAACATGGTCACCTACAGGTTTCAGCAATTAGGACATGCATATTGAGTTTTCATTGTTGGGGGGATATTCAACCTCCTACACATAAAGTGCTAATAAGTTCTTTCGTCTCCCCTGCTTTTACTTTCTTTTCCTTGCTACCACAAATGGAAAACAAAATTGTTTCTAGAGCTTTTCATAGAGCTCAGGCAGTTTATTTCTATTCTGCAGAAAATTAGTGTTAAAATATTAGAATATTAGTGGCAAGATACCAGGGCTCAGCCAGTGGATATGGTGATTGTTCCTTTATTCGCGCTCACCCTTTGCTGCTGGGCTGAACGTGTTGAGGCCTGTGGAATGTGACACCACATGAGCAGAAGTTAAATGCTACACAGCCTGCTGATTTTAACAGTGACTCTTAGGTTTAATAATCGATTTGTTGTTCTCTTATATAAGGCATAAGTGAACAAATTAAACACTCCCATAGAATGGAGATAAAATATATTTTAGTGCTAATTATCTTGGAAGGTAGAGGGGTACTGGAGTTAGGCCAACTCTACAGTATCAAAACATACCCCACCAACAATAAATACTAATGTTTTAAATAAAACAATAAATACTAATGTTTTAAATAAAAGGATCCAGCCTATCTGCTGCTCTAAGTGAGAAGAGCTGAGAAAGAAATTCTGCAAACAGGAACACCGGTTTTTAGAAGGAGCAAGTCAATGTTCTTTGTCACAATATTGGAATACAAGCCCTGTGTAGGGAAATAACTTGCTGTGATACAAACAAACCACACATTTTCAGTCTCAGCTCATTTAATTAAAAAAAAATACATAAAAGTACTCCTTCACCCTGGGAGGAAAAATCACTATTGTGATCTGAGACATTTCTGCTCTTTATACCATCTTATGAATGAAAAGTAGAGTCCTCCTATTGCTTTAGCTTTTTCAGTTCATTAGTATGTCTAATTTTCCATGTCTGTTTCTCTATGTCTTCTGTAGCTGCAAAAAGTCATGTCACAAGGACCCTGAAGACAGCACCTCTTTCACAAATCTCCCAATGGAACACTGATAAAGTTGGGCTGCAGCCTCTATTACTCAGAAGGGATAACTGTGAGATAATTGGGTTCCATTTTCCAGAGTATTCACATGACATTAACCTTCTATCACCCACCACAAGCTGCTTCTTTCTTAGTATACTGACTCCCCCTCCTCCTCTACAATCTGAAAGAACTGCTCACAATAAAATCTTGCCCCAAGATCTGTTTCTAAGGCAATAGACTGTAACTGAAAGGAAGAAGTAGCATGGTTACACTAGTCCATCTGTGCCATTTCCAGGCCTCACTGAGGTCACACATTTGCCTCATTCCAGCCAGCCTGGTGAGTCCCCACACCATCCTTAATATTGAATCCTGGCTTACACAAAAAGCCTACATGCCAACCTAGTCCCGTAAGTGCCCAAGACCCCAGCCCGTCCACACTACCCTCATGAGTATACACAATTATGTACACCTCATATTAGACAAAGATGCCAAAAATACATACTGGAGAAAAGACAGCATCGTCAACAAATGGTACCAGGAAAACTAGGTGCCTAAATTTAAAAGAATGAAAGTAGACCTATATCTATCACCTATGCATGAAAATTAAATACAAATGGATCAAGGATCTCAATGTAAAACCTGAACATTAAAACTGCCAGAAGAAAATATAGTCAGGTGTAGAAAAGGACACCATTTGTCCAGGAACTAAGAGCTACAACTAATGAACAGGACCTCATTCTATAGAACAAAGAAACTAATCAAAAGGAAAGGAAACCCACAAGCGGAAGACAGTCATTGCCAGGTGTACATCTAACAGAGAACTGAAAGTCAAAATATACAAGAACTTCAAAATCAAGAAGTCAAAAACTAAATGACACAATTAAAAAAGAAAAAATCCAAAAACAAGCAATAGATATAAATATAGACTTCTCTAAAGAATAAATAAAAATGGCTAAGAAGTATCTTTTAAATGCTCAATATCCTTAGCATTAGAAAAATGCAAATTAAAAATATTTTAATACTTCATCTTTCTCCGGTCACAATTGCTACTATCAAGAAAACAGTTGACAACAAATGCTGTCAAGGATGTGGAGAAAGGAGAACATTCAGTTTAGTGAGATTGTGAACGGGTGCAGCCACTCAAGAAATCAGTGTAGAGAATTCTGAAAATCCAAAAGTAGACCTACCACACGACCAAGTGACAGTACTCCTTGGCATATGTCCAAAAGACTCAGTATCCTACTCCATAGATACTTGTTTAGCTATGTTCACTGACAGTCTCTTTACAGTAGCTCATACATGAAAACAACCAACATATACTTCAGTGGTTGATAAATGATGAAACTGTGGTACATTACTCCTGCAGTACCATCCAGCTGTAATGAGCAATAAAATTATGAAATTTACAGGTAAGTAAATGGAACTTGAAAATACTATATTGGGTATTTTATCTCACCCAGACAAAAGCCACATGGTCTCTCTTATTTCTGGAGGCTAGACCTAATCTTTAGACAGGAGTACACAACCTAGAGTAACCAGAGAAAGTAAAAGGTGACCATGGGGCAGGGGACAGAAAAAGCTCTAGGGAAGAGAATACAGGGACACAGGTCCTCTGGAAGGGAACATAGGAAGAAAGCAGGCTTTATTTTCAGAAGGCAAGGGGTAATACAGAAGGATGAAGAAGGGACAGAGAACATGAAGAACTATTTTAAAAAGCACAGGAAAACATTATATAAGCCTACATTTTACTTATAAAAGTGTCTGTGTACACATGACTAAATGAGTGAAGTGAAGTTATGCCACCTGAGGTGACAACACCCTTCTCACCAAGAGCCAGAGACTTCCTAACAGAAACACCAGTGCAAGACATCTGAGCTCAATTTGATGTCAGGGCAAGCCAAGAGAATCCCAAAACAATAAAGTAGGCCATTGCCATTGTCCGCCATTGCCTTCCAGCACTGGAAGATGGACTCTGTCGCTGCTACACCACATTCTGTGAACACAGGTTTAGGATAATTGACCTGAAACTGAAGCTCATCCCTGAGCATTACATCTCATAGTATCCAAAATACTATGTAATCGGCCAAGGTAGAATAACAGCTATAAGGCCTACAGAGAGAGAGAGAAGAATTATGACAAATGGTCATGGATTTGGAAAGAAGCAGGAGGCAAGTTAGGAGTTGCAGGTAGACAGAATAACGTGAAATGATGTAAATGCAGTAATCATGTATGAAATTCTCAAAACAAGGTTAATAAGAGACATTTTTACGTTAAAAAATTTAACTTACCTTTTTTGCATGAATCTACCCAAAAAACTAATTCTTCTGAAGTCATTATCATATAATGTGTCTGTCCAACAATTAAAAATGAGACTCATATTTCCATACCAGTACAGTAGGTAGCAGAGTTAACAAAAATGCAATGTGCTAGCTGCTTCTTCCTTTACTTTACTTCTAATTACATTCAACTGTTGAGTTATTATATGCCCGGGGGAAATACAGCCTTCCATAGGCCCAATAAATAAACATGGATGAGGATTAGTAACTGCGCATTGAATTCCTACCTTTACTGACTGCCCAACAAGGGCCAGAAGATACAGTTGTAGCGTATGTCCATAATGAGGCATTTATGGAAAGCTTTTGACTTTTGTTTTTTCACCCTTAAAAAAAGACAGAAAACGAAGCCTTTGCCTTTCCCCCCCCCAACACTGAATCTTTACTAACATGGTAGTTGTCTTTCTAACATGTGCACATGCAGTCACACACTTAGAGCGCTCTGCCTAGAGGGAAAGACTAACTGTGCCTATGGGGAAAATGAAAACTGAAAAAAAAAAAATCCTACAGGTTTTCATTATTGTAGCAATTATGTCAACACCACTTGTAAAGCTATTGCCAAATCTGTCCAAGGAAGGAAAGTTTGAAAGAGGGAGGAAAAAATCTTGGTGAAAATTCAACAGTTTTGTAGCACTGTTCTCATTATGAGAAAGATGACATAATGTGGGCTTTTGCTGCGAATTTTCTTTGCAAAACATGGAGACAGGTTTATTGATGGGCAGAAAATAAGAGAAGGCAGCGTGAAGCAAAAGTTCTCTCACATGGTATTTCATCTCTCTGGGTCACTAGTCCCTCTTCTATTTCTCAGCCACAACTGTATCTCACAGCTTTTTCTAGGGAGACACCAACATGGGAACTGAAGGACTACTCTTAAATAAAAGCCATCTAGCTGTAAGGGTAGGTGTGGGCAGCAAGGCTGGGGAGGGAAAGAGGAAAGGAGACTGAAACAGGGGCAAAACAGGCTTCCGTTATTCCCCCACAGGCCTAACTCCCGGTATAATCAGATAACTCAGAGTTGTCTAGTAACGCAAGGCCACCCCGTCAGTCTGTTCCTATTCCGTGGGATAGGATAGAGAAGAGGGCCGAGCTTGGCCTGATGACCAGTGTCTGTTTTCTCACCTCTGCAGTAATTCACAGTGAGATGAGTTGGGGAGCTGGAAAGCATACACAGGACCTGCACAGGCCACCATCTGATGGGGTCCCCGTGATGAGAGGGGAAGTGGACACAGGCCCACATCACTAACTCAGAAGCTATCCCCAATTGCTAACTGCTTGCAAATGAAAAATTAGTTTTCTTCCACAAGTCTTACTTGGGTATATAGGCCCCGTGCCTGAAGTAGACAGCCAACTCAAAATTAACTTAATGACATTTTTGGAGGTTCTTTGCCTCATAATGCTTTACAGGGGCTTTTTATGTCCATCTCCCAGGTTCTTTGCATTTGTATGATGGTTTCTAGTTTTATGTTTTATGGGCCATCCATGACTGTTTGTGTTTCTGCATTGAGATGTGTTTCTTGGGCCTTTTTCTTGGGCTCTTTCTCTTCTGCTTGTTTTAGCCTGTTCTGGTTTGGTTGGTGTTATTGTATTATCTTTTAGATGCCTATTTGTTTCCTATTGAAAGAGAAAGAAAGGCTGTGGGTGGGTGGGGAAGTACAGTGAATCTGAGAAGAGTTACAAGAAGAGAAACCATAATCAGAATACATTGTACTAAAATAAAAAATACATTTCTCAATTTTTAAAAAGTGTGTTTAAAAAGAATCAGACTAAGATCAGAAAGGAGAGGAGAACCTCCCCTATCAGTGGACTTGGGGAGTGGCATGCATGCAGAAAGGGGAGGTAGGGTGGGATCGGCAGGGGAGGAGGGAGGGGCTTATGGGGGGATACAAAATGAATAAAGTGTAATTAATAAAAAAAAAAAAGAATCAGAATGACAACAGAAATGGAAAGAAAGAACAGGGGAGGAAACATCAGCATTTCAGCTGGCTGAACACAATGGACAGAATGGGTGAGCCTAGAAGCTAAAGTAGTTGCCAGGGTCTACATCATGCATTCTCTACGCCACGTGAAAACTACAGATTTCATTCTGCAATGACAATGGGGTTTATTAAAGGTTGGTTTTAGGTTCTTAGCTTGTATTACGTGATGATACATATCTGTAATCCCAGCACTGCAGACATCAACACAGAACTGTGAATTTGAGGCCAGTCTAGACTATACAATAAGCATGGCCTCCACATTTCTCAGAAGACTCATTATGAAGACACTCATTTGATCAGCAGCCCTCCCCCGTCCTGGGCCATAATGATTGGAATAACTGTCTCTTTAAAGGTCATGGGAAACAATAATTGGTTTAAATGAACTCCTTTAATTCAGAGCACTCAAATCTCAAAGAGGCTCAGCTGAGCTACATGTGAAAGCTATTAGACATTCTGGGATAATTTGTCTACCACATCATTAAGGAATTGTTTCTAAATATGTTCTCTGTGCTATCCCAATACAAAGTACAGAAGATAAAACTGAAGCTCACTATCGATCCCACAGTGCACAGTGAACTACTGTCCCCAGGGCATTAGAGTGTGTTAGCATATTTTCCCATAAGGCCATGAATTCATTAGTGCTGTTTTTTCATGGTGTGCTGGAAACCAATCACTTTTTAAATGCCTATGTTCTTAGAGATTGTAGCAAGCATGTTTTGCAGAACTGATGCAAAGAGTGTTGACAATGTCTGTGAAGAGCGAAATTCAAGCATATATCTGAAAAATGCTCAACCACATTTAGGGTTCTTAAACACCTTTACTTCCCTTCCAAACCCTGACCTTAGACAGAAGAGTAGTAGGGAAAAGGGCTGTAGACCTCTTTTATGTACTTCCTGCCGATTAGGGCCAATGGGTCTTTAGGGGATTACCAAATTCAGTCCTCAGGATACCAGCAATCCAGTCCAAAGGCCAATACCAAGCAGCAACAGGAATCAGCACGACAAGACAGGGGAAGCCTTAGGACTCAGTTGGATTGCTCTGAGAAGTTCTCTGGAAACTTTTTCTCTTCGAAGTCAAGTGTCAAAGCACTAAGATCAGAGCAGTGATGTCGATCCAAAAAGTGATGTCTCACTGTCCGTGGGCTTCTGCATGTCTCCTCTCCTCAGAGTCCACCCACAGATGTTCCAGCTCATCAACATCATACCCCTCACACAAGAGAGCTCACAGCAAAACATCACATGACAAAACTGAGTCTTCAAAGAAACCAAAAACTTCCACTGCAGGTAATATGTGTTTCTTACATGTATGTGCATGTTCCTGTGTCTGCAGATACATGTGTACATTGTGTACATGCACATAAAGGCCAGAGGTTTGCAACAGGTAATATCCTCTGTCATTCTTCATCTAATTTTTCAAGGCAGGGACTTTCACTGGACCCCAAGCTCACCATTTGGGTAGGAGCCTGGCCAGCAAGCTCCAAGGATTTTACCTCTCTCTGATTCTCCAGTGCTGGGACTACTACCATGAACACACCACTTAACTTTTTACACGGCTTCCAGAGATTTGATCCCACATCCTCATGCTAATATAGCAACACTTATCTCTGTTATTTTCTTTTCCTCTTGCTGTGATTAACTATTCTGACAAAAGGAACATAAGAGAGATGAGATTTATTCTAGCTCACATTTCCAGAGTTCATCACAGTTAGGAAGTTGACGTGGCAGGAGTCTGAGGCACATGGTCAGACCACACCCTCAGGAAGAGAGTCAAATATTTTATCACACTGCTCAATTCTTTTTCTTCGGGTATATTTCCCAGGATCGCAGCCAGGAAGGAGCACCATCCACTAGAGCTACCAAAATAATCCCCACCTCACAGGTGATACAACAAAATCATCAGGCCAACTGAAAAAGGTACAAAACAATGCATGGCACACAGTTAAACAGATGAGAACACAAACATCTATTTAAATATTAGTATATTCAAAATACTCCAAAGGTGATGTTAACATTGTAAGAACCAGCTGGAAGTTATAAAGGACTTTCACTGAAAACATAAATTCAAAATTCTAAAGTGTGTTACCAAGACCATGCCCTGTGGTTTCGTTGTTTTGTTTTATACAACAATAAGAAAATGGTAGCTCTTCCCAACCCTTCAGACTCTTCAGTACGTCTATCAGAATGAAACTCTTCAGCTTTTTCTTCTACTACAGTGAGGGAGAAACTTCAAAGCAATGCAGAGACAGCACAGGGCATGAGAGAAGCAAGAAAAGGGTTATGCTATGGGTAGCAGTATAGAATCACGGAGGAAGAAAGGCTAGGTAAGCTTATGAAAAGCTCAAGAGCTTTCAGAGCTTCATGTTAGGTGGTGAAGGTGGCAGACTAAGCATCTTCACCATGGCTGCCCTACCTGAGAGTATTACAGCAAGGGACCATTGAGTCAGAGGCATTGCAGCCTGGGGAAGGGACATTCCCCTCATAGGTACTCACACATACCTACATGGTAAGCAAACACTCTCTATCTTGTTATCTCCTTTGACCCTCTCTGTCACCACCATGCTTAACCCCCACTGGCTGCCACTTCTCCTCATTTGACACATAGACAAAGTAAGAGTGAAATTCCAATTTACTATAGTAAATTTAAAAAAAAATCTTCATTTGTCCAGACAGTTTCTGTTCTAGAGAAAGCTTAGGACATGTCTGTTGCCCTTGCCAACTTGTAAGGCTAGTAACAGAGAAGGCTTTGAAGAACATGAACGCTCTCTGGGGCAGAGGTTCTGTCTCCATGGGTAACAAACTTACTCCTCAAGCATGAGGACCTGACTTCAGATCTGAAATACCCATGGAAAAGAAGGGATAGTGGCATGTCCATAACCCCAGGGCTAGAAAAGAGTGGACAGGCAAGTCCAAGAGGCTTGATGGCCACCCAGTCAAGCTAATAAGTGACTCCAGATTTATTGAATAACCCTGTCTCATAAAATAATGTAGAGAGTAACAGAAGAAGAAAGACAGCTGATGTCAACGTCTGGCCTACACCACAGGCACATACATTTTAAAAGAAGAATATGATTTATACCCCACAGTTCTATTGGCAACTAGTAATTCAGAAAAAGTGAATTTTTGAGAAGCAGATTTATTCAAAGAAGAGTTCAAAACCGAATTCAGGCTAAAAAGTTATCGACTGGACTTCCAATAACCAAGCTCTTCCACACCTGGAGTGACTATGCCTTCTGGCTCATAAACTATGATTCAGAAGAATTATGAACTCCACCCCCTTTTCCTATTTCATGTCATGATTGAGATAACAAGGTCATAGTGACCTAACTATAAACTATAGAGTGCATGCCCTTAACTTTAAACCAGGATAATTTAGAGTTTGCGATTATGAGGGCTACTATTGACTGTCAACTGGACGGCATTTAGGATCACCCGGGATTTAAGATCCTGGAAAGAGCTGTGAGAGAGTTTCCAGATTAGGCCAGTTGAGGTAGGAAGACACACCCTCATTATGCCACGGGCTGGTGTCCAGAACTGAATACAAAGGGGAGTGTGAGATGGAGGCAACACTCACCTGTGTCTCTGCAGACGCAATGTGAGCACATCTAACATGCCTGCTGCCACGTTGCCCTCCCTACAGTTGGCTCCACCACCAAGCCATGATCCCCATTAAGGTACAATCAATTGCTCCTGTCAGGTACCTGATCACAGGAACAAGAAAAGTAACTGACATAGGGCTTTCTTGCACTTTATAAAGAATGGCTGCCCAGATCATCAAACCTGACACAACTAGACTGCAACACGAGGCTTTTTTCAGTCAGAGGATGAGTTGAGGATAACTTCAAGAGTGAAAAGGCAGCCAGAGGCACAGGACACACTGCTGTGATGCGAAGATCTGAAGACTCTGAATTGCATCTTCCTTTGGAATGTGGGGTACTCCCAAACATTTCTAGTAAAATTTCAAAAGGGGACTCTGTGTATCATATCTGTTAATGGGTTAATTGCTGAAGGTGAAACTGGAAGCCACTGTTTTCCTGTCAAAAGAGGACCAACACTGAAGCCAACAGCCGTGACTGCTATAAGCCTGCAAGCTCCCTCCCACTGGGGGCCAGGAGGAGGGCGGTTACCCTGGGAAAACGAAGAACACACTATTTGGAGGCAACCAAGTCCCCTGCTCTAGGAGTGAAGATTGTGGTTCACATCGTCCCTATGAAGCAGGACATAGGTCATGTCAGCATGGGGAGACAAGCTGAAGTTTTCTGATTCTGAATCTGCAGGTGATGTCATTGGTGGCAAAAAAACAAAAAAACAAAAAAAAAAACATACAATTGTGGAGCAAGATTGAATTCTTTGCTTCTTTGCCTAGAGCAGAACGGAGAGGAAATGATGAGCACATTTACAGAGCTACAGAGAACATCTGCCTTCAAATCAACTTCACTTGGAGTAACCAGGTACGCAGGGAAGGAGTCGCTCCTGACTCACTGCCTCCGCTAAAGTCCAGGTTGCTGTGATGCTCCAGGTCCTCCCTGCCTCCGGTGATTGTTGGAGAAATGAAGACATCTGTTGTGAGGCCTGCAAGTGCCCTTTAGAGAAAGGAGCATGAAAGAGGATGTACCTACTTTCTCCTTCCTTGTTCTCTAACAGGAAAAATGCCAGCTCCTTATTTAAAAAAATAAAAATAAAGAAAAGAGCATCTGTGCAAAGAGAAAAATAGAAGAGAATCTTTTCCACCTACTGAAAGTGAAGAATACTTTAACATAATTAATAAAGAAAAGGACAAAGACTCTATCCAGCAGGGTATCAAAGCAGATGCTGAGACTCATAGTCAAACTTTGGCAGCATGCAGGGAATCTTATGAAAGAAGGAGGAGATAGAAAGACCTGGGGGGGGGGGGACAGGAGCTTCACAAGGAGAACAAACAGAACCAAAAAATCTGGGCCCAGGGGTCTTTTCTGAGACTGATACTTAAAACAAGGCACATGAATAGGGATAACCTAAAACCCATCCACAGATGTAACCCATGGCAGCTCAGTCTCCAACTGGGTACCCTAGTAAGGGGAACAGGGACTATCTCTGACATGATCTCAGTGGTTGGCAATTTGATCACCTCCCCCTCATGGGAGAGCAGCCTTACCAGGCCACAGAGGAAGACAATGCAGCCAGTTCTCATGAGACCTGATAGGCTAGGGTCAGATGGAAGGAGAGGAGGACCTCCCCTATCAGTGGACTTGGAGAAGGGAATGGGAGAAGATGAGGGAAAGGGAGTGGGATTGGAAGGAAATGAGGGAGGGGCTACAGCTGGGATACAAAGTCAATAAACTGTCATTAATATACAAATAATAATAAGAAGAAAAGGACAGCTAGATGAGCCAAGGCAACATTTGATCAGAGCCATGTGAAAGATCTGCTCTGAATGTGGCCAGAGGTATTCTCTTCACATCGTCATCAAAGTTGCTCTCAGTGCTCTTGTGCTAGAGTTGTGCGTCCACAAGCTATGCTTGATGCTGAGACCAGTTCCATGATAGTGTGGTTTATTATAGACTTCATGCACAAATTAAACTGGCAGGCCTCAAATCCATACAGAGAAAGCAATCATTAGCAACCAGAGGAGAGGTAAACTAGGAGGGAGAAGCCAGAGTTTTAAGATAAAATGATAAAAACGTATTGCAGGATAGAAAATGAATCAGGGATCTCACAAACAAGACATTTCCCTCATAGCACAGTCTAAACACTCTAGCCCTCCAGAAGGGCAGAAGGTGTAACCCTCCAGAGGAGGGAGGCATGCCTCAAGACCTTCTCTGCAAAGGCTGTCTCAAGCCTCCCAAGCCATAGCATAGAACTCTCTCGCTGCCCGCTAGGACTCAGCCACCAAGACACTGTCCCTTTACCTCACTTGTTTTGTTTTTATTTCGTGGGGGAGGTAGTTTGCTTTGTTGAATTGTGTTTGTTTTCTGCATTATGCTATACTGCCCTCAGATATCTAATAGGAAGAGCATATTACATGAGTTATTAACGGTTATATTGCTGTTTAAGAAACAACAGAAAGAACGCAAACTAAGAGTTTTCCTAGCCAGGGTTTGGACACATTGAGGCCACATTTAACCCTCAAACCTAGTTGGAAAGTGGTTTGTTAAGCTCAAAAACATTACTGGATGCTGAAGCAGAAAAGAAAGACGTTGATTAGACTAGAAAGTTCCAGTTAGAAGACATTTCTACCATCTGCTCTAAGAATATAAGAACCTAAGAATATAAGGCAAGACACAACAGCAGAAATCAGGTGCCTAGTCCAGGTCTTCACAACAGGCCCAGTGATAGCCAGGCATGGCTGGGGAAGAGCCTCAAAGGGCCTTACTCCTCACAGAAGAACTTGAGGTTGTGATAGATGCAGGTGGACAGGAAGTTACTGCCTTCAGTTGGCTGCCCACCAGCAACCCTACCGGACTCCAGCAAATAATTTCAAATGGGTGGTCAGAGAGAGGGCCCAAGGTAAACTCAGTGGGTCTCAAAATAAATATGAAAGACATGAATGTAGGGAAGGGAGCTGTGGGGGGCTGGGAGGAAGGGAATTGCGGGAGGCTTGGGTGTGATCAGAGTGCATATTAAATGTTGGAAAGTGTCGAGGAATTAGCTTATTTGTGCAGTTCCAGTGATGTGAGTGAATTCTGCTTTAGGGAGCTGCTCCATGCCATGGGGACAACAGCTAGTAATAAAGTATTATATATCATTTTTTTTTTCAAAATTGCTGAACGAGCACCCATTCCACTGAGATGACTAAGACTAAGGGAAATTCCTTCCCCATTGCCCAGAGTATAGTCAAAGCCAAAGGGTCAAGAAGGCAGAAGAGAGAAATGTCCACCCCTGCAGGAAAAGAAGCTGCAGCTCACTCCCGCGTGGCAGCCCGGGACACTGGAAGCACATCCCGCCCCACAGACACAGGCTTGCCCGGGCGCCAGCAGAGCCAGCCGACACTGTGCGTGCCCCGGTAGAAGGTGGCGGCTCGCTCTGTGCATTGGGAGTGTTAAGGTCAGCAAGCATGGCTTAAAGTCTGTGAAGATGCCATGCCTCACTCACGTGGCCGAAGTCCGCACTCTGCTCTGGCCTCATGGAGGGAAGAAGGCGCACATCCACCTGGCTGCTGGCTGGAAGGCTTTAAAAATTGCTGGGAAAACCGGATCATTCAGGCCCAATGCAGCCGCCTAATTCTAAGTGCTTTTCACCATAAACAGTACTAAAAATATATTTTTAATGTTTTAACTACACGTACACCAAGTTGGTGAGGTATCAGGTATATAAATCACCTTGACTTACTCATTCTGCAATGTATGCATAGACCAGCTACCATATAATTATATGAACATATGCAATTATTAACTTTGAAATAAATAAACAAACACCCATATAGAACCAAAAAAAATGAAAACTCTTTAGGCATTTGAATATCCTGGTTTAATTCTCATGATTTTGTAAGTGTTTGCTGCATTGACTGCATGTGTATACATTTTTCACATGACGTGTGCATGCTCCTTCACCTGGAGGACTGTTTTCCTTGACAGACCACATGATTCATCTAGGCTGGGCCTCTCAGTTAGACGCAGAGCTTACCAGCTGAGCTAGACTCGTCAGCCTGCCCGGGATTTCCTGCCTGGCTAGGCCGCGTGCACCTGCCGTTACATGGATTCTAAGACTCTGAACTCAGCCTGCTCAACAAATCCTTTGTATGTGCTCCACCTCTCCAATCCTGCTTTGTTTCTGCTTAAAAAAATCACTCCTGTCAGAGTTCCCACCATTTTCTATATTAAATACGGTTATTTTATCTTCTAAAATAATGTGTTTTTGCTCTTGTGTGTGGACGGACCGCATGTGCGTGTGCCGCTGCATGCAGGGACCATGGAGACCAGAAGTGGACATCTGACTCTCTGGAACTGGAGTTAGGAGTGGCTGGGAGCGAGCTGCTGTGGGCTCTCTGTAAGAGCAATAACAGTTCTAACCGCTGAGCCATATCTCCAGCCCCTACTTTATTTTCTGACATGTAATTTTAAATGTAATTTTATTTTGGGAAGTATGAAATAAAAGTTAAACTTAATTTTCCCTGTATTAGTGGCATCTATCAGGGTGATTTACTGAAGCATTCTTTTCCCTCAAGTTGTACTGTAATACTTTTGACATATGACATACTTTCCTAGTATTTGTTTTCTGTCCCAAGGTCCGTATCGTGGTATTTGATGATGAAATGTTTAACTCACACTTACATTATCTGATGAAAAAAAAATACTTTTTCTGCATGTTTTTTTGCATACAATTGGCTTTCTATTCATTAGGTGAATTTCAAAGTCATTTGCTATTTTGCAATAATAATCACAAAAATATTTACTGTTATATTTTAATTATTTATGTCTTATATGGTATTTTATAGTTTTGTTGATAAAGCTATATCTCTGTTATGACATTTTTGTTCATACACATTTTATAGTTGATACTGTTTCTGTGTCTAGGAATTATTTTTCCATATATGGTAATACTGATTACTATTTCTATAGCAACAACATTCTATTGACTACTCGCATGTATTTGAATTCAGCTCCCATACTAAATTCACTTATTAAATTGTTTTCTAAGTTTGGAATGAGGACTCTCCTCCCAGTGTTTTCACCAATTTCCCTAATTGGAGAATCTTGACTTCACTAGCTAGAAATTCAAAGACAATGTTCAAACGATAGGGGTAGACCAGCAATTTCTGGTCTTTCTTCATTGGAATGGAAAGGATTTCAGTGGTCTCATTGTATCTACTGTATATTATTGGAGTTTGGGAAGTGGTCTTTCAGATGAACTCTGCTATCTCGTGTGCAGTAACCCTTTATTGAACATGGCTGTGGAGTATTATCAGATGCTTTCTGAGGTGTTTGTTGATATTGTCCCTGTGCTTTCATTAAAGGAGGGGATGGTATCCCAGAATCTGAGAGAGAAAAGGTCAAGCGATGAGAAGGTCAGGGTTAGAGATCATGAGCCCCAGCTGCCACCCTTGTGAAATCTGGCAAGTGGCACAGATAAGACCAAAGCACGTGTCAGCACTGCAGCACATGATACACGTGGAATTATGTGCTGAGAGAGGAAGCAGAGATGCAATCTGGAGTCACAGCAAAAGCTCCTGGGAGAATCCTGGTCTCTAACAGCGGACAAGATAGCACAAGTTAATTCACAGAGTCAAGAAAGGAGAGAGGGAAGCGCTGAGGAGTGGGTTAGAATTATTCAGCCTCTCACTGGAAATGAAAACAAGGGTGATATTACAAAACAATGCAGAAGAAAATTTGCTCTTTTTTTTTCTTGGAATTGACAAAAGAAATGACTAAAACAACCTCGTAAGTGGTTAGTCACAGAGGACTTCACCCAAGTAACCGTCTTTGCGGGTTTTAGAAACTTCCTCATTTTTCTCCTGGAAAGTACGGATGAGATCTTTCTCAGAACCAAGAATCATTTGTCTCTGAGAGTGCACAGGAAAACAAATCACAGGGCTGATGTGCTGGGACCTGCTGGAGTCATGCGGGCCACAGTGGAAAGGAACAAGATTGGAAGCTCTAGATAGCTCTTTAGAACCTAGACACCATGAAAATGTCCAAACTAGAGACTATTGGCTGTTACTATAGAAATAACAGCTAGTTGTTAACTAGATATGGAAAAAAATTCCTATACATAGAAATGATTGCCAGTTCCTGAATATTTGATTGTTTTCTAAAGGATGCCATAATATCTTCAAGTTCTTTTGCTCATCACCTCCAGAACCTGATATACTTTTGCATGCTCACTTGTTCTCTCTGTGTTTTCCCCGGACTAGGACAACCACTTCTATTTTTGAACTTGGCATGTTACCGTCTATCCACATGTCAGCATCCTCTTGCTCCTGTTCCTGATCCTCGGTGAATTTTTCCTTCTTTATGTTCTGTGCAAAGGCGGCCGGCTTTGTGTTCCCTTTCTAGACCTTCTGCAGGAAAACTGAGTTATCCCTTATTAGAACTCCGAATGCACCTTTACCTTTCTTTTGCCTTATACGTTGAATAGAGTTTGACTTTGTTTTTGTCATGGAATTCATGCAGTCAATCCTTATTCTACCCATTTCTTCCCTTAGAATCTCCTTTCTTCAATCAGAACATCAGCAAACACACATGGGTGTTCCTGAAAACGTCCTACAAAAGAGCCTTAGCAGCAAACATACACTGTACAGCACAGAGTTAATGAAAGTGGATCAGATGCTTCTAGTTCAGCCAGAGTATATTTATCCCATTGTTGGCTTTTCCATATAGTTTCTTGAAAAACTTATTTATTGTGTATGTGGCCTTCAGAGGACATTATGCCAGAGTCTATTCTATCCTTGTTAGTCTCTCAGAGATGGAACTCAGACAGGCTTTGGTGGCACCCTTACCTGCTGAGCCATCTCACTGGCCCTCTTCCATACATATTTTCTAAACTGTGTCTTCAATTACCTCAAGCAACTTAGTTTTCAGCCTCATCTCACATAAATTACTCAACAGTGGAAAAGCTTGCTCCTTGGGAGCTTTCTTCTGACCACAGGCTGCTTATGGAAGTCTTGGTTTTCTAAGAAATCCATCTCTCTTCACAGGTCCAGTGATCTGGACAGGAAGATCCAGCTGTTCACAGTGGCCCACGCTTGTAGTCTGCTTCTTCTGTTCAGGTACTTTACTAGGTTCTTGATTTCAACACTTCAGGTAGGACTTTCTGCGCATCCTCATGGCTAGGTTTGCCTCCTATAGACCATGAACGTGTCCTTAGCGACGACTCCATTGCTCTCAATACCTAGCAATGTGCTGGCACAAAATGCACAATGCACAAGCACTTCATAAATGCGTGCTGGATGGCACGTGAGGATGGCATGATACAACGGCTCACAGCCGACGTGACGCTTCAGTGTGCTCACTGCAGCTGGGTGGTGGTTCCTTCCATGTTTGTTTTCTTTTTCCCTCACCAGGGTTGCTATCTGTGAATCCATCCTGTGGTCAGTAGGAGCTGTGGTGTACTGTCCCATAGATATTTCCAGTTCTTGGATTCTGTCAGCTAATTATTCCACGAGAGTCCTTTCATGTGGTCTCTCTTTGCTCTTACTGAAGTGGCTGGTGCTTTCGTATCTCACCACAGTCAGATTTTGTGTCTAGGTAGCGGCCTGCCTGGCCAACACAGATATGCGGGCTTTTCCACTCATGTTCGGTACATTTCTAGGGACTTAATGACGGCCCCTCAGGCCTCCCCGAGTGCTAAGCACTCAGCCCCACAGCTCAGGGAACCCTGCAGGAGGAGGGCATAAAGAAAGGAAGGACGGGGGAGCATAAAGAAGGGAAGAACAGGGGGGCATAAAGAAGGGAAGGACAGGGGGTGTACAAAGATCTGTCTTCTGGACGGGACACAGTCACTGTGCTCATGAACCCAAGTAGCTGCACAAGACCTGCACAAAACACCGTCTGCTGATATTCCATCCTGGGTGATTCTGAGCCTATTTGTCCCTGAGAAACTATTGGCTGCTAATGGTTATTGGGAGAGGGTGAGTCCTTCTTTTCAGTGGTGTACCCACTGTTAAGGCAACCACGTTTTTGCTAATGTGGGTTTCAAAAACAACATTAAAATAGAAGGGGAGACTTTGTGGGAAGAAAAGTGGGTTTCTTTTTGTATGAAAGGTAGGAGAGGATAATGGAGGTGGTGGAAAGGATAGAAGTTCACTTTACACATGTATGAAATGGTAAAAAATAATTTTAAAATGGCAGCACAGAAGTTAAGGTAGTGAGTGCATGCTGTGCCAGAATGAGGACCTGAGTTCAGATCTCCAAATCCATGTGAAACCCAGGCACAGTGGCAGTTGCTCAGCACAGACATCCAGGTCCATGAAGCCAGCCACTCAAACAGCATCAGTGAACTTAAACTTAAACTTCAGGTTTAATGAAAAAACATTTCTCAAAACAAATCAATAAAGGTTGAAAGCAAGATAGGAAAGACACGCGAGGCCAACCTCCGGCTCCATGCATACACACGCATGTGCACACATCCACACGAACAAATAATTACTCCACATATAGAACAGCTTTGCACACATCAATAATTTAACAATGACAAACGGGGAAGAGAAGGAATTTCAAAGCTACCTGCATGGGAAGTAGGATGTATATACTGACTGGAAAGGTACATGAAAGAAAAGGGAGAACTCAAGATTCACAACATATAAACACTCCATTAAGATGCTTGGCTTTAATAATACTTCACTTATAGAAAAACAATTTAACTATTACCAAATAAAAAAAAAAAAGTTGAGTCTTTGATGTGTTTTTAAAGTATTCTTACCTTTGTTTTGGCAACAATGATTTATCTATAATTTCTTTACTTTTCTCGGGAATTTCTTCTTAAAGGAGCTCTGTGGAGGCTGGGCACATGTCAGGAGAATGCTAGCTGAGAACAAAGTGTAGATCCGTGGCAGGCACATGCAAGCCTGGCTGTCCTCCGAGCTCTAGGGAGGCAGACAGACACGGGGGTACCACAAGCAAGCTGGATGACAAGACTAATCAAATCGAGCCCTGGGTTCAGCCAGAGACCCTGAATCAGAAACACAGCGGTGAGCAGCCAAGGAAGATGCCAGCATCGGCTTTTAGTGTCCGTAGGCACGTGTGCTCACATGCATGTGAGCCGCATACATGCGCGTGTGCTCAGGTGTATGTGCATGCACACCCACACACATACAACCATACACAGCTGCAAACATTTACACGTGCACCACACATGCAAGAGAGAGAGAGAGAATACTTGGTAAAGGAAGCCCCGCCTCCAATTTTTTTCAACAGTGGCAAGTACTTGGGAAATTTAGCAATTATATTTCACTTATTTCATTCACGAGTTTTAAGTTAAAGAAAAATTTTAGAGAGATTAAAGAAGAAAAATGCAAGAGATGCTTTAGGGTTTTTTCATTAATGTAACTATTTAATTACTACATACAATGTTTAAACTCCATAAGTCAGGACCTGTTTAAACTTTTGCCATGAGTCTTTAAAGCTCTCTGTTAAAACAGGCATTTTCTGAGAGAATTTACAGCTTCATATGGTAACTGGGAATTCTCTAAGAGGGCTTAAAATGAACAGAAAAGGGGAATGCCCCAGCAAAGGAAAGATGCTTCTCATTCACGCCCAATGATGAAAAGCTCACAGTCAACAAATAGGAGACCTCACAAGGACTCCACACAGCCTTTATCACAGCCTCACTCACCAGCCTCAGACCCACTTCAAAACCTTCAACTAAAAGAAACCCAGCATGGGAAGCTTGCCAACCCTGTTTCTTGCCAAGTTGGCAAAGCCCCGAAGGCTTGAATGGGCTTCTCGATGTATAAGATAAAAGCAGGCATTGGAAGCTGCGAAGGCTTCCTGGGCGCATTCAGACTTTAGGTGAAATTCCATCATCTGCTTTTATTTGTGTGTGATGTGATGTATGCAGATGGCATGACTTAGGTCCCTCCTTGCAGACAGAGTTTGCTAGGAAACCAGATAGGAAAAAAAATCTTCAACATGAATTAGAAAAGGCGTTTCCCCTTCAAAGTTGCCCTTTTCCAGCTTTGATCTTTGCCTCTAACAACTATATAAACTTAAGACAAGAGAGGACAGACTTGATTTCAAACAAGATTTTCCTCTAGAGTACAGTGTGTGTGTGTGTGTGTGTGTGTGTGTGTGTGTGTGTGTGTGTGTG
>NW_026586816.1:8892353-8896463 GCF_907164565.1 Psammomys obesus
GTGTGTGTGTGTGTGTGTGTGTGTGTGTGTGTGTGTGTGTGTGTGTGTGCGTGTGTAAGGCGAAGAGCAGATCAGGTGACGGCAAGAAACAGATTCTGAACTGTGCTGTGTTCTTGCTTCTAAGCAGCAGAGCCTGATCCGTAAGTCTTCATTCCTTTCCAAGTGAGGAAGCAATTAGGAGTCTCCTTTAGTGATTTTGCTCCCCGCTCCTGCCTTCCACACCTTTTCCCTAACCAGAATTTCTCTCGTGCAGTCTGACGTGGTCCAGGGCCTCCTGCACGTTTGGGTTCTTCTCAGCTCCTACTTTTATGCCCCATTTGCACCCCACACTGCATCTTCTTCCTCCCTGATGGTGCAAACTCCTCTAAGAAACCCAAGCTTTCTCACTTTATATGACAGCCATGTAGACTGGAAAGCAAAAGACTACTTGCTTGCTAGAAATTTCTGAAAATTACTCTCAAAGGTCTCGTTATGTGTCATTTTTCTGTACATATATTCTATTTATGAAAAAGAAAAATATTCCCTATTCAGTCTAGCTAATGTTGTGGATGATGGGCCTTCACGGATGTTTGCCACTGCCTATACTGGAGTTTAGTAATGAATGCATACACTGAACCAGAGAAATAGTTTAGATTATCTATGACAAGGATTATCAACAGCCACATGAAGATTACAAAAATTTTAAAAGACCATAAATATGTTTGTCAGACAGGGGTAATTCTTTTCCAAAAAGAATGTATGCATATGCATTTTATCAAACTTGTTTTCACAGTCAACCTCAGTCCTGTCAACCCTCTCTCTGTCACCAACAAAATGGACTTCCTGGATAACCAAATGGGTCATTAGCTCAAAGAAAAAGCAGTGCCTCACAATTAAACTCTGGAGTTCTCCAGTTCTGTGTCACCAAAACATCCCAAAGGACTGTGAGCAATCACAGAAGCCAGGCTCCTCTCTGCACCTCTGGACCGGATCCCACACAGCTTTCCACTGCTGCCTACGGCCTTCATCCACCTTTCCTGGGTTTTAAGATATTTCTGTTAACATTAGGATATCAAAAACAAACTCTCCACCTTTTACGTTTCTCAGTGAGATTAATATGAAAATAAATATATAACCAGAAAGGAACTTCATTTAAGTTGTGTTCCAGGACTTTCAGGGGAACCTACGAAATGGTGAAATCAGATAGATGTCCTCTGTTCCCTTTTGAAAACAAACCCAATGACACAGACAGGAGAGTCAGAGGAGGGTGAAGGAGGGAGAGATTCCACTTGATGTCTCTTCATCACCATGTGCCTGTCATAAACACAATCCAATTATAACTTCTCCTGAGACAGGACACAACTTGCTTCAAATCATTACACCATTCCATCACTCCCATCATAATCTTGTAACTTGTCCAAATCATTCCCATTTGATGGCACTGAAATATTCAGAGAAGAGAATTTAAAAACTGGCAACACTTCTATCTCAGATTCCTTGAGGGGATGAGATAAAGACACAAAAATAAGTGTGCTTCCTTCCCAGTCATATGTCTTGTTTGGATAAGCACTTAAATGTTCATGTTTCCTTATCAATCACAAAGCATTTATATCTACATTTAGCAAAGAATTACACAGTATCCTGTAAATACTTGAATAACCAAAGTATTCTTCCTTTCTACATACTTCTCTATCATCAATAAGCTTAGACCTAAAAAGAAATTATATTTAATGATCACATGTCTTAGACAAAGGTAAGCTTTGAGTGAGTTCAAGCAGCTGCCACAAAACTACACACCTGAAATGTCACTGAAAAAAAAAAGCTGGAAAGCACACTATTTCTTAAGGAAATCAATCCACATTCTAAAATGCCCTTGATGTTTAAGTCAGACATTGATTCTTTCTCATGTTCCTAAGGATCTACAACAATTTTTGAAAAAAATGTAACCATGAGGTTGAAATGAAACTTTCAGTTTTTATATTTGGCTATTCACACTTGAATGTTTTGCTTTACTGAATTGGCATAAACAGGCTAAAATTGTCAAGGATCATTAGGATTTCCAAATCAGAACTGAAAATGACAAAACTCTAAAATTATCACCTATTAGTACTGAACAGTACTAATAGGTGATAATTTTTCAGTATTAATAATGTGCCAGGGATTATTTAACTTGTATAACTCACTTACTTTGTACAAAAACCTGTGAAGTAAGAAATACGTCACATAATATACACAGTCAAATCATCATTTATCACTGGCTATTTTCCAGCGATGACATATTCTTGGACATATTATATAATTTAATAGGTAATAACTATATTTTATTCATCTTTGTACACACAGACACAATGAACTAGCAAATATAATCAGTTAGCCTAAGATATTAAAAACTGTCCCTGCTCTAATAAATAGTTCTGTATATAAATTATAAATAACTAAATTGTTATGAATGAGAATGATATTATTATTTCAATTCTAAATTATGTCATAAATAAAACTTAATAACAACAGAGGTGAGAAAGAGACAGAGGTTTGCTTTACTCAGCTTTACTAATTTTTGGCACAAATCGCTAAGAATATTTTATTTTGACTTTTTAAATTTTTACTGAGGTTTCGTATGGCTAGCCTCTCTTTTGTCCTTAACATTGCTAGTTTGTGTCATCCTCTCTCTATTTTCTTGCTTAGTCAATCATATGAGTCACCTTGGAAATCTTCTACGTGTGCCTAAGAACAAAGCCTACTTTGCAGTCCCTGGGTGGACCATTTATACTTGAAAGGAAGGCTGAGTTAGTTAATCATATAGTTCCAGGATTTTTTTATATCTTATGTATGTTATAAGATATATAATATTTTATGTTATAAGATATAATGTTATGTACATTAAATTATTTATTCAGTGATTCGATCGTTTAGGAAAGAATCCACTTTTGTGTCTGTTATTAAATTGTCTTAAGAATACTGTACTGAAATCTGTAAGTATCACTATTGAATATCATATTTCTCCTGTAAGTTCTGTTGTTTTGTCTCCGAGAATTTAAGCTCTCTGATCATCACAGCTCCTCAGTGAGCTGTGCCTTTGTCATGAGAAACTGTTCGTCTTTATTTCTAGTAACTTTGTGTCATTACTTAGCCACACTGATTCGCTTATAGTTACAATTTGTAGGTAGACTTTTATCCTTTCCTGTTCAAATATTGAAACTTTTGAGTCTAATATGTCTTTTTTTAACTACTGAAAAAATTGTTGGATTTTTCAGTGTTTGTACAATTGAGTCATTTATGGTATGATGATCTGAGCCTCTCACAGGTGAGGAAAGAATTCTACCACTGACCTATCTCCACAGCAATCTTCTTACTTTTCCTTTTGAGATAGGGGCTTACTAAAGTTCCCGAGCTGCTCTTGAACCTGTGACTTGCCTGCCTCCCAGGCTTAGGAGGCCCGGTTTGTCTTTTGTCTTTTGACTGGGAAGTTTGCAGTACTCCCCAGAGTAGTTTCTGCAGCCATTTCCTTCAAGTCTTTAAACAGGTTCCCTCTAGTAAAGTCAGCTAATTATGTTATTGATAAAATGTTGTGACTTCTTCATCAGCTTAAGCTAATAATAACACCTGAGATTAATCTGTGGCAGATTTTGCCTGCCCTTTTCATTGTTATATGCCTAAGTATGTGTGTGTACATATGTGTGGCGTGTATGTGTGTGTATAAATATATCATAAGCCTTACAATTTTAATCAAGTGTACAGGTCAGCGTCCCTTCTTACTACCGTGCCGTGTGATAACCATCCATTTTCCGGACATTTTCATCTTTTCAAACTGAAGCGCTGAATCCACTGAATTTAAACTGGACTCTGTTGCCTGCTTTACAATCACTTCCCACTGGCAGAGCTGCCTTGCCAGGCCACAGGGGAAAAGGATGTGCTCAGTCCTGATGCAATTTGATGTTCTGGGGTGGTGGTAGTGCTCCCTTTTTCTGAGAAGTAGGGGAGGGAAGGGGAGAATAGGAAGAGGGAGGGTAGGAATGTGAAGAGATGTAGGAGGGGCCTACATTCAGAATGTGAGGTCAATAGATAGGTAGGTAGATAGATAGATAGATAGATAGATAGATAGATAGATAGATAGATAGATAGATAGATAGA
>NW_026586816.1:8896473-8896633 GCF_907164565.1 Psammomys obesus
AGATAGATAGATAGATAGATAGATAGATAGATAGATAGATAGATAGAATATAGATAGATAGATGATAGATAGATGATAGATGGATAGATAGATAGATAAATAGATAGATAGATGATAGATAGATAGATAGATAGATAGATAGATAGATAGATAGATAGAT
>NW_026586816.1:8896643-8900638 GCF_907164565.1 Psammomys obesus
TAGATAGATAGATAGATAGATAGATAGATAGATAGATAGATAGATAGGTGCCTTATCCTTTCCTCCCTCTGATAATCACTGTTCAATTCAAATGTCTTTTTTCCCCTTGAATATTGGTCACAGATTGTTTATTCTTCTAAGTCCTTAGATAAAATCTGGGTGTAGGTTACAGAAATGCTGGAACCACTGATTTTTCTTCTGAGGTTAGTTGTGTCTGGGGATTTGGAGGTTGCTTGTTCATGAGATAAGATACGTCTCCGCCACGAATCTCAGATGGATTTTTTTCTTTTAACTTTTAAGCCTAGGTTCCTAGGTTGTGTCAATTTTTCAAGGTATCTCAGTTATCAATCACAAAACAGTCAATAGTCATCTGCATTCGTACTTTGATAATGTTAGGTTTCCATTTTTTCTAAGAAAGAGAGAGAGAGAGGGAAAGAAAGAAAGAAAAAAGAAAGGAAGGAAGGAAGGAAGGAAAGAAAGAAAGGAAGGAAGGAAGGAAGGAAGGAAGGAAGGAAGGAAGGAAGAAAGAAAAGAAAGAAAGAAAGAAAGAAAGAAAGAAAGAAAGAAAGAAAGAAAGAAAGAAAGAAAGAAAGAAAGAAAGAAAGAAAAAAGGAAGGAAGTTGAGTGAGCAGGAAACCGAGTTTTCAGTGCAATGGCTATAACCATGATGGGTGGTCGGAAAGCTTTAAATACTGAGTCTGTATACTGTGTTATTCATCCTAACCTCACTGATCTTTGGATCATTTATCTGCACAAACTATTGATGACAACACTTGATATTTTAGAAACACTAGTAAGAATGAACCAGATACCAACCTTAGTTCAAAACCTGGCAAAGAGCTAGTCCTTCATAAATGATAATTATCAGTATTATTCCCTGAACCATCCAACCAAGGATTAGGTGATAAAGACCTAATTTATATCACACATTTTGCAGAATCCTGATATTACAGGTGTACCCAAACTATCAATACAGCTATGTAATCATCATCTGACTTTGAAAGAGAAACAGCAGGAAGGGCGATATTCCTATATATCAAAGGGTGTAGCGAGGTGCCAGCTATGAGAGTCCCTACAGAGGAAAAGCTAACAGTGGAAGTGCTGTTTGGTAGGGTTATGCTTTTAAAATCAGAGACTAATGAATTATGTTGTTTCTAATTACAGAAAGTAAATAAAATGTGGAGCTTTGTGAAAACTGTTCGGTCTGGAGCCTGAAGACTGACCTTTTGGTGTGGGCATCATAATACATTTGTCAATAGAAAGTGTTATGTGTGCTCAGCTTTGAGAAAGTTGGAGAGCTAATGTCCATTGAACCTAATGAAGGTTTTGCTTTCATTGTGACTGCTTTGAGATTTTTTGAGGTATTTATTTTATTTATTTTGGGTCATCTATATGTCTGAGACAGAAGCACATCTTGCCGATCTTCTAGAAATTGGCCAATAGTGACTATTTCCTAGAGAATGCCCAATAATGGCCATGTCCTAAAGAATGTCCAGTATTGGACCATTACCTAGAGGATGTCCAATAATGACCTTTTTCCCAGACACTTTTTCCCAGTTTTTCTTCTCTGACTCAATGCTATTCTCCATCCATAAGTTGTGAGGCTCAGGCAAATATAAACGAACACAGTGCCAAACTGCCCTCTAGATTCACATCATACACATAGATGTTCTCAGACGTTTCTTTGTGCAGTGGGCAAGAGTTAGCACGGAACCTCAAATGGGCAAAGCACAGAGCACAAGGGTCAGTAGAGGGGTCAGTAGAGGGCTCAGTCATAAACAGGACACGTATTCTGTACCTCTGCTGCACGGCTTAGGGACCATTTGTTTCAGAGGAGCGGGTGGAAATCTGTAAACGCCAGAGATTAGGAGGAGTGGAGTAAAACACCGTTTCTGGGCAGGACAGGACCACTGCACCCGGGAGCTCACAGCAGCTGTTGTCAGCTGTACACAATCAAGCCAGGCCGTGGCTTAGCATGGAGTGGGGGAGAAGCTCCTGAGCCCCCACTGCTAAGTGAAGCTCTAAGGACAACTGATGTCATCTGGAAAAGAGAAAGTGAGTTTTTGTTAAGGGTGTGGCTCCTGGGAGGTCAACCACACTCCAGTGGATGGCTGCATGCCATGAGCATGAGCAGCACAAAACTAAGTATGCTATTTAAAAAGAGAAATAGTGCATGAAGTTGGGAAGTGTAAAGATGTGTGAGTGGACGTTTCTCAACTCGTGGTTTGCAAGCCCTCTGAGGGTCGCATATCAGATATGCTGTATATCAGATATTTACATCATGATTTATAACAGTAGCAAAATTACAAGTATGAAGTAGCAAAGAAATAATGTCGTGATTGGGGCCACCACAGTATGAGGAACTGTATTAAACAGTTGGGAAACACTGAGTTAGAGCGAGGGCTGGAGGTGAGTGTGATCAAAATACACTACAACATTCTCAAAGTTAATGAAAACAGCTTTTAAAAACCCTCTGAGTGGTCCACCTACTGAGACCGATTCGGACACTGAGCACAGCAGCCTTCTGATGCTCTGCATCTCCTCTACTGCCATTTGTCCACGAGATCAGATGCCTTAGGAAGATGGCACTCTTTCCTGCTTCCTTCAAGCTGGCCACCTTGTCCTAGTACATTCGGTAGCTCCAGCGAGCTGTCTCCTTACTTCTTAGTTCCCCAGACCCACCGCCTGCTAGTTATCAGCTCTTTTCTGTTGGAGCCCTTGCTCCTTCTTGGCATCAACTTTATGCTGGAACATGAAATAGTGCTATTTTATTGGTTCTCTCCCTATACGTTAACTGATAGGCTTAGTGAAGCCCTGCCCTACGGCTATGTTTACGTTTTCTTCTCCCGGCCTAGAAAATGTTACAGGAAACTGGAATAATACCCCTTTGTCTAGCACATAATTAGTTTATTCTCTGTGCATTTGCATGTTTGAAATAAAAGTTTTTCAAAACCCCTACAGCATAGATGAAATGAACTACTTTTGGAATGATCTTCTGTCTGTCTGTCTGTCTGTCTCACTCTCTCTCTCTCTCTCTCTCTATATATATATATATGTATATATTATATTTATATGAATACATATATAATTCCCGGGCTCATTTGTGGGTAATTACCAATTATCTGTATTATCTTTCTATAAAAGAAACACTCCTCCACCACATGTGGCTACTGTGAGCCTTGTTGCCCCACAATTCCGGTTATTCCCCTTTATTTGAATACAGCAATGCCATATCATGCAATTATCTAAGACCTTTCATCTTTCACGCTTACACCATAATGACAATAATGACAACTGCAGTAATAACCATTTATCTAACACTTTGTATTTAAAAAACACTTTACAATGAGCAATTAGTTATTCCATGCCAGTGAAGTAGTTTGCTATCATTATAATCATCTCTCCAGAGCTGGAAACTAGTACGCAAAATAACGAATTTGTCCTAACTCATGAAAAAAATTAACATCTTCTCTCCAAGGACAGAGCTGTGGCAGCACTCGTGGGTTCTCTGTGGGAGTACGACTGGATTTGCTCTCACTAAAAACTTCCCAGATTAACCTGTCCGGGCAGCCTACTGGATAGCCACAGCTTGGGGAGTAAATGAAAGAAACATCAAGAAGTGGAATAGCGTTCTGAACAGTGTCAAAGGCAGAAGCCTTCGTAAGTTGCTCCCCAAGCCTCCCACTTTGTGTTGCTCTGAGACTACGTCACATACAGTGAACCGAGGCAGGCAGATCTACTGTCCCAGAAAGCAGTGGGCTCTGTGCAGAAGTGCTATCAGCATTATGTTCTCCACCACGCACAGAGTCCAGCTTCTGATGTTTATGGGCATGAGGGAGAGATACGTAAAACAGGAATTCAAAAGTTGTCCCTTTTTATGGTTGTGAAGAGATTATACTTAAGCACAGGTACTCGAGTATTATGCAATAGCTACTATGCAATCAGGACTGTGTGTGTGTGTGTGTGTGTGTGTGTGTGTGTGTGTGTGTGTGTGT
>NW_026586816.1:8900648-8932075 GCF_907164565.1 Psammomys obesus
GTGTGTGTGTGTGTGTGTGTGTGTGTGTGTGTGTGTGTGTGTGTGTGAATGTGTATGTATGTGTGTGTTTGTGCGTGTATGTGTGTATGAGTATATGTGAGTGTGTGTTAGTGTGAGTCTGTGTGAGCGTGTGTATGTGTTAGTGAGTGTGTATGTGTTGGTACATGATAGAGTACTTTATTGTTTTAAATACTAGCTTTGAAATTGAACTTATACCTTCAGGGAGTTAGGTCCCATTTAGTAGGTCAAGGCAGTAGGAATGCATATTGAAGTCCAAGATTTTTACTCAGGAATTCCTACAACTGAAAAGATGGGTTTTGTTGTTTTTTACTTTTCAGTGTTTTTATAATTTAAATTCCTAGCCTAAAGCATCATTTAGTAATTTAAGCACTTTCTGAAAGAATTAATTAACTTTGTATATTTTTAAGTTGCCTAAAATATACAAAAATAACAAACTATTTTTCAATTATAAAATTAATTTAAAAGTTCAAATGAAAATTAATTCAAAAATAGAATTCAAATGAAATACAAGTATACAAGGTTTTTATAAAGTTAAATAAAAACAGGCAATCTTTGATAGGATAAAACCTGTATATATTAATAATAATAGGTCAGTGATAGGCTGCTTAGATTAACAGGCTAAGAGAAGAAAGCTGTAACTACAGACACTTGCTATTTGGTAAAATATGGCTGAAATGTGCCTTTCTCTCTGTGTGATCTGTGGAATTTAAATACCCTGTATTTAGTTCCTCTGCCTATACAAATCCCCATTGTTCTCTGTATTTCTCATGTAAAGAAAATGTACTTTGAAAAGTTATGTGAGTCTGCCTTTACAAGTTCTTTCAAACACAAAAAAAAGGCCACAATGATTAAAAATAATTACTATGAAACACACACAGAATCCTCAGGTTGGCTGGGTAAGTTTTTTCTTTAAGGTTTGTTTGTTTTTTTCCATCAGAGTATTACTCAGATTAAACAGATTAACTTTCTAAAGCAAAATAAGACAAAACCAAAATATTTAAATACGTTGCTAATCCAGGATGAGAAATGGCGATATTTTCTGAGTATTCACTATTACACAGACGCTGTCCGGACCATTAGGATGAAGGAGAGCCACGCTGCTGTCAGGAACCTCCCCAGCTCCCAGCAGAGTTCAGCCAGGGCTGCCGAGCAAAGGAGCTTGTGATCTGAAGGGCGGCCCCCTCGGCTCTTAGAGCAGGGTTCCCCTCAGAAGGCAGGGCACACAGAAAAGACAAATAACCTTAGTTTCTAGTCTGTTCGCTGTGGGGTCCCAGTGGCCAGAGTTAGAGATGGGGTAGGGACCGGACCAGTGCAAGGCAGGCACGGACTAGATTCTGAACGATGACGATTCCCTACTTCCTGCCGCCGGCAAGGACTTCTGCAAGCCCTCTGTCTGAATGGCAGGCGCAAGAAGGGCGCCAGGTCAGGCGAGCCTCCCTGCCACTGCCCCCAGGGCCACAGCTCCTGACCGCCCTAACGCCTTCCCGCCGCCTAGAGCAGCATTCCTAGGCTGGAGTGCTTAATCAAGGTCCGGACAGCAGAAGAGTGACGGGAAGACAAGGAAAAGCAAGACACGGTGTTGTACAGTAGGGAGCACGTGTTAGTGAGACACCCCTCTCTGTCTACAAAAACACTACCTCTTACAGCACACCTCCCCCTTCTGGGAGGGTTTCCCTGACCACTCCAAAATACATACCGACTGCTATTCTTGGTTCGTGTGTCCTGTGTGACGAATGCCTTTCCCTTTTTAAAATGCTTACTGTGCAAGTAGATAATCTTTGACTGTGCTTAGTTCTGAGACTTTTTACTACTTAATATCAAGACAAGCACACAGAGGTAACTGGTAACTGGAGGGAAGGGAGGAAAAAGGGAGTGGGCTGATAAAATAGGTTGGGATAGAGAATTTCCGCGTGTAAGCGAGTGCTCCCACACCTGTTCTGGCTCCTGATCTCGGTCCCCTTCCACTTCTCCATCACATCTGGACCTCTGGTCCATTCTAGCAGGCCTCACTCCCTGCAGCGCCTGGGCTATCTGCCACCTAAGGCAGTCTAAATTTAAACCTAATTTTGTATGCTTTAAGAGCTTATCCCTCCCTGCCTAAACAAAATGCCACAGCCTGT
The DNA here is from genome assembly GCF_907164565.1 of Psammomys obesus. Classification (NCBI taxonomy): domain Eukaryota; kingdom Metazoa; phylum Chordata; class Mammalia; order Rodentia; family Muridae; genus Psammomys; species Psammomys obesus. The sequence continues at coordinate 8,902,790 of NW_026586816.1, forward strand.
CCGTTTCTCTTGCCCTGCTGCTCTCCAAGGCCAGAGAGACCATTGCTCTGCCCCTGGCCCACGGCTGGGCCATTTTCCCTGCTGAGTACAGAGCGGCTGCTGAGCTCACCACCGCCAGGCTTCGTCTGCTCCTGGTGGGCAAGCATCAATGCCCTCCCCTGCTAACTGGCCTGGCTTCCCAGCCCCGAGCCACTATCCTAGGCCTAGACACTGGCTTCCCAGCCCCGAGCCACTATCCTAGACTCCTCCCAGCATGCCTGAGGCCTAGACACATGTGGAGGGTCCCTGGTGTGTATTAAATAAGGAGTCGATGTATAACATACAATGGAATACAGAAAGAAGGAAGGAATTTTGAGCAATTTAGTGATACGCGTGCCGTGTGATGCACACTGTGTGTGAAGAGAAAGCTGAGAGGACACCACATTGTCTTGGAAATGGTTACCAAGCAATCCATGGGCTGATGAAAGCTCAGCCAGCAGAAGGGCTCACTGTGCAAGCCTGCCAATGCGAGTTCCGTGCCCGGAACCCAGGGTAGATAGGAGAGCATGGCAGGCCTGTGTGTCCCTACACACATACACACACACTAACCACAATACTGCTACTAGCAGCAGTAGTAATAATACATACTTGGCTTAACCATATTTAGACATGCTTCAAGGCTGTTGCTCTTTGGGGTGGTAATCTGGCTAACGACCCAGATACGGTGTGAGAGAACACTTCTCAGCTAAACTCTCCTGCCTTTCAGAGAGAGCATCAAATGATTATTAACCATTAGGGTACTGAAGGGTGTCATTTTAATCCAAGAGATTCACATCAGATAAGTCTTTAGATCATGGGGAAAATGTGGGACGTTATAATTATTCTAGTTACTCTGCCACAGGAAAGGTCTGCATTGATTGACTAATCAATAATCGATACAGCAAACAGTGTAACCCAGCAAATATTAGTATGGAAATGGGTGATGAGCATTTGCATGCATGAGTATCTGTGTATGGAAATAAATGTAACTGGGAGGAAATTCATAGCCAGGATCTGCCCATGCGACAGAAACTGACTTACGATTTCACTTCTCTCAAGCGTGCACTTGACATCTATATCACATGGGCTGTTTTGACACACAAAATGGCCATTAGTAGAAAACCAGAAATAGAAATATTTCTACAGGTAGAACTCTTGAATGACCTCAAAACAGCTGCTGCTATCCTAGGACCATTTTTGGTCCTATATGAGCACACCCAGAAGGCACAAAAAGTCAAAAGAACATGCCATGTTTTCCTATTAGGTGAACGGCTCTCATGGGTCTCACCCCAGGGTGAGTGCTGAGTTTTTTTTGGCATACTTGCCTACCGTCATGGTGTTTTAAATGCAATCTGGCATAGAGCTTCAAGAATAATGTATAGAATTATGTGTGCCAATACATATAAAAGTGTTCCATAGGTTTTTATCATAGATTCTAAAGTGATTAAAATGGCAAACAAACAAAATCATGATGCAAAATAAACACATGCCCTGTTGGGAGCTGTCACTCTAAACGTCTTATGCCTCAGGTACTTGACAGACTATCACAGAAGAAAATCTCATAAACAAGACCCTGGGCTGGTCCAATCATAGGCTCTGCTTCATGTTCATTATTGCATAAATGGAATAGACATTATCTAAAGTCATAAGTTATAAAATTTGTTCTGTCTATTTTATGATGGACTAGATAAACTAAGAAATTAGCTCTTTGATTCTAGTTGTTTACTCCCTACAAATTGTACTTTTCCATAAAATTTAAGGCTGTCCATGATGGTTTCTTTTGTGTTCTATGTTTCAAAATACCACCTTATAAAACCTGTGCACACAAAACATCCATGTTACAGATGAGTAAGCATGTATTGCAATGTTTTCTATGGTTGATTGACCTTCAAACACAAGAAAAGACATAAGCCTGGGCATTATCCAGTGGTACCATAAGGTGGTAATGTACTCATGCTCTGCAGAATTACCTGTTCCACAAATGGACAGACTACCCTGACAGCAAGGAAAATGAATGAGAGGACGTGAAAACATGCGGCTGATGTAGATATTTGTATTCAAGCCGCTTTGATAAACTGAAAATATGTGTAATGGTGGTCTTTATTGGATGATTAGAGGCTGCTATTTGCAAGTATCAAGGAGAGGATTCCAAAGACTTGTCTTAAAATCAGAAGGTCAAAACTCTGCACAGCAAAAGCTAAGAATGGTCCTTAAGTTCAATTTTTGAATAAAACCATTCAAAAATCAAGTTTGTAATTGAGAAAAATTTTGATAAGTCCAGAAGTGTTCAAATGAATTTAAACCCCTTGATAGCCTGTTTTAAGGTGAAAATACAGCCATCTCAAAAACTAGTAATTTATCTTTATGATATTACTGAGTTGCTAAATTTACAATTCAGAAATTGTAAATCATGATGAATTTGGCAATTGTGTAGAAGAAGACAATAAAGAAAACTGAGTTAGCCTATTTCTTCTATAAGTACACAACTAAATATCATACCATTGTTAAATGTACCTTCTCAAATAGGACAGAAATGCCATAAAAAATATAAAGCCAGGCACTATAGCCAATTATTTTTTTCACATAGCAGTTACGCACACATACATTTAAGCAAAGCCACTTGAGGCCAGAAAAGTAATTATAGGGCAGGTGTGTACATGCAGCTCATGGCACACTCAACCTTTCCCCTTCTTCCTCTACAGCAAGCAGAATAATTCATTTCAATGAGCATATTGCTTCCTAAAAGCAAAAACTACTAGGAATGCTAAGAATGAATATTTTACCAATCTCAGTATCATGTGAGATTTCATGAAAACCTGTTGCTTAAAGAATAAAAAGGAAATTGACTCATCCCTGAAGACCCCTTTTACAGTTTTGCTTTTCCTATTTGCCCTTGTCTACATCCTTTTTGTGATGGCTGGAGCATCAGCAGGCTTTACAGACCCTGGTTACTGAAATCGCAAGCTCAGAGGAAAGAACAGGGAAGTAAGAGGTTGATGCTCCATGACATCCGGGATTATCAGGAGACCATTTCAGGCTTCCCGCAGCACGAGGTCACATGACACACAATGCATTTCTAATCTTTAAGGGATAATTTTTCAGGGGCTCTTATCCATCATAAGCTGCTGAAGTGATTTTTAACTAATAAAAATGGTTGAGTCACACTTAAGAAATAATTGAAAGCAATAAATGAACCATCTATCTAATTTGTGGCTATAAGTTGATAAATGTGTTCATGTAAACTCCATTTTAACCTTATACTTTAACCATATTAGTCAGGTTTCCTAAAGTACTAATGTGTCTTGTGTGAAACCACCCCTATGAGCAATTTATCTTAAAAATATTTTTTCATATAGTGTATGTAGAGGGGAAATACCAAAACTCCAGCCCCTAAGGAAAATTTTCCCTAATATATCTCTGAAAATACAGTAAAATATGTGATGAAAAAATTCATTTCTTTTTTTAACAACATATTTTTATTGATTATTTCGAATTTCAGATAATGCACCTCCATCACACTTGCTTTCCTTTCCTCCCAGGTCCATCCTCCCGCCTTTCTGCCCTCCTCACTCCCTCAAAAAAAAAAAAAAAAAAAAAAGAAAAGAAAAAGAAAAATAATACGGCAAGCCCACTTTGTGTTGCCAATCTACTCGTTGCACCATGGTCAAACTCCCAGTGGCCAGCCCTTAAGGAACATGGAGTCCTCTCCCACCCCCCTGGCATAAGCCATCAACTGGGAAGAGCTGAACTTCGTCACCCTTATCACACCTTTGAAGGGCTCTCCTTATGGCTTCCTATCTAGACTGCAGTGGAGACTTGTCACAGAAGCCTTCATGTCTCTCATTACCAATTATGACATTTATATTTTCTAAAATGCAGAAGATGCATAAGCAGCACTTTCTACTTTAAAACCCTTGTTCATCATTCCAGATTCCAAGTTTCTGTTAACATCGAACAATGGTTATATTTTTAATTGACAAGTAAAATTTATAGTAGGATCTTCTATTAAGGTCTGTACTTTTTTTTTTTACCTCCTCAAAGTGACACACAGTTCTACCTACTACCTGCTACCTAAATGAAAATGAAAAACAGCCACAAACAGGGAGAAGAGAAAGGGGGTGGGGAGGAAGGCGAGGCTAAGCCAAGCTATGAGCATCTGGATCATCAGCAAGAACTGCCTCAGTGACCCCGTCCTCCCCTGCTCTATCATGAGTGCTCTTCTCCTAACCCTAAGATAAAGCCATCGTTGCCAGATTCCATCATTTAAAGTAAAATCCTGCAGGCTGACAATCTCTCCCTCTCCTGTCGCTTTGATGAGTTTCTCTTTCTTCTCTTACCTAACACAAAAGTACAGCATCAAAAATGATTTCTCTTGTGCTTTTCCAAGGAAGTAGATGAAATATTAAGTTCTCTAGATACAAAGTCATGAAAAGCAAAAGCAAGCAATGGTGGTTAAAAAGAAAGAAGATGAAGCCTACATATTGTCACCTTAGCATTCATATGAGCAGTGCCTCTCATCTGCTCTGTGTGCTTATGTCAACAGATAAACATCTGTGTGTGCCCTTACATAACAGGTGACAAGAAGAAAAACAGTTGTGCGCATACTTTTAAGCCAATGAAAAGAATAATTCCTTAAACCAACAGCATTTCTATTATAAACTATTTTCTAGAATGTTAGTTTTATAGGTGACAACAATAGCAAAATTAGCTTGCTGTAGTATCACAGAGCTTGCTAGTCATCTTCTGGTTAATGTAATGAAAATGCACGTGAAGTTAAGCCATATTCTGGACTTACCACCGCCTCCTCCGAGAAGACTGGCATTTGCTGTCAAAGAAAAAATAAATAAATTATATTTTAAAACACACAGGAGACACAATGTATCAGAATAGTTGAAACAGAAAGTAGTGATGATCATGTATCTTATTCAAACACATATACAGAAAATAAGTATTTTCATACAAAGACAGATTTTATCACTATTGTACCATAGTATGAAAATTAATGTTTCCTTATTTTATCCTCTTTTTCTCTTCAAATGGCTATTTTTAGACATTACCTTATAGTGATGTTAAGTATGTACTGGAATCCTTTTATTCTCCATCTGTATCTAAATTGATCTTTTGAGTTTTCCATTTTATGTAATGTAGATACAACAATGCTACTTAGGCAATTTCAGTGATTTCAAAGGACAATGTAACAAGAAAATATAAAGATAATTTAAATTAAATTAAACACCATCAGACAAAACAATCTCAGGACATTTTGCTGTACTAAAAATAAGTCAAACTTTTTCTAGAGCAGCAAACTTATTTCTACACATAAACTCTATTTGGGAGAAAGATAGAAATGGTAAGCAGCAATATGTGAATTCTCACCTAGTTATTCAGAAATTCAGCCTATGTATTCCTGGAAGGCAAATAGATATAAGATAGTTTCATGGACTTAATCTTTACAAAGGTGTTTATATCATCTACTCTGGGCTAAGGGAATATTCTGAGACATGGGCAGAAAAGGTGTAAGTGAAAGTGAGAGGTTGAAGAATGGCATTTTCTGAACAAGGCACAGACACCACAACCGTGAACCCACAAGAGCGGCAGGCGTCTGCTTTGGGTCTGCGCAAGAACGAGCCCAACAGCAAGGCTGAAGGGCAGGTCAGGGGCCTAGATCCTTCACTGATGAAACATTCCTTATGCACAGTCAGGCCGACGGGGAGTCACTGTCTTCAGCTGTGACCTCAGGACTATGATGGAGAGCTCCATTCAGTGTCACACAGATGGCCCTGATTAAACTAAATGGGTCACACGTCAAACAGGAAGTCATGAATCCTGTAAAGGAATTCGGAGGAAGAGGGAGGGTTGATAGAGATCGGAGGGAGATAAGAAGGGTTCACAGAGAGTAATCGCAATGCAGTATGCACATACAAGAAATAGTCAAAGACCAAAATTAGAAAAAACAATCCACTTAGATTGTCCTCAAGAAGTAAACTTCTTTGAAAGTGGTATTATTGACAATTGGCTGTAGTGTTAAACAATGTTATGCTGATGTTTATACAAATGTAATAACCTTAAGGTGGACTTGAACATACACTGCCTGGGCTGGAGAGATGGCTCCTACATGAAACCCTAGGCTCTCAACAAGATAGCAACGTACTGCACTTGGCTTTATCCATACACTTGTGTATCACTGGCACAGTTTATGCATGTTACAAACACATTTTCAGCAATATTATAAGGGCAGACATTAACCAAGATCTTCCTTTTTGTGGAGAAAACTGGGTTAAAAGAAATAAATAAATAGTTTAGGACAGAGGAGTATTTTTCTTGAATTTTTGTGTGCATTCCATAAATCATGCATTGCCATGACCTAAGAGGAGTAAATGTTATTAGTCATTAGTATTAATAATTCAATAAATAAATAATAGATCATGTGAAGGACAGGTGCCCATATTCATAGTTCAATTAGACTAAATGTGTGATGGCTTACTAATTACTCCAACACTAAAGAGAGTATCATAAAAATGCATGGAGAGAGCAAACGTCTTGGAAGGTCCTTTCAATACATCAACATTAGACCATCAAACTCTGTCTCTGTGGTCTTCCAAGCAGAGAGCTGTCTAATTGTAGCTCTCCCTTCCCCTCAGTGCTTTCTCAAAAACATCTGCAGAAGAGAAGTATCACTAATCAATCAGAACTGAACTCCCCTTCATGCCACCCGGCCACGCACATCTGAACCCATTGGGTGTCATACTGAAAAGGTGTGCCATTCCATAAACAGCAACTACAGCTTCTTAACAGCTGACCCCAGGTCCTGCCTGTGACTACTGAAAAGTCAGTTTGCCGCAGGAGCCTGAACACAGTGAGGAGAATTCTCACTTGTCTCCTCTTCCTTGGAAGATGAATTACATGATCAGGCCGTATCTCTTGGTTGCCCCAGCCAGTCCCTCAGATCTTACTGCATTTAAACCACGTGTCATTTCACCCACCTGCTTCCCCACCAACCCTGCTTAACTGAGAATTACTTCTCTGCCGGCAGGTTTTCCAGGTCCATGACATTCCATCTGCTATCTTCCAATTTTCACATAGTCATTCATAAGGAAAAATGTATTTCCAACAATAAATAACAACAAAAATTAGCAAAAGCTCTTTCCTGAGAGCATCATGCCAAGGATCATGATAATGTGTCGCAGTTTATTTTCATTGGTCGTTCATCAATAGAGGAGGGGTTCGAATGTTTCCAGAGCCCGTCTGTTTAACCAGCCACTTGTCCAGCAGACTAGTAGGTTTAAGATTTAGACTTCCCATCTCCACCAAACCTCAAGTCATTTGATGTCAATGTGTGCTCATATATAGATGAGCCTATCTGTAACATAAGCCTAGAAGTAATTTTCTTCTGTAAAATTGCCAAAAATAGGCAAAGTGAATTTTTATTGTAACTTCTAATATGACTTTGCCTCCACAAAATACCTCAATTACTATCCAACACTCACGTGGTGGATTAATATTTCTTCCATTTTAAGGAAATGAAAATTATTTTTGTGGGTTCAAGGTTATTTAATTTCTTCCTAATTATTTCTAATAAATTTATACATATCCCAATTAAATAAGAAACTCTTTGAAAATAAGATCTGAACTTAGTACCTTGTTCTGCACCCAATAGTTTCTTAATACATGCTTTAAATTGTGAGATAATTGACACATTTAGTCAAGTCTCTTTTCATATAAAAAGTACTTATTTGCTGAAATACAGAAGAACTGATCTTCGGCCCTACTTATTCTCTAAAATCAAGGATTATTATAGAGCTCTTAAAGTTTATTTGAAATGCTTACAATTCAAAACATGAAATATGTTTCTATACCCATCAAAATGTCTTGCCAGAATGACTGGTGATCCTGTTCTGGTGATACTCTGTTCTAGAGTATCATATTGTGGGCAGGAGGTGGGACAAAAAAATATTACAAACATGATACCACTATTTCTATAGTAAGATTTAAAGACCTGGACGCAACAGGAACTCCACAAGGAGACCAGCAGAGCCAAAATACCTGGGCTCAGGAGGGCCTTCAGAGACTGATGCTTCAATCAAGGACCATGCATGGAGAGGACCTAGACCCCCTGCTCAGATGCAGCGCTTAGGCTGCTCAGTGTCCAAGTGGGTCCCTAGCAAGGGGAACAGGGGCTGTCTCTGTCATGAATTCAGTGACAGGCTCTTTGGTGACCTCCCCCTGGGGGGAGCAGCCTTGCCAGGCCACAGAGAAAGTTGATGCAGCCAGTCCTGATGAGACCTGATAGGTTAGGGTCAGATAGGGGACTAGGAGAGGGGCATAGGGGGAGAAGAGGGAGGGAGGATGGAACTGGGAGGAGATGAGGGAGGGGGCTACATTGGGAAAACAAAGTGAATAAATTGTAATTAATTAATTACTTAATTATTTTTAAATTATTTAATTTTTAAATTTTTCTCTCCAAACAAAGTAAGTTGTTTCCATGAGATGGACAGTCTAAGTGTTGATAATAAAATTCTGAATATAAATAAAAGCCTATTTCTTGAAGATAAGTTCATAGAGGCAAACTTGGTAAATTTCTACATATTTATATATATCTAAATATATACATATATTTATAATATATATATTTATAATATACTTATGGCTCAGCTTGCTTTCTATTGCTGTGATAAAGGCTACTGCTAAAGGCAGCTTGGGGTGGGAAGGGTTATTTGGTTTACATGGCCCATTGTTCTCACTGAGGGAATCGGGGCAGGTGCTGTAAACAGGAACCTGGAGGCAGGAACTAAAGCAGAGGCCCCGGAGAACCGCTGCCTGCTAGCATGCTCTCCAAGGCTCACCCATCGTGCTTTCATATGCAACCCAAAACCACCTGCCACTGGTCGCAGGTCCTCAGTGGTCCGGGCCCTCCCACATCAATCATCCTGCAGGCCAGTCCAAAGAGGCATTTTCTCAACTACGTTTCCCTTTTCCCAGACAACCTAAGGCTGTATCTAGTTGACACAAAACTAAGCAGCACACTCTACAAATGATCAAATTTAATGTTTGTGGGAATTTGTTACTCCTTTTAGACCCAAATTTAAATTTTTATTAAACCTACCAAGTTTCTAGGTATAAATATTCTCACTTAATGTATTAAACCCAAAACTTCAGTACATTGTAGGCAGTAATACGGCAATTTCCAACAACATACCATTTTATTTTAAAGTAAAATTGATATAAAACTATTTTTTCCTTTAAAAAAAATCTAAATAATCTATGGTATGTATGTCTTCTTTAGAAGAGATTGGTTAAAAAAAAATAAAACTAAAATAGAAAAGCTTATATTCAGACTTTGGAACAAATTATGAAAACAATGATTCAAAAGCAAAGCACCCTTGATTTTAATTCTGCATCAGCTGCTAACTGAGTGGCTCAAGCACGTCATCATTTTCTCATTTATCTCTGTCAGAAAACAGTTTCAGTCAGGAGTGCAAAGTAGGATTCAAACTCTTCTGGGTCACTAATAAAGAAAACTTCTGGAGAAAATTCACACCCAGTGGAAAGTGGATGGAGCATGAATTAAGGTTTGGTCTGGCTGAGGGAGGGCAGCAACATTAGCCACAGCAGCCACCTTGAGCTATGTTTCTGGGTAACAAGACCACTCAAGACTGACTGCTTTGTTGTAATAAAATCCTGCCCAACAATTATAAACAACCGTTAGCACTCATTCTTTGGAGTAAATATATTTTCTCTGTATTTTATTATTCAGAGTCGGGGCAGGAGGCAGGCATGCAGGTGTGGTCAATGAACAATTTGGAGTTATTGGTTCTCTCCTGCCACTATCTGAGTCCCTAAAATCAAATTCAGGTACTCATTCTCACCTGTAGGCCTCCTATCCTCTGAACCATCTCACCAGCATTGACTCTCATTTTTATTTATTTGTTTGTCCACTTACTCATGTGTAGCGTGTATTGCCTCCATTTATGTCTGTGAATCATATGTGTGCCTGATGTTCACAGAAACCAGAAGAGTATGTCAGTTCTCCGAGAGAGATACAAATGGGAGGTACAAATAGTTGTTAACTGCCATTTAAGTGCTGGGAATAGAAGAGCAGCCAGCGCTCTTAACCACCGAGCCATCTCTCCAGCTCCACCAACATTTTTTTAATGCTTGAATGTTCCTTGCAGTTCATGAGTCTGAAAGAATCCAGTCTCTTATCTCCATAGCAATTATTTGTTTTCTTGCTTCATTTCAGTCTCATGCTAAAGTATCTTGTCAAACAAGCAACAGTCTGAGAGACTAGTCTTTAAACATTCAACGAAAGTGTTTGTGAAGGGCTTTTGTTTGCTTTTCATTGTATTATACAGGAAATTATGCTTGTTTTCATCTGAACAGAATCCTGACCACCTAGCTCTGTTTATTTATTCTTATTTCTTATTATAATGGAGCACAGGAGATGTCAAAATTATTGTTGGCAACAACTTTCCCAGGAGCTCTACTGAGAATACCAATTTCATTCACAACACGTTATTAGAAAAGAAATGTCACCCTTTATAACGACACTTTTTGCTTCCTGTGCTTTGAAGTTCAAAGTAGGAAGCGCTAAAATGAAACCAAATGCCAAACACGTGTCTTACTCTAGAACACATGACTTCATATCAGAGTGACCACCTCCACCGACAGCTGTGGAAACACAAGCCGAGTAGACAAACGTAGCCGTCAGTCTGGCAACAGCCTTTAGTTCACACTTTACTAGATTTACTCTTTCAGAACAAACTCTACCGAATGCCACGTTAGGGGCAGAAGTATGATTTCCTGCTTCAAAGCTGACTTAGAAAATTAAGAATAGGCTTAAGTGCTTTCCATAGAGAATGCAGGTAGAGACACATGCTGAATCCTTTACATTTCATTCTTACTACAGAAGTCGAAGGAGCACCTGACTACTCCAGGGTCTGTGGGGCTTGTAGAAGCTGGAACTCACCGTGAACACAAAAGCCCCTAGCGCTGACAGAGAAGCGCAAAGGCGCCAAGAACTGCAAGAGGTGCTTGCAATTATGAACAAAATCTATACTGCAGAGCAGGACCGTCCCAGCTGGTGTGCGCTGAAGGAGATACGGCTGCCTGATCTGACAGCTTTCCCGGCAGGCCGACTCTGGGTGCTCAGCAACTTTGACAAACGCTTCATTGACCCAGAAATGGAAAGTTCAAGAGGGTCAAGGATTACTGAGACACTTGTCAAGAACCAGGCAGACAGAAGAACAAGTAGTAAAATCAACTTGGATTTTTAACAGCGCCACCTCCTCAGTACTACGTGTGTGCGAGCATGCGTGTGTATATGTGTATGTACCCCAAATTCAAAAGTGGCTCCACAAGCGGCATGCACAAATCTACTGGCTACTAGTCCACTGCAGGCGCCCACTGATGATGAGGAAGACAAGAGCATCGGCAGCAGCGCCCAGCGCTCTGTGAGGACGGGAGCTGACAAGATCAGAGAACGCAGCCCGCTCATCTCTATGCCAGCTTCATGCTCCTGCCAGGGTGTTCCGGATCAATTTTAATTTCAGTAATGATAATACTGGCTCAGCTACAAAAATGGGATTACTTGAGTAACCTGAGCTTGGGTTTTCCAAACAATTAATGAACAGAATGTCTAAATGGGGTAGAAGAGATATGGGTTCAAATGTATTATGTCTGTAATAATAAACTTGAACGGTAGTTTTAACTTGCTTTTGACAAGAAAGGTCTTGAATATAAATCAATTTTAATTTGAAAACTGGAAGGTGTTCTTATCTGCTTGATTAAGAGTAAGCTTGACCATACACCTTTATATACATAGATTTTGGGGAGGCTGGCTAATTCTTTTCAATAAAATACCAACCAGTACCTTAAAATAGACTATTGTACAGTTCCCTTGTTTCTTATTATATCTTTCTTATAATATTATGTACCCTCTATTTCTCTCTGTAATAAAAGTTCTTTTGAAGGATATATTTTATATCACACTTTATATCAAAGTAAATGAGCCAAAATAACTATGTCATAGTAAATTAATGAGATGTTTGAGACACAAAAAATTCAAAAGGGAAAGATTTGGGACTTGTGGACTCCCTTTCAACAATTATGAAGTTGAAAGCTTTATAAGGTCACATTTGTGGGAATCAGCAAACCATGTGTGCTTCAGAGACTATGTATTGAGTAAATGTTTATCGATTGCACAATGGAATGAATGGAAGATGAAGAAAAGGGAGAAAGCGGTGAAAAAACACATTTATAGGAAAAGTGAGAGTGCTACAATTTTGTACCTGAGTACAGCTGTGTTGAGATGGAACCAAGCAAATCGAGATCCAAACCTAGTCAATCATTGACCTTGAGCAAGTTTCTCAAGGTCCAAACGATTAGCTAACATCTTCGAGCCTCTGATCACTCGTTATTTTATAGAAATAACAGGCATGTTTCACTCTGTAGAGAAGAGTGATGTGGTGATGAAGAGGCTGTCATCCTGGCATCTGACCCACGGAGGCTGAGCAAGGTCACCTCCTTAAGCTGTGACCTTTTTTACTGTGAACTCTGACCCAGACCATCACAAGGCAATGGGCCATTCCATTTTAGAGAACTGCACGTCCCCAGCCATGCTCTGACTTGAACTGCTCTACCCTCTCTCTGGGGCTGGGAGTAGAAAGTAGGACTTAGGCAGAGCAAAGCTAGAAACAAGCCTCTTTCAACCCCTTTTTTTCAGTTCTATTTTTGGGCCAAGATTCATTAGAGATCCAGTTCTATTATTTATTTATTACAATTTATTTACTTTGTATCCTGGCTGTAGACCCCTCCCTCATCTCCCGGTCCGCTCTCCCTCCCTCTTCCTTCACATGCCCCTCCCCTAGTCCACTGATACAGAAGATCCTCCTCCCCTCAATCTGACTCTAGCCTATCAGATCTCATCAGGACTGCCTGGCTCCTCTTTCTCTGTGGCCTATTAGGTCACCTTGCCAGGGGGAGGTGATCAAATATCCAGCCACTGAGTCCATGTCAGAGACAGCCTCTGCTCCCCTTACTAGGGAACACATTGAGACTGAGTTGCCATGGGCTACATCTGAGCAGGAGGTCTAGGTTCTCACATGCACGGCCCTTGGTTGATTCATTAGTCTCTGCAGGACTCCCTGAGCCCAGATTTTTTGGCTGTGTTGGTCTTGTGGTGCTCCTGTACCTTCTAGGTCTTACTATCTCCCCTTCTACACTCTGCCCAAAGTATGGCTATGAGTCTCAGCATCTGCTTTGATGCACTGCTGGGTAGAGTCTTTCAGAGGCCCTCTGTAGAAGGCTCCCGTCCTGTTCAATAATAATAAATAATAATAACAATAATAATAGTGTTCCCTAGTAAGGGGAACAGAGACTGTCTCTGACATGAACTCAGTGGCTGGCTCTTTGACATCCTCCCCCACCCCTCTGAGGGAGGAGCAGCCTTGCTAGGCCACAGAGGAGGACATTGCAGCAAGTCCTGAAGATACCTGATAAGCTAGAGGCAGGTGGATGGGGAGGAGGACCTCCCCTATCAGTGGACTTGGAAAGGGGCATGGGAGGAGAAGAGGGAGGGAGAATGGGTAGGATTGGGAGGGAATGAGGGGGTGAGGGAGTGGACTACAGCTGGGATACAAAGTTAACAAACTCTAACTAATATTAAAAAATAATAAAATAAAATAATAATAATAAAATTCATATTAAATAATATAGCCAACTAAGAGCAGCCATTTGAAGATTAATTTCGAGGGATAATTAGTGCTATAATAATTTTAAAGTATAATTACTTACAATTCAAAATACCTAAAGCAAAAATACTATAAAAGAAACACAACCAATCATAGTGAATGACAAGGAACAGGACTATATTAGTATAAAGTAGATATGCACAATAAAGAACGGTTTACTATCATGAATTAAAGGAAAAAAGATCCAGTTCTAGAATTCCATGAGGAGAATGGATACCAGTATTTTTTCATATTTTAACTGTTTACATTCTTTCAGATTATGCTGATTTTATTCTTAAAAGAAGTATGGTTACTGTGGTGTTCAGGAAGGCTCGCCTCTCATCAAGAAATTAACAGGTAAATGGTGGGAACTGGAACACATCATTCTGAGTGAGGTATCCCAGAAGCAGAAAGACACACAGGGTATATACTCACTCATAAGTGGATATTAGACAAATAATATAGGATAAACATACTAAAATCTGTACACCTAAGGAAGCCAATCAGGAAGGAGGACTCTGACTAAGATGCTCAATCCCCATTCAGAAAGGGTCTTTGGACTAGAGTGGCAACAGCCACACTGTTGGAAGCCTCGGGTGTCTGACCAATTCTTTGAGGTCTTTCTCTTCAACACCAGGTTCCAAATCTTGGACCTAACTTCAAAGAAACAAGCCTTCTTTTAAGGTCTCCTAATTTGACTGTTTGATCTGATTTCTCTTTGGACCTTCGTTGATCACGTGTTGTTTATACAGACTGGGCACTACAAGTGGCCAACACCAGATCCATTCACAGACCCTCCCACTTAGACAAGGCTTCATCCTGTCCCTATATTTCCATCTGGGAGAATACGCAATACAGGAAACTGTTTTATTAGTTAAAATGTATGCAAATGCATCAAGATACACATAACTGCATTGTAATGTGTTAGAGCATTAAGTACAGTCTTTCACAAAGATATGTGAAAGAGCAAATAGGTTAAAGAAGCTCAACCTACGGACCCTTCCGGTCAAGACTTTCTCTGTTCAGACAAACATATACAGGTAAGTGTCTATGTCGTATTACAAAATAAAATTGCCACACAACATCATTTTCTCATTTATGAATATTTCATGGCTCTAAGAAAAGAGCATATATCAGTGTTTCAGACTTTGTATAAGATTAAAAGTGTGGTAGTGCACACCTTTAAACCCAGCACTCAGAGGCAGGCAAGTGAATCTCTAAGAATTCAAGAACAATCAGGTGTACATACCAAATTCTAGGCCATCCAGGGCTAAAAAGTGAGCCTTCCCTCAAAATAGTATATAACCAATCCTATTACATGGCTATTTGGATTGCTTCCACTATTTTTTGTCCATTACAGATGAACAGTGCATTCACAAACATGCTTTTATCTGTGTGTCTACATAGTGATACTCTTAATTTTATAGAATAAATATGTTTATTAGTCACAGGGCATATGTATTTTTCAAACTTCAATGTTTAGTGAATAATTAAAGTATAAATAAACTAATGAAATTTTATTTACAAAACTGTAAATGAAACTAGTCAAAATTTATCATGAATAACGCACCTTTAGGGGAACATGAAACATCAGTATTAGCTTTTGACCATCAATAGTTAATCTGAATCACAGTGTTTTGTCATGTCAATGAGGTTTGGAGTCTATTAGGCTGCTTTTGACTTAAATATAAACACATTGGGAGTTTTCATTATACATAAAATAAATTCAGTCTGAATTTCTAATTGGCTTGAAATATATCATTCTAAAATGGTGATTTGACTTTAATCAGTTATTCATTCGTTTGCTTGTTTGTTCATGGAGACAGGCTCTCATGAAGCTCAGGCTGTCCCAGAACATGATGTGGGTGACCGTGAACCCTTAATCCTCCAGTCCCAAAAGTACCAGGAGGGTGTGGGGTTTGAGTACTTGCCGGTTATTTTGTGTGAGAGTGCTTGGGAGTATCGTGTAGGAGGCTCATGTGGAGATCACAGGACATTTCCTCCATGGGTCACCTTCCCCTTCCATCTTTATTTGTGCTCCAGGGCTCAAACTTAGATCAGCAGGCAGCAGGGGCTTTCCCCTCTGGCCTATCTCACCAGCTCAAAGCAGTCTGTTTCTGAAGCAAATCAGCTTATATGTTCTTTTGTGTTTACTAGACATAAGCTGAAACAGGTCTTGAATTTCAAAGCAAACTAAAGACTTGAAATAATAAAGCAAGAAACTTGTATTGCTTTCTAATAAAATTTACTATAAATTTAAACTATGCTTCAGGAGCAAAACAATAAAGTTCAAAAGCTAAAGAAGACAAAGAAACACAAGGATGCTTCAGTTCAATAAGGGTTCAAGGCTAAATATCTTGTTCCCGTAATAATTCCAACTTTTCTGGTTCTCTTCATTTGGCACCAGCCATTGAACTCCCCGGTGTGCTATGATTCTCTGAGTAGCCCTTTCTTTTACACAAGTAATTATCATCAGATAAGCACTCGTGTTTATATTTGTAGCCCAAATCCTATCACTATACAAATAGATTACAGTTGTTACTTTATTAGACATCTAATACCTTCCTGATCAGTTTAGTTCCTCCAAGAAGCTAGGAGGATAGGACCTGTTTATTATTCATCCTTTTCTTGAAGAAAAGACTGGAACACAGGAAGGCAGAGGCACAAGTACAGGATAAAGTATTGGCACTGATATCTGAAATTATGTAATGCTACTCCCGTGTTTACATTCCTAAGCAAATCCACAATTTTGCATGCTCAGAAATGGCAGAGTAAAGATTAGATTAGAGGACACCATAATTCAGGTTTCTGCCATTTTATTTTTTATTAGCTATGCTAGTCTGTGAAGACATTTTGTAGGATGATCAATTCCACCTACACTAAATTCATTAGATCTTGTTTCTCCTTTTCCTGATTTAAACAAGTAATTTTAAAGTCATATTCATTTTCTAGTTTGTTTCAGTCCTATTGTCTAAATAAAATGTGCTAAGTCATGAAGGAGTTGAGCGGGCTCCTCACTACGCCTCATCACCCATACATCACACAGCTCTGAGCTGACCATTTGTAGCAAATTTGGCTTGTGATATGATCAACTTACCCAAATGTTAAATAAGTCCACACATGACTCATGTCCATCAGAAAGGCTGAGTCACCAAACCCTGGACAAGGTCACACACACTTCAGTAAGCTTCCCAAGGGAGAACACATGCCCACTGTCAGAAACAATAGATCAACAAATAGTTCATGATGACAACGGTCTAAGCATCTATTATTTATTGAGCAGTGATTATGAGCTTATCTGTCTGGCATCATCTCCCAAGCCATCTTGTCAATTTATAACAAATGAGGAAACTGAGGATATCATAAGACTAAACTTATTTGGCCAAGGTCATGGGTAAGTTGGTAAATATTAAATCCCATGTTTAAATCTTCTCATCCAAAACCAAGTGAGTTTTTTTCTTTAGTATAGCAAATTACCTATTAAGCAACTATATTTCTCTCAACTGATTTCAAAATTAAGGAAATCCATTCATTATGATGATATAAATATTAAATGTGGTATAACTGAGGTTTTTATCTAATTAGACTGTGGAGAATAGAAAGCATGTGTAATGTAAATTAAATTTATATAAATATTTTAATTATATTTTCCTGATATCATCTACTAACATTTTTATATCAATCCACAATCTAATTTTCCAAGAAGTTAAATACTTATAGGGAAAATTCATTTGAAACATTGAATTTATACTATGATAACATTGCCCAAAGTGATATTTTAAATGATGAAAAAAATTACTATGATTCAAGTAATGTAAACATTGATATCTGTGGGGACTATATCTTTTAATTATCAATGCTCTAGAATGTTTAAGGCATATCATGTGTAAGCCAATAATGACCCATACATTATTCATCAAGAAAATGAAAGTGAAGTGAATAAACTAAGACTTTATTTTACTGCTTTTATATTTACCTGCCACATAAAGATTGAACATATTAGGGTAATGAGATATTTTTACGCATATGAACAATACAATCTTTAAATCAACCTAAGAATGTACATCACCTCAAACATTGATCATTTCTTTAGCAGAGATATTGTTTAGATTTTTGTTCTGGCTTCCTGAAATAGACGTTATGTCACTGTTATATGCTCACCATGAAATACACAAATAAAAGTCTATCATGTTAAATAAATAAACTCTGGGTTTTCTGTCTCTCATGATTCTCATCTTTGTATTTAGGCTAACAAGTAATAAAATGCTCCTATAACCCAGCTAGCAAAATTCACAGTAACAATTTTCCTGTTCCTAAATTATATAAATATAACACTTCTCTATATATTTATTTATATATGATAATATTTATAATTATATATTATATTTATAAATATTTATAAATATATAATGTAATAAAGTCATAAAATTTCAAAACTATAAGTCTATTGTGTTTATGTCAGCATAAGTCAAAAAACTCTCACTTGAAAAAATGAAAAAATCAAACTTTGTAAACATCAAATTTACTCATTTATAAACAAAGACACTCTTTGTTCTCTACTCTGGAGACAAAATATAATTTGCATTTTCTGGATATCAAAAAATAGTAATTACTTTTTCTTATTATAGCTTATCAGGCCAGCTGTGGATTCTATAATAGAGATTAGTTTTATTCTAGTACATTGAAAGCAATGATATTAATCTCAGACAAATGTATTATCATTGGTGAGAAGCTGATTACTGACTACTGAGGCTTTTTATAAATTATTATTATTTCATAAATCTCACAGGATAACTAAGTAGTACTTACTAAAAATGCTTTCAACTATATGTCATTCTGATATATCCAAACCTCAGAAATACAATGGGAGCAGTAACAGTTAATAAAAGAATTTTGAATGGTATCCCATAATTTATGGACATATAGACTTATTTGGTGTTGGGCAAAGAAAGCATAGACCCCTAATTTCACCAGTAATTGTAATTTAGGCGAGGTTATTTATGCCTCAATTTTTACCATACAGAAATAAAAAGAATATATATATAGGGCTTGATTGATGGCTCAGGGGCGTAGAAGACCCACCTTTAGTCCCATCACCCACAGAAGGCTGCTTACAACCACCTATAATTCCACTTCCATGGGGATCCAATTCCCTCTTCTGGCCTGCACAGGCAACCGGGCACACATGTGGTACATATGTATATCCATTGGAATGCATGCATATAGTTAAAGGTAAAATTAAATAAACCTTTTAAATACATACTATAACTTAATTATTTTACAGCTATTTGTTAAGTAAGCACTCTGTATGTGTATACTACATAATGGAAATAAATTGGTATATAAAAGAGGTACATTATATCAAGTAAGGATAATACATGTATTGTTATTTTGTAACACAATAGATACATTTACAAGGGGGCTGAGAAGAGGCTTGCTGGGCGAAGGAATTGCTTTGTTAGGAGGAGGGTCCAAGTTCAGATCCCCGCAGCTACATGAAAGCCCTGTGCCCCAAAAGATGTCTGCAGTCTCAACCTTCAAAGAAGTAGATAGATTCCGGAAGCTTGCTGGCTTGCCTGTCTAGCCAACTGTGAGCTTGGCTTCAGTGACAGACCATGTCTCAAAAACAAGAGCTCAAACTTGAGGGAGAAAATAGCCATTGTCTACTCCTGGCCTACACACACACACACACACACACACACACACACACACACACACACACACGCATGCGCACATGTGTACCACAAACACATAAACACATGGAGAAATACCTTTACTATTTAAACATCAGAGTCATTATGCTTAAAATCCTTTATGTTTACAAGTTGATGATACTTTGTAACACATTTTACAGACCTTTGACCTGACAGGCTAATAGACAAGATGGCACCAATTTCTTTCTTTTTGGTTCCTCCCCTGTCCAGTTCCCCCTGAGGTATAAATCCTGGAAACATGCAAAAGGCATCACATGAGGAATCTGATAGATGCAAAGGAAAAGGAGAGCAGCTTAGGGGACACAGAAATGAAGGAGCTGAATGGTTGGCAGGCATCTTACAGCCCCATTCAAGAAAGATGGTGGCCCAGGACTAGCGTCTCACAACCTCCAACAGAGCAGCAGAACAACAGAAGGCATCGAAGCAGGCTCATCTCCCCACAGCCAAAGTCTGTTGGCAACAGCAAGTGAGCCAAGAGCGTAGGTAAGAAGGCTCTGTCAGGAGCCCCCGCTGAGGATAAGCCAATAAGCTGCAAGGAAAGTGTCTCCCTGTCTCGTTGGATCTGAGCCTCTTCCTCCTCCAGGAGACATAGGCTGGCGCTGGCAAAGAGGATCTGGCTTCTAACACCTTCCTTCAGGGAGGCTCATAGGCATGCCACTCCTTCCTATAGTAAGACCCTCCAATGGCTGGGGGAGGAGGTCCCACAATAGAGACATTGCCACAGGCACCCAGCCCTACAGAGAGGATTTCTGTTCCCCACAGGTAGGGACATAAAGTTTTATCAAGTTTCTGGCCCCAGGCATCATTCCTTCTTCCGCAGACCCAAGAATCCACTACCCTACTAAAAGATATCATGAGAACAGAGACACTGGCGAGAGGGTGTTCTGACCGTAAAAGCAGCCAAGTCACACAGCATTTGCCATCTCTCCATCCCACCAGCGTAAGACTTGCTCTTCCCACCCAGAGCCACCACTGGGACACTTGACCTAGGAAATGTCCTGCTGGCCCCTCTTGCAGCACCAGGAGGAAACAGTATGATATCAACCCAGTAGACACACCAAGACTGTTTTTACAAAAGACCACAGCTACTCTGGAGATTAAATTAGGGAATGTCAGGACCATGAGTAACATGTAAACAAACAGTCACTACCCACTGAAACAGAGGGCTGGCATGAGAATGACTTCTAGAACGAACAGAGCCTTGGGGCTGGTGTGATGCCTGAAAGGATCCCACAGTTGAGATGGAGAGTAAGAAAGAAAAGCTCAAGAAACAGTAGCTGACAGTGTCACAAATGGGGTTAAAATACGGTTCACACTCATGCACTAAACCCCAAGGGAAGATATGTCAACACTCAGAATAATTAAACTAAAAATCCTAGAGACAAAGGAAAAGGTATGGAAAGATGCTTGGAAGAAACAGAAGTTAAGATAGAGGAGAACAGCGCTGCAAATAATGGTTACCGCTGGTGGCCTTGTGGGAGTTCAGATTTCAGGAGCTGCCTCACTCAGACCCGGATTCCTTACTGGATGGCTCCCATCCAATAACTTGCAGATATAAGGTCCAACCTCCCTGCCCAACACTGATGTTCATGGCAGTGAAAGGCCGTCTTTATCTCAACTCTGAAGAACTAGTCACTTTCTATATACTCGATGAAAATTCCACTAGGCAATCATTAGATTTGGTTTCAAGTAAAAAATCTTAGTTAAATTTGAATTACTAAGATTCTTGACTTGAAACCAAATGTAATGTTTGCTAGTGAAGTTTCAAAATAGATTAATATAATAAAATATTGAATGAGCTATCTCCTATTTAATGGGAATTGAGCCTCCCACAGGGTTCCCCTGAAAGACTATCCAGCAGGGTATCGAAGGAGATACTGCAACCCATACCCAAACTTTGGCCAGAGTGCAGGGAATATTATGGAAGAAGGGAGAGATAGAAAGACCTGGAGGGGACAGAAGCTACACAAGAAGGCCAACAGAGCCAAATATAAATAGATAGATAGATAGATAGATAGATAGATAAATGCCAACCTGGGCTCAGGGGAGCCTGCAGAGACCAATGATCCAAGCAAAGACCATGCATGGAGAGAAACTAGAACTCCTGCTTGGATGAAGCCCATAGGCAGCTCAGTCTCCAAGTGGATTCCCTAATAAGGGGAACAGGGGCTGTCTCTGACATGAACTCAGTGGCAGGTTCTCTGATCACCTCCCCCCTGAGGGGGGAGCAGCCTTGCCAGGCCACAAAGGAAGATGATGCAGCCAGTCCTGGTGAGACCTGATAGACTAGGGTCAGATGGAAGGGGAGGAGGACCTCCCCTATCAGTGGACTAGGGGAAGGCTATAGGGCAAGAAGAGGGAGGGAGATTGGGACTGGAAGGAGATGGGGGAGGTGGGCTATAGCTGGGATACAAAGTAAATAAATTGTAATAAATAATAAATAAATAAAAACAAAAAATAAAATACTAGAGTTTGAAATGTTGGATGTTGGAACAAAAAGGGGTGGTGTAAAACAATCTGAAAGTTTTTGTCTAAAGTCTTTTGATGCCTAAATGTATGTGAAGGTTATATATAAGAATCCTGTGAATACATTTTCTAGATGAAAACTTTAACCTTTAAAATCTCGAAGGGTTACTGCGCCTGTTACGGAGCAGAGTTACAGTGGGATAGAAATGCTGAAACTGTGATAAGGATGGCTAATCCTCAAGAACCCTGGTGACCGCATTGCTCCTAGTAACCAGTGTGCCATTGCAAGGCACTCTAACTGATCCTAGCTTCTAGATGTTTCTAGTAAACTCCCGGGGCTTCGAGGCTTTTCCGCATACTGCCCCCCACCCCCGCATCTCTGTAATACATTGTTAATGCTATCTCCCAGAACTCCACAGCCAAACTGCATCCTGCTAGTCCTGCCGCCCCCCACGTGAGGAGCTGCTAAAGGGCTGCTCTGACTTCACTCTCATTCCCTCCACTCCTATGCACCAGAGAGAATGATGGTCTCAGCAGCATCACAGTGAGCTGATCAGGGCAAGCCATGGTGAGTCAAGAATGATTCAGCTGCTGACTACGGAGAGGTCCAGTGAGCGATTCTGACACAATATGCTAATGAGAAGTAAAACAGTGGATGAACTAGAGAAGGACACAGGATCTCGTTTATGCTGATATTTTAATCCATCTATTAAGAAAAATTACCTTGTATTACCATACAAAGTAATTCCTCTCCATCTTTGGTGGACAAAGATTATAACTTACTCAACTTTTTTGACCTGGGGAAATGGTTTATCTCCTAGCATAGGACTGTGAATAATAAAAGATAATTTAGGCACACAATAGCACATAAAAAATTTTCAGAATAAGTTGTAAATTGTTTTATATACCAAAAATACCTGTCTTATAGTATGCACTCTATAAACTCTTAGTAAGTGAAACAGTTAATAAACAAATGAATGTGTTTAAAGTGCACTGTACAGAATGAAATAAAATTTAAGTAAAAGTGCAAACTTAACAATCTTACCTTTATGAAATTAGATGCCCATTACAAAAGACAAGTGCTTTTTCTAAACAGGAGAATATTATATACAGAACAAGATTAAAGTATTAAATGATAATTTTAAAGGAATTCATTCAGAAAAAATGAATTGGTGAAGCTCTCCTGAGTGTTGGATAAGTTTGCATAAGTAGGTACAGAGAGACCCACACCCCTGTCTTCTGCCAGATCCGATACTAATGCTGAACACCGTGGCTAACAGAAGGGGGGGGGGCTCCAACTTCCTAAGCTTTTCCCGGGCAAATAAACCATAGAGCCTTGGTGTCCCTTTTTCAGATGTCTTTGCTCATTGTTTAAATTAGCATACAAGATAGTCAATATCACTGTAACATTTTGAACAATGCATGTTTTATTCCTCTTCCCTTTGAGTCCCCAATTCTGCCGCCCCGATCCCTGCCTCTCCTCTTCTTTCAACTCCCATCCCTATCCTTCCTAATTATCTATTTTAAGGCTCTCTTGGTCTTTTTGTTAGATTTTTAGGTTTTACCCACATTTGCACATTTTTTTCTTTTTTTCTGTTTTTTGTTTGTTTGTTTGTTTGTTTTGTTTTGTTTTTCAAGACAGGGTTTATCTCTGTGGCCCTGGCTATCTTGGCACTCACTCTGTAGACCAAGCTGGCCTGAACTCAGAGATCTACCTGCCCCTGCCTCAGGAATGTTGGGATTAAAGGAATGAACCACCACCTGGCAATTTACCTATTTTGTAGATTATCAATTTAATCTTGTTAGTAGAGACTATTCATGCTTCTCCCTTCATTAATTTCCCTATTAAAGGGAATTTGTAGGACACTCAAAGGACACCTGTATGGGTAATTAGTGATGCTTGGTGTTATGCTGTTGTCATGTTCTTCTATTTCAATCCACAAAGTAGTGAAACAAAAACTAGCAAAGTCTGCAGGATCTGTAAGTTTCCTATATAGACTGCTGTGTCACAGCCCTTTACACTATCATCAATTAACAGAAGCGGCAAAGATACTGCTCAGAGACAGCAGCATCAGTCAGTAATATCAACAACACCGAACAGGGCCAAAGCCTATTAGAGCTCACAAGATTCCATACCAGCACCAAGCAAGGAAAGGTACTCAGCGTTGCCACTGAAACCCACCAAAATCGATCAGAAATAACTCTCCATGCTGAATCTGAGCTAAATATGTATTAAAGATTGCAATAATCTGATACAAGAATGAGAATTAGTAAGCCTATATACCATACTATTTTTTTTCAAAGATAAAAATGTAAAAAAACAAACAAACAAACAAAAAAAACCCAACTGACTTTCAAGGGAAATGTATATTTCATGGCTGGGTAATACAAGCATATATGTCATAATACTTAATGTCAGTATAGATACCTCACCATTTCCCATATGCACTGATTATAAACATTTTTATTTATTTCAGGAGTTAGAAGTGTGATCTGAATATAACCAGTATTTCCAGAACTTCTTCCTGTCCAGGAGACGCCATGCCCCTGCTGCTTGGACACCGCTGATGGACAGCCCTACTGCACATCCACAGGAGCGGTGCCGCGGAGGTCCTTCTCACACGTGGCGATGTCACAGCCTCAGGCTCCTTGCTGGACGTATGGCTTCATCCCAGGGAATGACTGAAACTCTGAAGAATGTTATTGTGTATGGGGTGGGAGGAGTATGTGCACATGTGAATGTCTGTCAGTAAGATGAGGCACTGAACTGACAGAGAGCTCCTTTCAACATGGTGGTTGCAGTTCTCTGCTTGGTGAGTAGGCTGGACCTTGAGCTTGTTCGGAGGTTCTAACAGAGGAGCACAGCTACTCCTATACCCTTGACCAAAGACGGGTCCTCCTCTACTCAGGATGGTCATCCTCTTAGATCAAGCCCACAGCTTCGGGAGGGACGCACATAAAGAGCGCCAGCCCATGACACTATCAACAATACTCTGCTAAGCGTGCAGACAGGGGCCTTGACAGAGTTGTCTTCTGAGAGGCTCTACCCAGCAGCGCCTCAAAACAGATGCTCAGACTCAAAGCCAAATGTTGGGTGATATGTAGGAAGTATTTGTAGGAAAGTGGGAGGAAAGACAAAAGGACCCAGAAGTGACAGGAGCCATACAAGAAGACCAACAGAGCCAGCTAACCAGGGTTCAGGAGGCCTTGCTGAGAATGAAGCATCAACCAAGGACCATGCATGAACTGAACCTAGGCCCCCTAAAAAGATGTAGCAGATGGGCAGCTTAGGCTTCATGTGGGTCCTCTAGTAAGGGAAGCAGGGACTGCATCAGACATGGACTCACTTGCCAGCTTTTTGATCACTTTCTCCTGGCAGGACTGCCTTTCCAGGCCACAGAGGAAGAGGACTTTCTTAGTTCTGATGGAACTTGATGAGCTGGGGAGAATGGGAAAGGGAGCTCCCTTTTCCTGAGGAAGAGGAGAGAGAGGGAGAGAGGTAGAGTGGGACTGGAAGAGAGGAGGGATGGGGTTACAGCCAGGATGTAAAGTGAATAAAAAAATAAATATTTTTTAACTTAAAAAGAATAAACTGAAGGAAAAATAACTTTCTTATTGAGTCCTGTCAAAGTTAAGTGTGTGCTTCCTAAAATTCTCTGAATGTCTTCACTGTACCAGTCTTCAAGATGGAGAACAGAGAGAAACTCAGAAACTCAACGGCAAATCCAACCTGGTACATGAAAGTGCCCCAGGGCTGGGAGCCAGGTGTGAGTCTGAAACACAGTTGAGTTGCCACACATAGGATCAAACGTGGGAAGCAAAGCTTTGGACACAGTTCACTAACACTGCAGCTTAAGCCTTTCACATCCAGCATCTTTCAAAGCACTGTGCTGAGCTCAAGGCAGAGAATGGATTCCAAACCCCCCTCTATGAGGGCCTCACCCTTTGATGTCCCTGCCCTCTGATGCACTCTCCCACTGCCTTTACCCTCTCACACCTTTACCCCCTGGTAGTAAATCCCTTCCTTGGGGTTTTTAAACACCATCTACCCATCTTCAGAAGAACCTAATGATAAACAAAAGATACGTTCAAAGTTCATGCTGGGGAACTGATGAGTTCTTTGGGGTTACTTCCAGAGAATAGGTGACTCCAAATCAGACCTGTTAGCAAGTCTCAACCAGCATGGATGATGGTTTCTCCATCGTCTAATGAAAAGAGACCTAGTCCTCTAGCCCCAGCCTATATCCTCTAGACCCTCCTCGACACACCAAGGCCACCCACGTGCAGTTAGAGCAGAATTGCCTACAAATGCTAGGGGTGTGGCTACATACTCGGGTGAGGGCCCAAATGCCTCCCCTGTGGCTACACACTCAGGTGAGGGCCCAAATGCCCCCCCTGTGGCTACACACTCAGGTGAGGGCCCAAATGACCCTCCTGACCCCCTCCTTGTAGGAGAGAGTGTCGGTAGCGCTCAGGCCTGATGGTGAGACACTTGTAAAGCAATGCAGCTGATCTCAGGGAGATAGTGATAGTTTGACTCTAAGGCTATTTTCCTACAATGTACTCTGTACCCTGGCCCTCCTCTGTTGCCTTCATCCTCTGATGCCATCACCCTCTGCTGACTTTACCCTTGGATGAATTCCCCCTTTGTTGCCCTCAAGTTCTGATGCCATAAATATTTTTAAGTATTCATGATCTAACTCTGAGGTCATAGAAAGCTGGGAATAGGCAACTGGAAAAGGGATCTGAAGGTAGAATCTTACTACACAAGTGTAATAGCTACAAACAAAGCTGACAGAAATGGAAGACAGAACAATGAAAACTACCAGAACCAAACAGGCTAATATGCTAGGAGAAGGGTAAAGAATCCCAAAGTCTTCAAAAACTGTGTATCAGTTCAGCTTTATCCACTTAAGACACAGAGTTGAGTAATACAGTTTAGAAAGATTTCTATTCAAAATAGTTTACACTTTATGATACTTCTTTTTACTCTATGACCCAAATTTATGAGCTAATAACTATAAGTCTATAAATGTCTCCCTGTAATCAGAATTCTAAATTTTATTATAGCTTGTTAATAAAACTGATTCCCAAAATATTTCAATGATTCTTCAAAATTAGCTGAACATACTTCTTTAGGCTTATGTGTTTTTAAGTCATGAATGATGTGCACTTTTCTGAAGTATCTGGCTTGCTTTTAGTGAGATCTACAATTATTCTGAACAAATTATAAAGCAGCCTAGAATAATGCACTGTACCATATTAATGTATTTCTAAAATCAGTATACTGAGAAGAGATGATTATAAAAGTGAAACATGAAACCTCATTCACTCCTGGATCTATTGTCAGAAGACTGGATCTATTGTCAGAAGACTAAGAATGAACTAGTCTTAACATGAGATGCTGCTATCAGAAGGCTGCTTTTTTTTTAACGGCCATCTAAGAACACTTATTAATATGCCATTGCTTAGCAGACAATATATGTGAAATGTAACTTTGAATATGGCCTTAGGGGAACAAGAGGATTTTTTAATTTTGCATATGTTAAAAGAGTCACTGCAAATGTGTTCTTTTGTTCCTCACCTAGACTCCATAGTAATTAATTACATAAGCCAGTGTTTTTCAAAGATGAAACAGAAGATAATTTTTATATTGTACATGGGGACCATTAATTAATTCAATAGGTCTGTGCATATTTTACAGTCAAAAAGAAATTCAGCATTTATAAATGCATAACTGAAGGACTGAGTCTCTGAGTTCGTTTGAAATGTGGTTGTGTTGGCTGTGTGTGATGCGTGTGTGGAAGGCTGCGTGTCACGTGTGGGAAATGAGTCCATCCCGCCACCACATTGCCCAGGACTAAACGCGCCAACCTGGCAGCCAGCACGCTACGCACTGAGCTCCCCTCCAGTTACCAAAACGGTAGCTTTCATTTCTAAAAATTAAAAATCTGAAGTTCAACTTTAAATCATTAAAATTTTATTAAAGAAAAATGTTTCATTTATCGTATGTAAAATATTAAGTAATCTGAATAATTTATAGTTATGGTAAAAATTATAATGTTTCAAAACTGAATAAAGGTTAAAATTTGATATATTTTATTTACTTAGAAAGTAGACATATCCTAGTATGCGGCATTTAATTCACAGCTGTTTTCAGCTACCACTTGTGTCTTTTATGCATTAAACATTAACTCTTGCTCTTGCCTTCCCAAGCAATTTGTGAGCTGGATTTCCTGGGTCAGGTAAAGCATGCCTCACAGGTACAGACTATGCCCATGGCTCGACCCCGTGACAAGCTTACAAAGACTAGGGCCAGCGCTTCTTTCTTTGACTCACCAAAATCAGCTTTTCTGGCATTTATTTCGGTAGTTGTCTGGATAATTTGCTCACATGTTTTAATATAAAATGACAATCTATAAGATAATTTTAACATAAAATTATAAAACTAGCCGGGCGGTGGTGGCCACGCCTTTAATCCCAACACTCAGGGAGGCAAAGGCAGGTAGATCTCTGTGAGTTCAAAGCCAGTGTAGTCTACAGAGTAAGTACCATGAGAGTCAAGGCTACACAGAGGAACCCTGTATTGAAAAAAAAATTATAAAACCATATACATATTTAATGTTGGATCTTTTCAAAACAGTCTGCTGTATCTGTAAAAATACAGTGAAAATAGAGTTTCAGTACAGAAGTCACTGACTTCATCCAGACTATGTTAATGAAAACATTTTCTTTATTATAAAATGAGCAGCTAATTGGAGTATTAATTATGAATACATAACATTGTGTGGCTAAAGCTTGCAGGAATACAGAGAAAGATCACATTTTAATATGTATAGCCTGTTCTACCAGCAGGTTCCAAAGTGATGCATTCCAAGAGAATCAAATGAAGTCACAGTATGAGGGAGTGGAGAGACTGGGGAAGGGGGAGCATGAGATTCTTCTACCAAGCAGCTGAGTGGTGGCTCCAAATAATTTCATTTCTCTGAGCCTTGGCTCCCTTAATAAATAAGTCACTTACACTTTTTATAAATAAATTCTGATAATAATCAGAGATGTCAGAAAGAGAAATAGAGCCTTGTTATGAAATGGCATTACCCAGATTTCTATAAAAGCCACTGCTTTTATAATCTAGTGCCAGACTTTTGAATATTCACAATAAACAAACCCCTGTCTTTTGTCACTATTGATTTGGATTTCTGCTCTCTAT
Source organism: Psammomys obesus (assembly GCF_907164565.1). Classification (NCBI taxonomy): domain Eukaryota; kingdom Metazoa; phylum Chordata; class Mammalia; order Rodentia; family Muridae; genus Psammomys; species Psammomys obesus. Next base: position 8,931,925 of record NW_026586816.1, read on the forward strand.
AGCTAATACATCCTTACTACGTAAATAACAAAGAAGCACACACATGTAAACAAACACCACACAGACATACACACGTAAAACCACACACACAGGTTTGCATATACCACACACACACACACACACACACACACACACACACACACACACACAC
>NW_026586816.1:8932085-8939041 GCF_907164565.1 Psammomys obesus
CACACACACACACACACACACACACACACACACACACACACACACACCATGAATCCCCCAAGGGAAATAGAATTTGCATATCTAATTACAAATAATTTAAAGCTTTGGAAAGTGAAAAGATGAATGGGACTTATCTGCAACTGCTGTGATGGGTCATCTATTTGCCATGAACATCATGCTAAGGTATTAACAAGAAAACTGTTGACAAACTAGTGAATTAATGGACAAAGGATAGAAGCAGGAAACTTGCAAGAAGCGCAGAGTTTTGAAACTGTCTAGCAATCGTCAGACACTCCAAACAACAAGAGACTACTTCTTGCTCAGCAGATCACGAGAAACAAGGGTCTCTGGTGTTGGAACTGGATAAGCAGGGTTTGATGAAACAGGCATCACCACACTCTGCTAGTAAGAATTTACAATCTTAGGAAGGCCATCTAGTGATCTTGAAACATAAAGGTGATATTGTTGAATAAATTACAACATAGAACTCCTTTCTAAATAGTGTAAGATACTAAACTATTTTTATGATAGATATATATAAAGGAATATCAATCATACCCATTCAAATGCAAGAAGAAAATACAAAATCTTAAATACTTTACCCATAAGTATATTTTTAATTACTTGGGGAAAATTGAATTAACAGCTAAGATTAGTGTTTTTAGGCAGTGTTATCCATAGATACTTAGAGCGAGGACTACAGTGTATTCTACTTTTTTAAATAATTTAAGATCAGACAGAAGCATGGGATGTGGGCTGCTTGCGTCCTGGCATTCCTGCACCAATAACTTCATGCAGGCAAACCTTCTGCCTGATAGCCGCCGTTGCAGCTAGCTGCCCACACCTGAGCTTCAGGAACGTATAAAGATGGGTTAGATGGGATTCCTAAGTGGCTGCTTGTATAATGAGATGGGAGGACCTGAACCACCACATGCAATGTAAGCAGGGAAAAGCCAAAAACCAAAAACCTTCGAAAGCCATACAAACAGTCTGAAGCTGCAGGTTATCAGGAAGAGACAACAGGGGTCAGTGATGGATGGTACCATTTGAAGACAAGGACACGAGACCCCCAGGCTCGGTACACACAAGCATCGGAGAAGAGTGCCAACCACAAACTGCTGACAGACTCTAAGCATCCCCAGGGCTGAAGGGTAGGAGTCAATGTGGGGCTCGCAGTTTTAATGTCTACCGGAATGCAGACGCCATCAGCACTGACATCGGTGAGTGCAGATAGACATGATTTTCTGCTGGAACAGAAATGAGCTCCAACTATGTTGGAACACATTTTCCTTTAAAGCCCCCTTCTTCAGAATTAGGTATTGTATTTCTCACTGCTTGTCCTAAGGACTTAGATAAGGTAATTGAAATCAATAGCTGAGAAATGATACCAACCGGTTACATTCTGCAGATGATTGCGGCAACAAAGCAGGGAGGAATCTATCACGGGAAAAGCTCCATTTGTGACCATGTGAGAAGAAAACCTCCAGACATAAGTGATGCCTTGAGGAGCAAATACAACCACTTGCAAGGCAAGGAATTAACCAGAGTAACTCATCATTCCAGGTAAATCTAAATGTGAAAAAAAAAAATCCATTCGAATCAAATACAAGTTATTCAGTTCACCAATGGATTTGCGACAGGACTGTGTAAGATAATACTTCCAGGTTTAAAACTTCATTCTTGCAAGTGGATATATCATATACAGGGCTTGCATGTGAATTCCACAATTATATCCTGAGATGACACGGTAGGACACTCAGCCTTCTCAGAGAGGAGATTTTTGCCAGTAATTGCCTGTTTGCCTGAAGGCCTCTCTGTGGCTTCTAGACCCAGTTTGTCTGTCATGAGGCAGGTCAGACATGTCTCAGAAGCTGGGTGCTGTGGGGAGGCCTCTGAACAGCCAAGTCACAGCTGCTGGCACCTAATTCTCCAGTGTCTCTCTGGACCGGCTATGCAGGGGGGCTAGATGCTGGTGGTCGGCGGTTCTGACCGGGTGACAATGCTTTGTGACCCCCTTGCCTTGTCTCTCCTCACTCCTGGGCTGACCTGGGATCTCCTACCAAATAAGCATCTTCACCGGTGCTGTGTGTGGGGAGTGACCGAGGGTCAGTCATTGTTATCCTTCTGAAGAGTCTCACTCAACTCCTTTCATCTGATTGTGTAACAGGAGCATTTCTTATCCCCTTTTCTGTTTACCACAAAGACTTCAGTCAAAACATCTCTTTATTCATATTTTGTGTCTCTTACAGGTTTATCTTGCTTGAAATTTAATCCACCGATGATCTCCTTTTTCTAAACTATGTTAATATTTATCAGAAGTCAGTTTTACATATCAAGTATTTTTCAAACTTAAGAGAATAAAATGTTTCTGGTTCTTCAGTGTTAACCTTGAGTATGATTATGTAGTACATAGTATTTAAATACATACTAACTTTTTTTGAATATTTTTTTATTATAATACATACTAACTTAAAATGACATAAACTTTTGAGGTCTGTAACACATATACAAACAAATTATAGAAGCAAAGCTAAATTACAAACTAAATGCCAAACCTCAAATTAATAAAAGTTACATTAACACTGATTCTGTGTGGCTTTTGCTTCTGCTAACTACTCCCGTCAACATGTGTGTCTAGCCTAAGTCTGCAGATGTCTATACAGCTGTCTTTCCCCTTCCATGAGCCTCATCAATGGGAACATTTTGTTTGTTCAATGTGGGCCTTCTAACAAACTATACAGGGCCACATAACAAAACATAGCAGACAAGAAAAAGTGGGCAACAGTGAAAAATTTCTGAATTGACACGACTAAAAGATAATTCAAAATCAAACACATAATGAATCCACAGTTGTTTCTGGCAACTGACGTTCATGCCACATGGCATGACTTCACTCTGGCATTGAACCTGAACACATAATAAGCACTGTTTGCACGGGCATGTCATCATACCACCCAACGGCAGAGGACTGACATGGATACCTGAGCTCAGAGCTGCAGTGTGCCTAATGCATAAAGGAAGCTTCCTCCTCATACAGAAACATGATGGCTTAAATACAGAAAACAAAGACATAGTGTTTTCTGATCTGCCTTCCTCAGTGTGAGAGAAAGAAATCCGTATCAGTTATCTTTGGATTGTATTATGCTAGAGTGTCTGGATTTTAAAGATTGCTGTTTGAGAGGGTGGGGTTTTAGCCCACTTGCCCAGCAAGCAGAAGGCCCTGGGTTTTGTCTCTAAGCACAATAAAAGGAAAGAGAGAGGGGGAGAGGGAGAGAGGGAGGGAGAGAAATTAGAGAGGGATGGAGAGAGAGAGAAAGAGAGAGAGCTGCTCTTTGAGGTGCTGCTTTAAGTTCAGTTAGAAAGCCTCAATGAATTCTGGCTTGGGGTTAAGACAGAATTTCCCGCAATTTTTGAAATGGCTCTTGACGTACTTCTGTAATTTTGTACTACAAATTAATTCAAAATGGTGGCACAGCACTTATATTAAAATTAAAACACCAATCAATCGATTCTGAAAAATTCTGAAGGTACCTTATATCCTCAGTATCAACTATTCAGCCAAGACTTAAATGTTTATGAAAAAATAAACAATGAGTCTCATTGCATACGATTCATTTTGCTTTTGTTTTTGAGAAATGATGAAAGCACACATGTAGCAAAGAATTGCTTTAAAATAAATGCATTTGTAATTTACTGTCACTAAATGTTTGCACAGCTGTTCTTATACCTACATGGCAGAGATCATGCAAAAAACGTCTGGGAGAAGGTGTCATGGCTGAGAGTTGAACAATTCACAGGAGAAATAAGCTTTGTTCTCGCTCACCCGGTCAGCGCTTCTCAGCGCAAATGTGCTTGTGTTTGTTTGCTTTGAATTTTTTTATTATCATTTATTACAATTTATTCAGTCTGTATTCTGGCTGTGGTCCCCTCCCTTGTCTCATCCCAAACTCACCCCTTCTCCCTCTTCTCCTCCAATGCCCCTTCCCTAGTCCACTAATAGGGGAGGTCCTCCTCCCCTTCCTTCTGACCCTAGCCTATCAAGTCTGCATTGTCTTCCTCTGTGGACTGGTAAGGCTGCTCCCCCACACACACCCCAAGCCAGAGAGAGGTGATCAGAGAGCCTGCCTTTGAGTTCATGTCAGAGAAAGTCCCTGTTCCTCTTACTAGGGAACCTACTTGGAGACTGAGTCTATGGGCTACATCTAAGCCAGGGTTTTAGGTCCTCTCCATACATTGTCCTTGGCTGGAGTATCAGTCTCTTGAGGGCCCCCAGGGCTCAGTTTTATTGGCTCTATTGCTCTCCTTGTGGCGCTCCTGTCCCTTCCAGGTCATTCTATCTCCCCCTTCTTTCATAAGATTCCCTGCACTCTGCCCATAGTTTGGCTATGAGTCTCAGCATCCGCTTTTTTTTTTAATATTTTTTATTTTTAAATAATTTTATACTTTCACTTGTATCCCAGCTGTAGCTCTCTCCCTCTTTCCCTCCCAATCCTCCCCTCCCTCATCTCCTCCCTGCCCTCTTCCAAGTCCACTGAGGGGGGGGGGTGTCCTCCTCTCCTTCCATCTGGTCCTAGCTTATCAGGTAGCTTCAGGTTGGTTGCAATGTCCTTATCTGTGGTCTAGCAAGGCTGCTCCTTCCTTAGGGGAGAGGGGAAGCTCATGAGTTCATGTCAGAAATAGTTCCTGTCCTCCTTACTAGGGACCCACTTGGATACTGAGCTGCCATGGGCTATGTCTCAGCAGGGGTTGTAGGTTATATCCATGCATGGTCCTTGGTTGGATAAACAGTCTCATAGAAGACCCCTGTGCTCAGATATATTTGGACCTTGTGGGGCTTCCTGTCCCCTCTAGGATATACTAATTCCTCCTTCCTTCATATGATTCCCTACACTCTGCCGAAGGTTTGGTTATGGGTCTCAGCATCTGCTTTGATACACTGCTAGGTAGAGTCTTTCAGGTGTCTTCTGTGGTAGGCTCCTGTCCTGTTACTTGTTTTCTCCTATTTCCAATGTCCATCCCCTTTGTCTTTCTAGATGAGGATTGATCATCTTACCCCTGGACCTTTTTCTTGTTTATCTTCTTTAGGTGTACATATTTTAGTATATTTATCCTATCTTATAGGTCTATATGAGTGAGTATATACCGTGTGTGTCTTTCTGCTTTTGGGATACCTCACTCAGGATGATTTTTTCTAGATCCCACCATTTGCCTGCAAATTTCATGATTTCCTCGTTTTTGATTGCTGGGTAGTATTCCATTGTGTAAAAATACCACAATTTCTTTATCCATTCCTCCATTGAGGGACACCTGGGTTGTTTCCAGGTTCTGGCTATTACGAATAAAGCTGCTACAAACATGGTTGAGCAAATGTCCTTGTTGTGTACTTGAACATCTTTTGGATATATGCCTATAGCTGGATCTTGAGGTAGCACTATTCCTAATTGTCTGAGAAAGCGCCAGATTGATTTCCAGAGTGGTTGTACAAGTTTACATTCCCACCATCAGTGGAGGAGGGTTCCCCTTTCTCCACAGCCTCTCCAGCATGCGTTATCTCTTGAGTTTTTGATCTTAGCCATTCTGATGTGTGTAAGGTGAAATCTCAGGGTCGTTTTGATTTGCATCTCTCTGATGGCTAGGGATGTTGAAAATCTCCTTGTGTGTTTCTCTGCCATTCTATATTCCTCTACAGAGAATTCTGTTTAGCTCCATACCCCATTTTTTAATTGGGTTACTTGAATTATTGCTTTTTAACTTCTTTAGTTCTTTATATATTCCAGATATCAGCCCTCTGTCAGATGTTGGGTTGGTGAAGATCCTTTCGCAATCTGTAGGCTGTCGTTTTGTTCTAATGACAGTGTCTTTTGCTTTATAGAAGCTTTTCAGTTTTATGAGGTCCCATTTATTGATTGTTGCTCTTAGGGCCTGTGCTGATGGTGTTCTGTTCAGGAAGTTGTCCCCTGTGCCAATGAGTTCTAGGCTTTTCCCCACTTTTTCTTCTAACCGATTTAGAGTATCTGGTTTTATATTGAGGTCTTTGATCCACTCAGCATCTGCTTTGGTACCTTGATCAGTAGAGTCTTTCAGAAGTCATCTGTGGTAGGCTCCTGTCCTGTTCCCTGTCATGGCTCTGATGCCTTGGAAAGACTGGAGACCTCAGGTGATGTGCTGCATTTCATGCAAAGATACCAAGCTTTTCTCCTAGGTATATAATGATTAGCCACAGAGAAGTGGTCAAAAGAAACAAACACGTCTAAATCATTGTATACCCAGGAGAAAGCCTGGAATCTTTGCATGAAATGCAGCACATCTCCAGTCTTTCCAATGCATCAGAGCCATGCCAACCACAGACTGTCTGCCTGATCTCCCTTCTACCTTCTGTACTTTTCCTCATACTGATTCGAATTCCTACTAGCTCTATGATTTGCACAAGCTGCTTAAGCTCTCTGGGACTCTGCTTAAGAAAATGACCATATGAAAACTCTCTTAAGAGGGCTTGCAAATACCAGCTCAGCCAGAACTCACACAATATGCTCACCATTTTGAGTTCTTCATAAATGGCAACAATTGTCACTGTTTTCAATTCCTTAGTTTGTTTTGCAAGGTGAATCACTTCCTCATCGCTATGGTCACTCAGCTTTGTTTACACTTCACACTTGACATTTAGCTCACAGTCTAAGGTATATAGGTCTTTCCTAACCAAGCTTCATGCATGGCTCTCACATCCAGGCTAATTTTCTGAGTCTGGTATAGTGCCTGGCATGAGTCAGCATGTAATAAAAGTAGATTATGTTGACTTCAACTGGATTTCAAATCATGTGATTCCAAGCATGATATGATGAAGAATTTAGTGTAGGCTTGCAAAATAAGAAAATCTATTGACAGAACCATTACATGGCACAAACCAAGAAAGTGTGTGTGTGTGTGTGTGTGTGTGTGTGTGTGTGTGTGTGTGTGTG
>NW_026586816.1:8939051-8944537 GCF_907164565.1 Psammomys obesus
GTGTGTGTGTGTGTGTGTGTGTGTGTGTGTGTGTGTGTGTGTGTGTGTATGTATGCACATGACACGCTGAGCCACCTAGTCCTCTTAGAGCAACTTTTTCAACTTTGATGCAAAAAAAAAATTAATTTGAAAAATCCTGTCAGTCTTTTAACATACACTGGTGTGAGCTTCTTCTCCTAAGGAGTCGGATGAGGAGAAAAAGAATTGCAGAAGAAAGAGAACGACTCAGCCGTCACGGAAGACCTAGACAGTGTGCTCGCTTCTGGAGCTTCCTCCAGCACAATCACAATGTTGCTGAGGTGCTTTGTTGACTCATGATTCTCAAACTGAGATTTAGGGTAACCGCAAACCAAATATCAGTCAATGAGTTAAAAGCTCTCTGCTCCTCTAAAATTCAGAGAGGTGATATATTCAAATGTCAGCACTGAATTAAGGATTAGTAATATTAGAAAATCCATACTTACTAAAGAGCAATATTTTTACTTATGACTGTAATCATTACAGTGAGTGATGGGATTTAATCGTGCATGGAATCCTGGGATATATTTTGAATTAACTTTGTGTTTGTCTCCTGTAGCTACTTAGTAAATTTTTCTGAATTATCTAGTGAGTGAAAGTTCCATTTCACCAAGCCCAGTATCTCTGAACATGACTAACTGATACAAAAAAAAAAAAAAAATACTGTTGCAGTGGAGATTCCCGATTTAGTATATAAGAGCCCTGGTCAAAAAAAAAAAAAAAAAAAAAAAAAAAAGTAACAAGGTAATCATTGCTCTAAGTTTAGACTGCTCTGATTCTCTTGGTGAGAGTTAGTGGTAAGTCTCTGTGGTATAACAAAAAAGAAAGGCGGGCTTGCAAGATTCTCACAAGAATCAAGAATTCAGGTTTTCTCTCTCTCTCTCTCTCTCTCTCTCTCTCTCTCTCCCCTTCCCTCTCCTCTCCTTACCTCTCTTTCTTCCTCTTCCTTCCCCTTTATTCTTCTCTGCTCTCTCTCTCTCTCTCTCTCTCTCTCTCCTTCCCTCTCCTCTCCTCTCCTTACCTCTCTTTCTTCCTCTTCCTTCCCCCCTTTATTCTTCTCTGCTCATCCCCTTTCTCTCCTGTACCTTCTCCACAGTTTCATGAGCTCTCGTAGGTATCTCCTCTAGGCTCTTGTGATGACAACTCCAGCAACTGGAGTGAATCATTGGAAACCACAGCCGCCTATTCCACCACCCCTCCTGCAGCTTTCTGGTGATCCATCCTTCAAAGGAACCTTCCTTTACCCTCTTGACAGCCCTCTGAAGGGAGAAGGAAAAAGTGATTAGGACACTGGTACGGTAGCCAGTCCAAAGATTCAAACATACTTGGTTATTTCTAAATAGCCTGTTTAGTGCACAGACACGACCCGCTATTTTACTTCTGAAGACAATTCTTGATGGCTTGACTTTCAAATAACTTGGAAAGGCTTCAGAAAACAACTAAACGTGTTTCTCTAAATCCAGGGGAGACAAGCAACGACAACAAAAACTTCAAAATGGTCTCCTTTGAAGCTCTCTGCAAAGCCTGGGTACGGGTACGGGTGTATAGGAATGCATGCGTGCGTGCGCGCGCACACACACACACACACACACACACACACACGCACACACTTCCCTCTCATTGTAATTGTATTTATTTCAGAGAAACTACATGCACAAAATCATCTCTAATCTCTAACAACATGACTTGGTTAATATCCTTGGTCGGGGGTGGAACCCATTAGTTAAATGTTTCCTTTGGAAATATATACCCTGATACCTCACAATTCATTTTGCTATCTGATATTGACTGTATTGTGGTCGCTCAGATAAAACTAAACTATATGCTATATCAGAATCTGATTAATTGCTCTCATTTTCTTCTGAACAAATATCTTTGCCAGGCTGCAGTGTAACAACAACACATAGAAGGCTTACACCCAGTTTTGTGCCTCTTTGTGCAAAACATTTAATCACATTTGCCAATTAGTAAGAATTCTGAAAAGTGCCACAGTTAAATGCTCAGCTAAAATTATTACATAAATAAGGTAAAATGATTTATCACATCCATTGGGGTACAGTGACACAGAACTGGGGGACAATGAGTAGTTATGCATAAGTTTTGGGGCATATGGAGTTCACCCAGGTAAGTCAGCAGATTGAAAGCTGCCTCGGGTGAGCCAGTGAAGGGGAGAATCAGAAAAAAATGAAAGTAGGCTTTGTGTCGGAGAAAGCGAGAGGGAAGAGCTTAGGACACTTCAGGATGCTGTGACAGCAGACAGGAGGGCGGCCTCTCAAGGCTCAGGGAAGAGCAAGAACCACAAGGAAGCTGGATCAGTAGGAGAGTACCTACTAGAGGCAGGCGAAGCCGAATCCAGCCTGAAAAGATGAAACAGGAAAGCTGGACACTTACATGCAGGACAAGCCAAGGCCCTCACAAGCATCAACTCTAACCGCCCACTTTAATGAGGAAGATATTCTCCTGCAGATGGTCAGCAATGGAGAAGAACCTCACTTTGTTACACCATGTGACTAGCAGGAAAGCAGCTTGGCACTATCTTGCAAATGAATCTTTAACCAATATCCTAGGCATCCCAGAAATCAAGCTGGAGCTGAGCTAGAAGCTTCGTCCCCAGTGACTAACGTTTACAATGCCAAAAGTTGTGAGGAAGAAAATTCATCAGTGGCCCAGCTGTGGACCATGTTTGCTGCGGTGTGGTGTCAGCTTCCCCAGCAAGATACGTTCACTTGCATGATGCCGAAACTATCTTGGGACTAACCAACTACACTGCAATTGGATTGCAGGCTCTGTCCAGGGCTGGAGATACATATTTAGTACTCCACTATACGCCTGCTTCAGATGCCTACGGCTGGAGGGGCTAGGGACCACACAGGGAACGTGTGGCTGCTGCTTCCTTAAATGCACATGTTTTTAAATGCCATTTTAAATATTTACGGTTATATACATGGAATAGTAGAACTCTCAGCTGAGGCAGCAAAGCTCCATTTTGGAGAGGAAGATATTTAAGACAGAAACTTGTACCTGGTCAAAGTGATGAGAATAAGTGAATGATGCATGCTCAGCACCAAATGGGACCAGGAAATATTATGAAAGATGAAATCAAAATAATGTAGGACCTGGTGGATCGGGAAGAGTTTTCTAAAGCGCCATCATCTAGGGAGGAGATGGCCATTACAGTGAATACTTGCACAGAGCCGGACCATTCAATGTGCACAACATTGGGCCATTCAACAGCATTCCATCATGTCCAGAAGAGGTACTCACGAGGCCTCATCTCTTCCTCGTGCTCCTGCGGTGAGTGGTTGCTAGGGGGTGTAATATTCTTCGGCAATGCGGGCACTAGAGACAGGGTTAGAAGAAGGAGGGTTCGGCTAAAGAGAACAATAGACATGAACAGAAGGTGAGCACAAACACAGTACTTGTATGTGTGTGAAACTGTCGGAAACTGCTTTGAAAGTGTACCTCACCCCTGTTGAAATGGCCATCATCAGCACATATGACTACAAACCCCGAAGATGTGGGGTAAAGGAAACCTAATCTACTGTTGGTGCAAATGTCAACTTGTACAGCCACTGTGGAAATCAATATGGGAGTTCCTCAGAAAATCGAAACCAAAGTGACATGTGACCCAGCTATACCACTCCTGGGAATGTGTCACAAAGGGCTTAAATCAACACACCACAGAGATATCTGAAAATTAATGTTGATTCTGCACTACTCATAATTGCCAAGAAATGGAACCAGCTTTAATGTCTATCAGTGGATGAATGGATACAGAAAATGTGATATGTAAACAGAAAGTAATTTTATTAAGCTGTAAAAAATTAAAATAACATTTTCAGGAAAACGAACACAACTGGAAATCATTATCCTAGCCAAAATAAGACAAACTCAGAAAGTTAAATGTTTCTTAGATCTGAAATGACGTATGTGTATGCATTCATATGTGTATGTGAGCCACAGAAATAAAAAGAGATAAAGAGAGAAGTGGAAAGTGGGGCAGTTGACAACATGTCCTAGCAAGCAGAAAGGGGAATCATCTAAGGGGACAGAAAGGAAGAGGAGCGTATAGAAAAGCAGGTGAAGAATAAATGAGAATAATGTATAATGATGCACACGCACATACATGTACACACACATACATATGTACATGATACATATATACGTGTGTGTAAACCTAGAGAATTAATGCAATAGATAAGTATTATTTTTTAATTTGGGGAAGTGATTTTGAGATCAACTTTGGAAGTGAACTGAGGCCTTCTAAAGCTGGAATGGGGTCCAGACCCTTCCCTTCCTTCCGATCATCATGGCCCTCTGAGAAGCACTGTAGTAGAGGGACTATTTTCTTCATCTTCAAAAGATGAGAGGCAGTGCCTGTCTAGTTAAGATGGTATAGTCTGAGGTGACAGATATCTGGCTCAAGTCTCCATTTCACATTAAACAATAGGTTTCTTAGCCTTTCTGTGTCTGAATTTCCTACCCTATGAAGTGTTTTTTAAGTTATCTTTTAGGCTAAATTCAACGCACAGAATAGACTGCGATAGCAGTCCTACCTTACAAACTGGTAAGAGCTAAGGAAACGATTAGTGAACTGTAGAAACCTTTAGTATTGTGTGATTGCACCAACCACTAAAGAAGAGAATTAGCAAATCAGAAGTTTATGTGTGGAGAGTGAAAGACAGGAAAGACAGCAATACCAAGTGTGACAAAAACTCTGGGTTAGTCATCAGCAAATGAGTGGCTGCTGCTTCCTGGGCACGCAGGTGACTCATCTCTCGAGGACATGTCAGAACTTAGGTATGACTGAGTTCCAGGCCATGGAGTATGAGTGAGGGCACGGTCATAGGTACACCTCACAAAGTACATAAATCACTAACCTTCTGAATTCCCTTCCATCTCCACTGGAAATGTGTGGATGGTGAGTTTGCACAGTAGAAAGCCATCTACAATTCCAGGGGCAGGGACTTCCAGTCTGAATTTCATGTGTTTGTAAGGAGGGATTTAAATTGTGGCAAATTAGGCCACAGAGGAAGACAATGCAGCCACTCCTGATGAGACCTAACAGACTAGGGTCAGAAAGAAGAAAAAGAAACCCTCCCCTACCAGTGACCTTGGGGAGGGGCATGCGTGGAGAAGGGGGAGGATTGGGAGGGGAGGAGGGAGAGAACTAGAGGGGGGATACAAAGTAAACAAAGTATAATTAAAAAAATAAAAATAAATTGTGGCAAATTAATTGGATTATGAGAACTATCTTTTATAACAACTACTGGTACTTTACATGAAATGAAACATGCTAGAATTTTGATCCTAGAATTTTCCTTATAATGGTGATTAACTCAAATGGAAAATATGGAAGAAAGAAAGAAAGAAGAGAAGAAAAAGGAGAAAAAGCAGGAGAGGCAGACAACTGGGGAGTCACTTCTTCTTCTTCTTCTTCTTCTTCTTCTTCTTCTTCTTCTTCTTCT
>NW_026586816.1:8944547-9000010 GCF_907164565.1 Psammomys obesus
CTTCTTCTTCTTCTTCTTCTTCTTCTTCTTCTTCTTCTTCTTCTTCTTCTTCTTCTTCTCCTCCTCCTCCTCCTCCTCCTCCTCCTCCTCCTCCTTCCTTCTCCTTCTCCTTCTCCTTCTCCTTCTCCTTCTCCTTCTCCTTCTCCTTCTCCTTCTCCTTCTCCTTCCTCTTCTTATTCTTCTTCTTCCCCATGTAGGCCACAGATAAAACTAGCCCAGGCCAGAGAAAAAAACCTGCACTAGGACTCATAACTCAAGCCATCAGGCTCTGGAGAGGAAATGAGTCAGGGAAACATGTCAATAATCCCAAGAGAGAAAGTCAACAAAACAACCTTCTGATGGAAAACAGCATCATCAGCTTGACCTTACTGTAAGGATTCATACATATCGCTGTCTTGGGCAATGAATGCCCTTTGAAAATGCTCAAAAGAAAGTGAATTCAGAAATTGTCTCCCCATATACTCAGTAAATATTTAATGAGTGCTCACTCCAGGCCAGATACTTCTCGGGAGGCTGAATATATGTTAAACAGTTGCAAAACCTCCTCTTTTGTAGCTTACATCAAACTCTCATAGACAGCAAGGAGACAGGTGCAGCTGGGACAGAATGAACTGGAAAGAAAGTGGAGAGATGAGGCTGGGAAAGGAAAGGATGGTCAGTTCACCCCCCAGGCTCCTGAACAATGTTTCTAAACTGGGGGATGGGGGAGGTGGGAAAAGGGCATGATCTAACATAGATGTCCTCAGGAACACATCGGTACACAGTATAGGAAGCAAACATCTAACAAAATGAGATAGAAGTTTGCTGCAGACGTCCAGGAGAGAGATACTGGTGTCTCAACAGTGATGTGGAGGTGATGATATGTGAAAATGAATTATTTCAAATAAGAATATTATGTTCCCATTCTGTTCTAGCCTGTTCCAGGACAGTGGTCCAGTATATTTTCTAGACATGGTACATTTATACATGGTGTTTAATGCTATGTTAGAATCGCCTGCAGTGGCCATGCACCTACATGCCCAAATGTGTGTATCCTAGAGTACCAGGGTATACCACGTAACCAAGTGCACTAGCTCTAACGTCTAGCCGTGTGGACGTAGCCTCTACCATCCCTGCACAACAAGGAAAGACCCTAACGGCGTGTTTCCCAGAAGGTACCCATCTTTAGGATATTCATGTGATTTTACAAAAACAAATGTACACATGGCAAAACTGGTGAAGTTTTATTGTAAATGACATTGAACTATGTTAGAGAAAGAGATGACTCAGGTCAGGAATGCTCAAATGTTTCTAGTAAACTTTTGATGAGAATGACCACAGAAACTGAGTGAGGCATTTCGAGTTGGACATTCAGGCTAAAATGTAAAACAAGAATAGGAAGAAACAGCAAAGATATAATTTTGAAGTCATCTACTCGTAGATTGCATGTAAACTTGTAAGAGAGAACGATTTTAGCTAGGGAACAAAGAAGGCTCAGAAACCTCTTTGGGATACTCCAGTTTTTAGAGGGGACGCCTGTGAGGAGGAATCAAGAGACACAGACAGAAAACAAGGAGGAAAGCAGAGAAAATGCTGAAGTACAAGGAGACAAGGGCAGTTGCTGCCTCCGCTGCTGACTACATCATGGGAGATGGGTGATGAGAAGGTATAACGCAGGTCAGAAATCTAACAGATCCGGAAACTTAAGTGCAAGAGAACACTCTAGCATGGTTCGCCTGATGAAGGTAATGGGTTTCTCCAGCATAGCAATCCCTTTTAATGGGTTTATAGATTATTCTGAGTACTTTTACTCTTTTACCTCATCGCCTAAAATATTGTCCCTGTTATCAGTTGTTACATATTTAACGAACAATATTGAAGCCGATATGAATTATATTAGTCATAGTTTTTAGATAAAGTTCTTGAGATTTGGCTGGTTAGGGCTTCAAGTAAAGAACTGTAATGGGTATATAGACTGAAAGTTATGCTGCTTCCCTATAGAACGAAGAAATCTTTATTGTAATTGCCATTTAGAGCGTCCTCAGTATCTTCTAGTGTCTGGGCCACACGTCTTGGGCCACCATTTTTTCACCAGATACTAATTCTGCAGGATCCGTTCTGCAGTTATTTCCATTTTAAAGCAGAAAGACTGAGGGTTGGCGACTCAGTCATTTTCCCAGCTTATCCCCTTGGCAGCTGGTTGGACCATGATTGAAAATGCCACGAAAGTGTGACTGTGACACAGTAAGTTAGTGTGTCACCGAATCTCTGTGACTTTTTCCTATAATCTACTTCACCGGGGCATAGTGACATCCAAAGACCACAGATCTCACCCTGTACTTGCTTCCTTCACCCTCCCAGGTGCAGCACTGAAGGAGGCCACGAGAGGGGGAGGGGCAGTGTCAGCATGCGCAGCTTCACTACCAGGGCTGAGTCCACGGTGCTGTGCATGTCCATGATTTTTATTTGAGTCACATATTAGGAGGATATGTTGTTGTAGACTTGGGTGAGGGCTAAGCAAAGCCAGGCTATAGTCTTCAAATGCAGGGAGCAGGCTACTTTCCCCTTATTCTGCCAAAGGAAGAACATTACAAATCAGAGTTAGCAGTTTCAACCCGGATTTAGACAGAATACACAGTAAGTCCTTGTTCACTCAGAATATTCCTGCACCTTAGACTCAGAGAACATTGTGGAGGAGGGGGCAGAAATACTGTAGAACCAGAGGAGCATGGCATTTGCTGGGAAACTGCATTTTCTAGAAACCTCAGGAGTTACATGACAATCAATACACGGAACCTTGTGAGGCTGAGAAGCTTCTGTAAAGCAAAGGACACTGTCAACAGAACAAAGCGACAGCCTACAGACTGGGAAAGGAGCTTCACCAACCCTATATCTGACAGAGGGCTAATATCCAGAATACGTAAAGAACTCAAGAAATTAGACACCAACAAACCAAATGAACCAATTTAAAAATGGGATACAGAGCTAAACAGAGAATTCTCAACAGAGGAATATTGAATGGCAGAGAAACACTTAAAGAAATGTTCAACATCCTTAGTCATCAGGGAAATACAAATCAAACCACCCTGAGATTTCACCTTACACCCATCAGAATGAATAAGATGAAAAACTCAAGTGACAACACATGCTGGAGAGGATGTGGAGAAAGGGGAACCCTCCTCCATTGCTAGTGGGATTGCAAACTTATACAACCACTTTGGAAATCAATCTAGCACATTCTCAGAAAATTGGGAATAGCCCTACCTCAAGATCCAGCTATATCACTCCTGGGCATATACCCAAAAGATGCCCCGCCATTCAATAAGGACATTTACTCAACTATGTTCAGCTTTATTCATAATAGCCAGAATTTGAAAACAACCTAGATGTCCGTTAATGGAGGAATGGATATAGAAACTGTAGTACATTTACACAATGGATATTACTCAGCTATGAAAAACAAGGAAAGCATGAGATTTGCAGGCAAATGGATGGAATTAGAAGAGATCATCATAACTGAGGTAACCCAGAAACAGAAAAACAGGTTTGGTATATTAGCCATATAATATAGGATAGCCATCTACAGACCTAAAGAAGCTAAACACTAAGGAGGACCGTAGGGAGGATGCTCAAATCTCATTCAGAATGGCAAACAGGATAGACACCACAAGCGGTGGAAGAGAGCAAACACCATGAGAGTCTATTATAGAGGGTCCTCTGAAAGGATTCACCCAAGAGAGGATCAAAGCAGATACTGAGACTCACAGCCAAACTTTGGGCAGAGCACAGGGAGTCTTATGGAGGAAGAAAGGACTGGGAATAGAGTGACATGGAGGGGACAGGAGCCCCACAAGGAGACCAACAAAGAGAAAAGATCTGAGACTGATGCACCAACAGGGGACCATGCATGGAGAGGACCTAGACCCCTGCTCAGATGTGGCCGATTGGCAGCTCAGTCTCCATGTGGATCTCTGAGTGAGGGGAGCAGAGGCTGCCTCTATCATGAACTCAGTTGCCTGCACTTTGATCACTTGCTTCTGGTAATGCAGCCTTGCCAGGCCACAGAGGAAGAGGATCCAAACAGCCCTGGTGAGACGTAACAAGCTATGGGCAGATGGCAATAGTGGAGAATTCCTCCTTCCGGTGGCCTAGGGGAAAGGGATAAGGGGAAGAGAGAGGGAGGGTGGGACTGGGGGGAGTTGAGGGAGGGAACTACAATCAGGATATGTAATGAATAAATTGTAAAGAAAAAAATTAAAATATATATATACATATATAAAGAAAAGAAAGAAAAAATTCTCACTAACATGACTGCCCAAATGTGAGCTGAATAAGGTTGACACTGAGGAAAAGACCATGAGGCCTCAACCCTATACCAAGAACTACAGGTGGCTGAGGAAAGCTGGGAGTGGGAGAAACAGTCTTCTCCAGAGAATAGCACATTAATTAAGTATCCAATACCAGAAGGCTGACCTTCTGGTATTGGATACTTAATTAATATGTTACATACACACAAGTAACATCATACAAACTGAGGTTATAATTACAAATGTGTATGTATATACATATATGTATGCAAAACAATTAAATATTATTAAAAGGCCAAGAATTTTAAAGACAGCAAAGAGTGGTATATGGGAGAGTTTTGAGCAAGTGATATAATTATATTATAATCTCAAAAAGAAAAAAATTTCAAAATTACAAAAAAAAAAAAAAAAGGAGTTAGTCATGGTACTTAATGCCTAAAAACCCAGCACTCAGGAGGGTGAGGCAAAAAGATTCTAAGTTTGAGAAATCCTGAACTAGCATGGTGAGACACAATACAAAGAAAACTACCAGATGCGGAGAGAGAGAAGGAGAGAGCCCAGGTTGATCCTGAGGGATTTCTTGTGGTGTCTTTGACCCCTCTGGCACCTACAATTCTTCCCCCTCTGCCTCAGGATTCCCTGAGCTCTGCCTAAGGTTTGACTGTGGGGCTCTGCATCTGTTTCCATCAGGTGCTGGATGAAGGCGCTTAGCCTCTCTGATAGTAATTATGCTAGGTCAGGTCTATAAGTATAGCAGAATATCATGGGAATCACTTCTTGACTTTTTCCCCCAACTGATATAACCCAGACCCTGAAAGACAAACATGGAGTGTGCTCACTTATGAGTAGACATTAGCTGTGAAGTAAAGGCTAATCTCTACAATCCGCAGACCCAGAGAGGCTGAGTAGCAAGGAGAGCTCAAGGGGAAATGCATGAATCTATCTGGGAAAAGAAAAGAGAATAGATATAGCAGGTGCACTGGGGTAAGGGGGGGGGGGGGGAAAACAGGGGGAATAGGGGGGGGGGGGGGGGGGGGGGGGGGGGGGGCAGAAACAGGAGGAATCAGGTTGGGGAGGGAGAGAGTACTGGGAGGGACAACTGGAATTGGGAGGCATTTGGGGGTGAGGTAGAAGCCTACTGCAATGGAAACCCCAAGGAATCTATGAGGGTGACCCCAGCTAAAACGGTAAAGGGGGATAAAGACCCTGAGCCAGCCCATCTTTGTAAACAGGCAAGGCTTCCAGTGAAGGGACTGGACACCTACCCAGGCGGGACTGGACACCTACCCAGGCACAAAACCTTCAACCTACAATTTGTCCTGCCTGCAAGATGTGCTGGGGTAAAGATATTACAAACTTGCTCGTTTGTAAAGGTGGCACAGAACTTGTGGGACTGGTCCAACCGGAGACCCATGCCACGAGAGAGCCTACCCCTGACTCTGCCTGAAGGGCCAGGAACCAGAGGCTGGATAGCCCAGAGAACAAGGACAGAACCAAATACAACTGAACCTTTTCTTGCTCATCACTTCTACAAATGAAGTACAGTGTTCAAAGAAAGGCTTAAAAAAATGTCAAGTAACCTTTGAATCTGCTAGCCATTTCATCACATAGTGGTCCAATTCTTCTCTGTTTTTGTATAGATGAACTTGCATTTAATTCAGAGAAATGGGTCTCAAAGCTATATCTATAGTCAGAGTACTACTGTAAGCTGTTATGGCCAATCAGTCTACCTATCCTAGCTACAGAATATACTGGGATTGGGTGAAAACTCCCAACAGTGCAATGGTCTGCCTTTTTATTTCATCTAAGGCAAAGAGGTTTTTAAATCAGGAATTTATGAGGCTTAAACAAAACATCAACTATTCCAATATGCATCTGTCATAACCCAGGAACTAACCCTAACTCACCATGTCTTTATCACCTGATTCAAAGGTCACGGGCACTTTACCCACTGCGCCATCTGAGCCTGGCATTTATGCTTTTACTCCTAATTCTGTTATCCTGGTTTCTACCACAATTTCAGCCATATCGTGCAAGTTTTCATTTTAGCTAGTATTGTTAGAACTTGCTCGGTGGCAAATTCATTCATTATTGTCCATATCTGAACTGAATACCTGATGAAACTGCTTGCAGGAACTACCCAGGAACTTAGTAGCTCTTCTTTTTTTAATTAAATTTTTATTTTTATATTAATTACTGTTTGTTCACTTTATATCCCAGCTGTAGCCTCCTCCCTCATTCCCTCCCAATCCCCCTCCCCCTCCTCATCTCCTCCCATGCCCCTCTCCAAGTCCACTGGTAGGGAAGGTCCTCCTCCCCTTCCATCTGACCCTAGCTTGTCAGGTCTAATCAGGTTGCATTATCTTCTTCTGTGGCCTGGCAAGGCTGTCACCTCCTCGGGGGAGGGGGGGAGCGCTTTAAAGAGCCACTGAGTTCATGTCAGAGACAGTCCCTGTTCCCCTTACTAGGGAATCCACTTGGATACTGAGCTGCCATGGACTACATCTGAGTAGGGGTTTTAGGTTATCTCCATGAATGGTCCTTGGTTGGAGTATGAGTCTCAGAAAAGACCCCTGTGCCCAGATATTTTGGTCCTGTTGCTCTCCTTGTAGAGCTCCTGTCCTCTCCAGGTCTTACTATCAGCAGCTCTTCTTATAAAACACTCTTCTGAGTGTTTTATGGCTGTCTGCATGAAGGAACATGAGGGGCAATAATCCAGCAGGCATTTTTAGTCATATGACTATCAGAACCTATCCTGCAAATCTCTACCACCATGTTCTCTGCTCTTATAGACCACATAGATGTATATAATGTAGGAATAGCTCTGTCTGTGAAAGACAGATGTTCTGACTCAACATTTAAGTGCTGGAAATGACACTGGCAGCTGAGAGAATGTCAGTACTGGAAATGAATTATAGACTGAGAGTTACCTATCCCTTCCTTCTCGCTTTGCATAGGATCACCAGGCATATACCTCCAAGTAAGAACCCATCTCCACACACAGAACTTAAAGTAAAATTCGTCTATTCTTTTTCGGGATCACGTGGCTCCTGAGACCCTGCAGCAGCTGGAAGGCTGCTGTACGTTTGCCTGGGATCAATCAAGAAGCTGTGCCTGCAGTGACCTGGCTGTCAGCTAGGACACTTCAGCTTTCTTCCACACGGTTCCGAATCTACCAGGGCTGGACTGAGCATCTTTACACAGTGATTCCAGAGCTAGATTGCCGAAAGCTAAAAAGGAGAGCTGAAGTCTCTTGAGGTCTGGTAAGGACATTACATAAAGTTACTTTTATCACATTCTATTCATCAAAGCAAATCAAGAGACTACTCCAGATTCAAACCGTAGACACAAAGAGTGCACGAGTTCCCTGGCTAATGCAGAAATGCAGTTCCCTGGAATGTGTCCTGCCACAGGATTATATCTCGAGGACAACGACACCTTTTGTGAACTGTACACAAGATTGTGTGCTAGACACAATCCCCTCAGGGGATGTAGATATAGTCCTGCCGTGTTCTGTGCTTCTTTCTGACCTGCACAGCTGAGCCTGGGGTCCTTGAGACCTAGAATCAGCTGCCATAATTTGTTCAGAGGCCATCTTCTTTGCCATAAGTCGAAATCTGGGTCAACTCTGTGGAAAGGTGGCTCGAGTGCGTGACAATCACTAATCATGAGTCATCTGAAAGCTCTCTTCCTCTCTTTCTGCTCTCAGTAAAATCAACTACATTTCTTTATCAGGAATTACATAAAGCTATAGAGAACTGATCAACCTACTTATCTGTTCACAATTTACAATAGATCACTTCTAGTGAACAATTACAATTAGCCAGACAATTTTCTAAATGTATTAGGTCTGTGATGCCATTTAATCATCACAACACTCAAAAGGTAGGAATCATTATTACCATCATAAATGGTGAAACTCAGAAATAAGATGATCTCTACATAGCCCAAGGACCAGAATCACTATTAGCTTTGAACGATCCCCCTGCTCCTGGTCTGTAGAATAAATCTCAGTCTCAAGCACGGAACATCTGTGAGAGTCTCAAAGATAGCCCGTGAGGTACGCCATCTCTGCGGCCTCTTCCTAAGAGTATTGAGGACAGAACTTTTACACCTGACTCTGACACATTTTCTCCAGCTCTCCTTCTTCAGGATTCCTTGTCAGGAGGAGAATGTTATGCGCTGCTGCCTTGACAGCGTGTCCGTGGCGCCCTCTTAAACTGTAAAGTCTCTTTCTTCTCTCTTAATTCGAAGGCCCAGTATCTGTCCATTTCCTCTTAAGAGTCTGGGTCTGTTAAAACTGAGTAAAATAAGTATTTAATCCACGCCTCATAATAGCTGTATTAGCAAAAAAAACATATTCGCTTCTTTTAAAAATAAGAAAGCTGAGGTATTAGGTATTCTTACCTTCCGATTCCCCCAAGAGTTATCTACCTAGAAGCAGGAGACCTACATTCAAATCTTAGAACTCTGAATATAAAGCTAATGATCTTAAGCACAAGACAATGCTGCCCCTATCTCTCTGTGAACTGTTAAATAAGAATATTGGAGTACACTCAAAATATATTGAGAACATTGCCTCTCAATGACTCAATGTCATTTTAAAAAATAAAAAGGAGGAAAGAGGGTAAAATACTAGAAAAAATGTCTGAAAAATCACAAGGAGTCATATTATCAGTTACCCACCCAAACCCCTATAATTCATGCAAGTCTGTGTATAAATATACATATGCAGTTCAAATGAAAATTTGACATCTGGGCTAATAATGCCCTCTCTAAGAGCCAAAGTTCACCCAACAAGAGCTCCAAGGGCAAGCATAAGAACACATCTTCTGAGTCGTTGGTCAGAGTTTCCCAAGAGACTCCCACAACATGGCAGACTGTTGTTATTGCCCTTGGTGGTCCCCCAGAGGTGGGACACAGGCCCTACTGCTGACGTCCCCAGGCACTTGAGACCCAGGACCCAAATGCTCCCGAGCTGGAACTGACCTGAACGTCTCCTCTCTGATGACGAGAAGGCACCATGCAAACAATCAAAGGAGGGAAGCAGCCAGCAGTCCTACCCAGCCGTGAGGCCTACGAACCACAGCAATGAGCAGCAGAGTCACCCTAAGGGTGCAGGGGCCGCACACATTCCTTGCTGGTAACCAACGGCTCTGAATTGTACCTGAAACCTGATCAACAAGATGGAAAGCATGCTGGTACAAGAAACTAGCCAACGACCCAGGACTAGTGAAGTCACAGATCCTGAAGGGAAACCTAAAACCATCACTTTACTAAACTAACATAACTACTAATTACAATAGACAGAAACCCTCACAGAAAACCACAATCAAGATGCAGCTCTCTGAAGAACAGTCCCAAGGAATACATCTACAAAACACTCCCTCACCTGAGGCTCAGGTAACTTTGCAGAAAAGAGGGTAGGAAGACCATAAGAGTCAGAGGATCAGCAAGTTTGCCATGAGACTGTGTCTTCTAGTAATGTCAAAAGCTAACCCATAAATTCTTACCAACATGACGGCCCAAACATGAGTTGAACAGGAACAGAGGCAATAGGCATGCCAAAGTAGATGGAGAAAAGACCAGAAGGCCTCAACCCCACACAAAGAACTACAAACAACTCAGAACGCTGGACCCAGGAGAAATAGGAAGGGAACACTAGCTGGCTATCCAATACCAAACAGTCAGCCCTGTAAACATACTTAAAACTAACGTCACATAGAACGAGTAAGTTACAGTGAGGAACACATACTCGTGTATACACACATTCATACGTTCTGTGCATGTAACACCAATTTATAAAGAGTCCATAAATATGAACGACAGTAATCAGGGTACATGGGATGGGCTAGGAAGAGGCCAGGGAAGGAGTAAATGATGGAATTATAAGCTCAAAAACAAAAGAAACAAGAAGAAGAAATTAAAATGTGGGCTGAGGAGATGGTAAAGCTTCACCTGTGCAAGCACGAGGGCATGAGGTGAGAGTGCGAGAACCCACACATAAGGTGGTCAAGCTTGTCAAGTGCCTCCAGCCCTGCCAGCAGGAGGGAGAGTCCCGGACCTCCAGACGGCGAACAGAGTCCATGCGCTTAGTTTCATCGAGAGACCCTGTCTCCAAAACTAAGTATGGAGAGTCACTGCAGAAAGATGCTCACCATCAACTCTGCCCTCTCCACGCACACATGTATACATTCTCACTAACAGCTGCATAGGTGATAAAACACACAGAGAAACAAGGGTCCACACAAAAGCAAAAGGATTCATTAGGAATATACTTTGAGCACGCAATACAAACTCATAGCTCATTTACATAACTGCGACTTTTGTTCATTGCTTCAATTCTGTGGCCTAATGTCCATAGTGATTGAATGAGCTAGCAAAATCAGAAAAACAGATGCATGTAAGAAATATTTACTAAGAAAATGATTTTTCAAATTGTGAGTTGCCAGATATGAAGAATGAGAGAATGGAGAAAGTTGAGCATGGCATCCATTCGGAGAGAGTAGCTTTTGGAAAACAATATAAATCTTAGAAAATATCACCACGTTTTATGAAAAATGCACTTTATTAGCTAATTCTTCTAAATCATGTCACTAAAATATCACAGTTAATGGCATCCAAAACTTCAACTGTTAATTGTGCTTTCTTATAATTAAGCTGACTATAATTTTACATCTTTGGCTCTGACAAATTGAAACTTCCATGGACTGTAATTAAAAGCTGCTTGTGTATAGGAAAATCCGCTTCATGGTCAGGATAAATGTCTAAAATAATAATGTTAGCGGTGTTAGTGAGTAAGATTTATTGGATACCTAATAAGATTTGGTGCATACTAGATGGATGCTCAGGACCTTAGCATTGTGGCTTGCAAATGCCACTGCCTCGTAAGTCCTTTGAGCCTCATCCCTGTTTGTTCACAAGCAAGTGCACTGAGTTAGCTATTTAAACATGGACGCTCTGGTAATGTAGGCGGGTCACTCCGCCTCCAAGATCTCCCACTCCTGGCTTGTGCCAACTGACAGGTGACTAAATTTAAATAATCTATTAGGGGCCTACTAAATGTCATATACTGTGGTAAGTCTGGAACAGAAAACTGAGAATATTCTTAAAGAATTCACAGTCCAGTAGGAAGTAGACACATGAGGGACACTGTCACAGCAGCCACAGTAAACGAGAGGGCAGTGATGGCGCCGTGTCTAAGATCTGATACTAACTAGTAACAGTTCGGCAGCAGTAGAAGAGGGCAGAAGGATATCTTGCAGAGAACGCATGTGCATTATACATTACATATACACCTAAAGATGTAGAAATAAAGGGTAATAGTTTGGAAATGAAGCAGATGAGTATGAGAGAGCAACGAGGGGTGAAAGTGATCAAAGGATAGTATATACATGAATTAAAACAGCTCAGTAAAACCTTTTATTTTGTATCTTAAGATATGATAATTGAAAAGAAAAATGGTAGTTGTGTGTTTTTATGAAGAATCAGAAGTTTATCTGAAATCAAATGGTAACATTGATTATATTTACTTCAACTAGACAAACAATAGGGCATAAGTACCCTGCTTATCCAATCTCAGCGTGTCATTTACCCAATGACTCTAAGCCTGCAACGTTTTACATGCCTGGCAGTGTCATGATTAGACCCTTCCGCTCGATTTTTCATACTTTGATTGTGCTTTTGCTGTTTAGGGTAGAGCATATAAAATATGGTGTGGCAATGAATGAACCAGAGAATTGTTATTTTACACTCTCACTCTTCTAGATCGCATAAAACGTTAGCTCTTAACAGCTTAATTACAAGCTGAAAATACTTCTATGTGTTTGGAAAATAGCCCGGGTCTTTTTACTTTAAGAAAACAGATGGACCTAAACATGGTTCCTTTTATTCCCAACAAGACTGTAACTCCTTAAGTGGGGATTTGTGAGCCATTCTCTCTGTGGGCTCTAGAATGGTTTCTCATATACAATGGACACTTTTATTGAGTAAAAGGGTTCACTGGTTATTAAACTGGCACTCTGGTTGGAATACTATAGGACACCTCTACTCTAAATAAAAACGCTAACTTGACATTATCATCACAGTGGGCTGAACAGCAGCCCCTCAAGTATGTGAGCCTATGGAGAGGAAGTTTAGTTCAGAACATGGCTGCTCTGGCAAGAGATCACATCCAAAGACCATCTAGGTCTGTGTGATCCCAGTGGAATACAAACATGCCTTTAATCCAGGAGACAGAGGCAAGCAGATTGAGTTCAAGGCCAGCCTGGTATAGAGCAAGCTTCAGGTGAAGAAAAGCTTAGGTCCAGGTATAGTGGTATTCGCCTTTAATCCCAAACAATAAAGGTAAAGTTAGTTTGTAAAAGGAAGCACCATGTTTGGCAGAAACTGTAATGAATCAGAGAAAGATTTGATAGAATAGGATACGCCCAACACTCAGGAGAAGAAAGAGAAAAGCAAAGCTACTTAAGGGGTAATGTGGAGAGAAAGGAGGCCATTTTACCAGGAGAGGGCCCTCAGGTGACAATTGAATGAGCCAGAGAATGAGAAGGAGCCAGGAGATTAGAGCAGATTGCTGGCATTAGTTTGAGGCCAAGAAGAGCAATTCAGAGGCTGAGAGAAAAGCAAGATTGAATAAGTCAGCTGGGAGAGGAATTTAGCCAGAACAGCTGAATTAAACCAGCCATCCCAGAGCTCAGAAAGAACAAGAAATGGTGAATTTATTATGCAGTAAGTCTCAGAGGCTGAAAACATTCTAGGCCTGGGTTAGAGTGTACAGAGGCTAGAAGCTTCCAGGACTAGGCCTAGGTTAGCAGATAAAGGACGGTAAGCCTCTGAGACAACAATTACCTCAGGAAAATAAGAGTTTCTTTTAAAAGCCTGAAACAACACATACACACACGCACACACACACACACACACACACACACATACACACCTATATATATACATACATGCCTACAAAAGAGATTTGACCATTGCCATTCATTTACGGCCTTGGTAGGGAGCAGCTTTAGGAGAATGGGACAGTAGAGGAAATGGAGAGAGAAACTTGAAAGATAAAAAGTACGGGAAATTATTCCACACAGTTTAGCTGAAATGTTATAAAGAAGATATAGATGGAGGCTAAGAATTCAAGGAAGAGATTAAGAAAAAGTAAAAGTCAATAGCAGGTTTGTTTTCTGCTGGGATAAGCCAGCAGACAAGGCTGCACAGAAGATCTAATGATGTGATGTACTTGATTCACATTAAGTTTTTAACATGGCATCATTCCTGCCTTTAGCATTTATGAGAACGTTCGATGAACAACTTGCGACCAGAAAGTGAGGTAAAATACAGCTCTGTGTTTCACAGAGGCCTCACCCTGGAGAGGGGCAGCACTGGCCAGCAGAAGGCCTCACCCTGGAGAGGGGCAGCACTGGCCAGCAGAAGGCTTCACCCTGGAGAGGGGCAGCACTGGCCAGCAGAAGGCCTCACCCTGGAGAGGGGCAGCACTGGCCAGCAGAAGGCCTCACCCTGGAGAGGGGCAGCACTGGCCAGCAGAACTGGACCTGAAAACTGAACTGACTTTCAAAATGTAGAAAGTCTTAAATATAAAAGCTCAAACCTAGTAAAAGGACGTTGAATAGCACTTTTGCCTCCTTTAACCTGGTATCTCCCTGTGCTTACTTCACAAGGGACGCTCTGGCAGTTGTTTTCTCCTCCCATTGACTAGCAACAAGTCACACGAACACAAAGCAGGGTTAGGGGATCCGAGAGTTAACTGTCAGGCCAATCACAAAGTTTCTGTTGTCTCCAAATAGCTACTGCATTTGTAACTTAAGGCAATAAAAATGCAATTATCAAATCAACATCACCAGCTCAAGACATTTAAATATTTAGAAAACCTATACATTGTCCATAACTACTAAACCACCTGTCTTTAGCAACACCTGACCGTGGTTCCAAAAATAATTGTTACTGCTTGCTCTGTCATTACATTAACTACATATGCAAACCATTTTCATGAATGAAGCTACGTGAGGAACAGAAAAATCACATGATGGATTTCTCTAGTTTAAGTCCTCCAGGAACTGCCATTACAGATTGCAAAGTATGTTGTTCTGAAGGCCATATACAACCAATTCCGTCGTCAACACTCTCACAGGACACAAACAAACTGTCTTGATGAGGGAGTAGTAGTCAGGTAACTGCCCACTTTTCTTCCCACTCCACCGCATGGCTGCCACACGCTGGACACTAAAACACTCACATTGTGGGCTGTCTTACTTCTTCAGGTAACAACAAATGAAGATGGCCAGAGTTCTTAGCCAGGAAAGACTGACTCACTCTCTCTCTGGTGAACTAGGTTCGTGGTTCCCACTATTCTGTGAATTTCATCTATCTTTGGCTCTTTTCCCAAACCATGTTCTTGTTGTTTTGTTTCACAAAATTTACCTAGTTGTCAATTTAAGAATGTCAGATTCTCTCCGTTGGCTAGATCATTGGTCACGCTTGAAAACTGAATATTTGCCAAGCAAAATAAAAACCTTTGGGCTTGTTAACTTAATTGTTTTGAAAGAAATCATCTGAAGACAGCTTTATTCCACCTACATTGCTGGCTGTGCACAGGTCATGGTTAACACCTGGGGGCTTCGTTACAATGTGTTTTATGTCTGTTTCACCAAGTTTATGCATTTACCACTATTTATTATGCTTATTTCATCTCCCTTATTAAGACCATAAAATTACAATTTCCTGCAAGGCAGGAAAAGCTGTGTGCTGCTTCTTCTGTTTTAGGAGGTAAAAGGTTTGCTGCTCTCTAACCAGGAAGCCGGCCCACCTGAGGACTGCAGCTGACTGAGAATCCATAGATGCAGTGCATGCAGGCCCCTGAGAGCCCAGGGCAAGCTCAGCAAACGTCAGCTGCCGTTTTCCCTTTCGTTCTTCATGTTTTTCTAAATAATGCTGTGGACTGAGGTCAGCGCCTTGGGCAGCCTAGACAATCCCAAGATAGGAAATGCATTTTCATCTGCATGAACTGGTACGAATAACGCTTTCAGTGTCCTATGCTAAAGGAAGGTCTGGACTCTGAAGACAATCCCATCAAGTTCATCCAATCAATAACAGGCAACATGTATTGCAACAAATAGGCATTTGCTACCATGTGTGAGAACCAAGGCCAGCTCAGAAATGCAGAAAGGCCACAGAGACATGCCTTGGAGGTCAAGAGCATCACCGTGCTTGCGAGAGAGCCCACGTGTGCTCCCCAGCACTTCTCTGGTGGCCGACAACCATCTGCAGCTCCTGTTCCAGGAGACCTGACGCCAGGTTTCGGCCTCCACCGGTACCAGGCATATGCGTGGCTCACAAATGTTCAATCATGCAAGTTCATATACATAAATAAACTATAAACAAATAGATCCCTAAGACTTAGGAGTAGTCCAGATATCTCCAAGAGCTGAGAAACTCGGCTCTGAGTGCCGGTTGACAAAAGATTCCGAAAGGCCCTCTCACAAAAGCATGCCGAGTGCTTTGCCTCAGGAAAGCAAAGAAACGCTTCCAAACGGCCTCTACAGTCACGGCGTGTGGCACAGTGGTCCTCACACTGTCCTTGCCACACATTCAGCGCATCTTCTTAATGAGTACGTGGGGAAAGCTGAAGCAGAAACTACTCAGGGCGTCGGTGGGGACATGAAGGTGGCAGGTTAACAGCAGCCGGCACAGCGGCTGTAAGCTCAGCAAGCATGGTACATTGCGCGCGGGAACTGCACGCACAGGGACGGGAGGGAGACTAAGCGCGCACAGAGGAAAGCTGGGCTATCAAGACAGAGGGGACCACCGCTGGCAGCTTGGGGTGGAGCGGGCTGTTTCCAGGTACTGCGGCGCTGTAGCAAAGGGAAGCAGGAGGAGTGCTCTGTGCCTATCCCAGAGGCCATACACGCCACAAAGAGGGCGGGGCAAAGCTGACTCAAATTTCTTTTTATTTTTTGTTTGTCCTACATAATTTTCTTTTCTTTGAGAGTATAAGATAATTATATCCTTTCCCCCTTCCTCCTTCCAAAGCTTCCAGTGTAGCCCTTTGACATGCACGCACACGCGCACACACACACACACACACACACACACACACGCACACACACGCACACAACGCATACACACACACACACACACACACATGCACACGCACACACACGCGCACACGTCTATGGAATTGGATAGCCAGCTGGTGTGCTTTCCTGTGAAGGACTATTTCTCTCATTCAGCATTTCTGAATTGCCTGTGGTTAACTGTGCAGGGTTGAAGCCTGGTGGCCTTTCCCGCATCTACAGAGCATGTCTATTGTCATCCTTGTTTGGGTCATGTCTAGGCAGGCTTGTTGAGGCTTCCTAGGTGTGACCCCTGGCACTCCTAGGAGATACCTTCTCGCAGCAAACTCCATGCTCCTCTGGCTCTTGCGGTCTTTCTGCCCCCTCTTCCACAGTGGTCCCTGAGCGTTAGGTGCGGGCGTTTGGTGAACATGTCTACTTGGACTGAGTCCTTCAGCTCAGCATTTTGATTGGTCTGCAGTGATTTCCACCTGTTTCCTCCATGGGGGCTGAGGACCACACCCATCTGTGTGTGCAAGGACAAATGTTTGGATTGTTGTTAGGGACTGCTCTGGTTTCGTCAAGTGGTGGTTGTAGGTTCTTACTCATGACTTCACGAGCCCTGGGTTCTTAGCTGGGTTTCCAGTACCAGGAAAGCCTTCCCTCTTGAGCACGCATGCAGGGCAGCGAGAGATGCCAGGTTTAGTGGAGAAGAGGATCGAGATGAGAAGCTGTAACTAGTGTACTGACTGGATCTTACTTCACTTGCCGCTGTAGCGTGGCCTCTGAATGGAAACTTAGCAGGGATATACGGTCAAGAGAATCAGAATCATGACATTTCAGCGACAACCATCCATATCTCACCATTTGTTATAATTAAGAGCAAAAACTAAATTTCCTTATGGACATAAATTTCCTTGATTCTGGAGTTTTCATGTATATTACACAGGGAATTTATTTTTATTTTATGTGTATGGGAGTGTTGCCTGCAAGTATATCTGTATAACGTGAGAGTTCTGTGCCCACAGACGACAGAATGAGTTGGATTTCCTAGGACTGGAAACACAGACAGTTGTGAGCTGCCATGTGGGTGCTGGGAATGAAACCCAGGTTCCAAAAGAACATCAGGTGCTCTTAACTACTGGCCCAATTCTCCACTCCCACATAAGCTATTTTAAAGGCAACAAAACTAGTGTTTTCAAAACGTGCATCAAAGAAATGTCTCTACGTTCTCACTCGCGGGGTGTTCTCCTTTAGAACTACGTGGCTGAGCTTTCAGCAGCTTCCCACACTGCAGTGAAGTAGCTAGCACCCTGACAGCAGACAGAGCTGGGTATCCACAGTAGACCCACCTCTTATTGATTACATATCATCTGCTAAGCCATCTCTGTGCCTCTTTGGATATGAATTAGACCCTTGAATATAATTATCAAATGCTAACTGCTATAGCTAATTTTACTCTTAATCAATTTATTTATTTTATTTCCCATTGTCTATTAAGCTTCTGCCAACCAATAGGCTCTGAGACACCAGGTAGCATTAGCTGTAAATACCTAGAAAAGAAAATCCAAAGTACCTGTGATAGAGCAGATAGGTTGAGACTGATACAGTTTCCCTAGTTGTTAAAGGCCTGTCAGATGCTTTGTACCCTCAACACAATCTTAAAGGCCGAGAATATTCCTACCCCATGTGCTTTCAGCCAGTAGACATAAGTAAGCACATGGCCCTGGTGACACGGCAACCTTGAGCCGAGCCGCCCTTTCCTGGGTCCAGCACAACACTAGTCATGTGGCTAAGGACCGCTCTGAGGAGAGCTAGAGGTACCTAAAGAGCATGGTCTTCCACTAACATTTTCTATTTTGAACAAAATGCCAGTATCCCCTTAGTTGGCAATCCAAGCCAAAAGTATTTATATGTTTTAGCACCTTTCTCTCCTCTGAGAAGCCCCATTGCACCATTAGCTAAATCTGTCAGTTCCTTCCCCTTTCCTGTTTCCAGTGCTATTGCTGCCTCACCTGATCCACAGGATGGTTTGTTTCCATTTGCTGTTTTCAACCCCTCAAGATACTACTGCCAGCTTATTATTTGAGAGAATAACTCCGGTGCTGGCTTAGTGATCAATTAAATGTTTCCCATGCTCAAGGACTCAACACTGCAAAACAAAAGCAAGGGGAGAAAGAACCTCCCATGGAGGCTAAGCTCTGAGCACACCCTCTACCTGTCAGCCTTTCGGAGAGTTGCAGTGACAACCCTTCCTCTGCCGAGAAATCTCGTGGTGAAGCCGATTGAGCTGCCTTAAAGCCGCAGATGTGCTAGTCCATGTGATCAGCTGCTCCCCGGTGTGTTTTACACTGCTATTTCTCTACCTCTACTAACTGATTTAGTTTTTGTTCTGGCGGTAAGGAGCTGAGAGTCATCAGTCTATTGGGGATGTTCACTAGGGAGGCTGAGATTTGATAACAGACATGAAAGGGCAGCAGGACACCATGAGCCCCTGAAACACAGTCCTGGTAGGGATACTCTAGAAATCTGTTGTGCCACTGAGTCCTGTTCCTGGACGAGACAGGGTGCTGGGCCATTCACCCGCAGACTCTTCCTCTTGTCCCACTCCTCTGCACTCCAGTGTGACCTGCTGGATTCACAGTGAGTTCCCTTTGCCAGAGAAAGCCCTAAAAAAGCAGTCAGGTCCTTCTCCCCGGTGGGGGACCTCGACTCTACCAGCAACAGTCCACAGCCTTAATGGTACTGGCGTGAGCAAAGCACACACCAACTCACATACCTGTTCAAAGCAACGCTTACTTGACGCTTTCTCTGCCTTAAACATTTCTAGAATTTTATCTTAGGTGAACATCCCACCTTTACTCTTGCATTAATATGGTACTGCACTGTAGGTGTCTAAGCATAAACTTTTTATTTAATTCTGTAAGTAAAAATGTGTCCCTCACAACATAGACCAAGAAGAAAACAATCAAACACTGTGGACATTTAAGGGCCACAGAAATCATTCTACCTATAAATTACATAGCTCTGGCCTTGTGTGAAAATATAAATACAAATATATAGGAACACTGATTTTCCTATAAGTTCAGAGTTGCTATCTTGGAGATTCATTTTACATGAAATACTAGAGTGAGTTTAAATATCACTGGTGCTTCGCTTAAATAGTCTGTGAAGGTTAGGCTAGACTCTCAGTTCATGAATAATAGGCCAGGAAAAGTGCCTATTTTAGTTTTTAAAGTGGTCAACACTACATACTAAAGGGTAACTTTGCTATATCAGCCCTAAACTTAGGGACATTCAATAATGGACCAGGAGAGTGCTAGACTTCCCTTCGGGGTTTTAGTTACTGGGAGACCAAAATGACCTCATCACAGATCGTACTTATGAGCCTTCTAGAACATGAGCCACCAATGAACTCTGCCATATACCAGCCTTCACAATATAACCCATCCATGGATAGTTTGTTCTGGTTAATGTGAGAATTGGATGAACGACCACACTTATGTTCACTGTTAATAAATGCACATGTCCATTAATTTAGAGAGATGGTTCTCAGAAGACTGTGGGGAGCTGCTCCTGGCTCCATCACTTTATGGTAGACCGCCACAAGTGAGCTCTAGATCCAGCATACCACTGTAAGACATGGATCTTCTTCACGGCCCACATTACTTTTCAAGCCAAATTCATGTGCGTTAGAACAGAGCTGTGGTGCGTGATCATTATGAGGAAGATGACCCTCAACACCAGTATTGCCACTTAGAGTGCATTCTGTAAAGTAGCCTGCAGGTTATTTCATTTCCTAAAGTGTAAAAATTAAGGTAATTCATTTAAATAATACACGTAAATTTCTGCCTACCTTAGAGAGTGACTTATAAAATGAATAATATTAATCAGGATGTGGTAATAGCAGTACTGTCATATATTAAATTAGAGTACCAAGATATTAATAGACATATTATGTATTTTGAAGAGAGCGCAGTCTGGTCTAGTAGGATCCGCCATTATAGCACCATTAATTAATTCTGGCACTCTGTCTGGCAGCCCTTTCTGTCTGTACTTCAGTTTACTGAAAATTGAATTGTCAAAGCTTACAAAACTGCTGCTTTGTATTTTCTGCTGACCTGTGTTTGAGATGAGAGTGCTGCTTCACCTGGTCCCGGGCTTCGTCAACTGCTGGGGTAGAGGCTGGCTACAAATTAGAAACAGCCAACTACCAACTATGACAGGCTACACATAAAACAAATTATTAACTTTTATTAGATATTATAAGACACTTACATAAGACTATTCGCCATTTCCATTACAAAGAGAACATTATATAATCTGTCAAAATCTGCTAACTCCTTCACTCCTAAACTGGGATTAAGTCACCTTTTCAAACATGAAAGGAGTTGGGGTTTACCCAAGGGCTCAAAGCTTTGAAATTTGACATGGAGGCTAGGCTGTGGACATCAAGAGTACCCCTTTATGAATGAGCACGGCCATGTCAAAGTCATCAGTGCCTCAGATCCTTGGGAGTGGTAAAGCCTTCTATGGACAGGCTCAGTAAAATGTCAGGGCCTTCCCTGGTCCAAGTACTCGGGGTGAAGGGTTGACCTTTAGCTAAACTGGTACCTACCTCAAGCGTCAACCTCAGTTTCCTCTGCGTGGATGACTGCAGGCTGAAACTGCTCCTCCACAGAATCTCCCTACAGAGATCAACTAAGCTGCCTCCTGTTTCAGCTATATGTAATAAAAGCCCCAGTTTCCAGGTTGGTGATGCATCCTTGAAAGAAGACATAGCCCACACAGTTGTAGCTGACCCTTCAAAAGAAAAAAAAAGTAAAAGAAAAATGCACACACACACACACACACACACACACACACACACAATCATCACATCCTTGAAAATAAGCAGAAGTTAAGCCATTTCCAACAGAAATTACTGCTGTTTATCCCGTGGCATAAAGTACCAGCAGTGAGAAATAGAAGTTACAAGCTCATCCCTAGAGAGACCTCTTTCCTCCGTCTGGGATGCCCTCACTCAGGAAGCCCAGCTGGCTGCCTAAATGGGGCTTCCTCAGTAAATTTCTGCTGAATGTTCTAAGTGCTCAAGTCTAGTTAAATGCCCAAGTCTATCAGGTACTTGCCATTGTTATTCTTTAACTTATGCTTGCTACAAACTTAATAAATTTACTTATTCAAACCTAAAGAGTAGCTATTAAAAATAATTTCTCCAGATAGAGTAATATATCACATTATTTGTGAGGACCAAATATAAATGACAACTTGATATTGCTGGTTTTAAATTATGTCACTTAAAATCAGGAGTCATGAGAAAAGCAGAAACACAGTAATAGGAAAAAAAATGGACCTTTAGAGAAGTCACAGGCACAACACAGGGTGGGGTTTATAGCTGGGACTAAACTTCAGAGACATCAAAAAATTCACGGAACAAAAATGACCATTGGATTTATCAAAACAGGAGTGATTTTACAGAGTGCAAATTATAGAGCTGCCAAACTGAAAAACATGAAAAACAAGGAAAGCAGCATGATGGGTAAAACCAAATCTACTATAAAATGATGCCACTATAACAGATCAGTTATTAAGAATAGAGGCAAAGACTAAGGAATCTATGTGGAAGAGAGAACAGAGAAATTTTAAGAGCCGAAACTAGTGCAAGACTCCAGGGAAAGAGCATATTTCAGACAGAGCAGGGCTGATGTACATATAAACCCATAGAGACTATGGCAGCATGCACAAGAGGAGCACAAATACAAGGCAGACAAAATCTCAGCATGGAGAGCGGGGAGTGGCTGCAAATTTCCACCCCTAACCAAGAATCTATTTGAAACTGGTACCCGCTGGAGGAGGGACAATCACCTTTCTCCAATGGAGTATCACTGTGAGTATCAACTGTACTCCAGGACAAGACCCACACTCAGGAGCAGCTGGCCCATACAAAAAGGTCTCCATGTTTCCGTGGTTTTTGTGTGCATTTTTTATGTTTGCTTCTGTTTGGTATGTTGATGCTACTATCTTTCTAAAAGAGAAAAAGAACATGAAGTTGGATGGTAGGTAGAGGTCAGTATATGGGAAGAGTTGAGGGAGGAAAAATAATATGATCAAAATATACTGTTTGAAAAAAACTTTAAGTAAAAATTAAGTTTTAAAAGAATATGGGTAAAAAGAGCAAGAAACAGATGCTAATCTATTTCATAATGATGGTATGTAAAGATAAGGTACCCAACCCCATATTGTTAAGTCCCTCCAAAGCCCCAGGAACTCATATAAGCAAAAGGATGAGGGAATTACTCAAAATCTAATCCAAGACGCAGTTCTACCCAGAGTTCACCCCTGGATCTGACACAGACATCAAATACCTCCACTCATGCCTGGTCTGAACAGTGGACAATAGAAACAGGAAGCACAGTGGATGCCGACATCTCACATTCTCCCTTCCTGACGCCCAGCTCTGCCTACAGAAAGAGGCTGGAAGCCTCTGTGAAGCCAGGGATGTGCTTCCAGCTCAAGTTCAAAGACTCTAGAGACGCTAACACTGCAGTTCCCACAGGAAATGTCCTAGGAGAACAGTTTTACACACATTATTTCACGTGTACTAGTGGCTGTGCTTCCATGTGCACCTGTGCACCGTGAGCGTGCAGAGCCCTTAGAGGCCGGAAGAAGGCGCAGGATCCAACGCAATTCAAACTGGAGACAGTGGCAAGCCACCGTGTGGTGCTGGGAATTGAACCCGGGTCCTCCAGAAAAACAGCCAGTGCTCTTAGCCACTGAGTCATCTCTCCAGGCCCTCGACAGAAATCTTACTGCAAAATTCCATAGACAAATGTATACACAAAACTTCCCGCTCCTTTGTTCTTCACCTATGTGCCAGCAAATAGGTGGACATTTTAAAATATCTGAAAAAGTCACTAATGTGAAAGATTTTGCAAATTAAGGAAAGTAAGAATATCACCTAGGAGGGACGAAAAAGACTATGCAAGATAAAAAACTTCAAATCATTTTGGGGAGTGGAGAAACAGCGATTGTTGACGGTCTTTCTCTGCAGCCCAGGCTGGCCCAGGATGTCTCTGAACTCACAGCAGCCCTTCTGCGTCATCTTCCCAAGGGCTGCAATGACAGCTGTGAGCCAACAGGCCCAGCTTGGCAAAGCTTCTCATGACACCCGAGAGACAAGAGAGGAATTGAAACTCTGACATAAAAACAAAGTGGCATTTTACAAAAGATGGAATTTAAGAAACCAAAAATAATAACACAGAAATGAAAATTATAACAGAAAAAATACAGAATTTTGGAAGATAGAATTGAAAAAATTTCAAAGGCACAAATGTTAAACATAAGAGTAAAAGATCATCCTACTAATCCAGTATAAAGTTGTACAAATTCTACAAAGATAAACAAGACAAGCTGAAAAAAAAAAAAATTAGTGACAGAACTGAGAAATCCCCAAGCAGGGAACACAAGGTCCAGAGTAAACAAGCCCACTGAAAGCTGACAGTGATGGCAAAAACAGATGAACATCAAAGCACATTATTGAGAAATCTCGGGACATAGTATACCACAAGGTTCTCCAAAAGAAAAACAAAAACAATTTCTTCAAAGTACTGAGGGGGGAAAAAAAATCAGCCTAAATGTTTTTTCAGTAAAACTTACACATGAAAGCATAGACAACACAAGAATTTCTAAGCACAAAATGACTCAAATTTTATTTCCAAAGTATCATTTCTTTTGGAAAGATACAGAGAGTGAGTAGCATTAAAATGAGAAGACAAACCAAAACAGGGAAAACTGGAAGACAGAGGAAATGATAGGTAAAGACACGGAGGTGAGGAGGGTTCCCGGGCACACTAAAGACAGATGCCTTTGGTCATGGCTGGAAACGAAACCCACAGACAGCTTGCTCAGAAGGCCAAAGGTCAGAAAGTTCCAGAGGATACCTCTTCAAAAGAACATTTGATGTAATACTAGATTTTTACCATAGAGAAGAGTTAAATCATGGAAAATGGAGCTGAATTGCATCAATAATGAATACATAGAAAATCAAGCAAATAATGATAAAAGCAATTATTAACCACAGGAGTAAAAGGATATATGTATATATACACACATATATATTCTCTCATACATATATACATATATATGACAGACAGAGATTAAATTATTAAACATACCATGTCTCCTTAGTTCTGGGTAGCATTTTCAGTGATATAGTAATATAAACAGTGAATACAGTTATATTATAATTTTTATATAATTATATAGGAAAGCCAAGATAGGCAAGACCCTGTGTTTTAGGTAACATTGTGCCTGTGGGTGGTAAGGAGCAGAAGAAAGAAAGAAAGCCCATTTTCACAATGGAATCCCACAGATAATATCTAAAAGTGAAAATTCAGGAAATACAAACAGGCTCCTCACACAACGAGCTGAACACTTGGACACAGAACAAAAGAGGAAGAGGGGATTAACATGCTAGTGTTGCTTAGGTTACCAAAAATGAACACTAGATACACGTTAGGATAATCATTCCAAATATTTATGTGAATCATACAGCTTTTTATCTCCAAAGCCGGTTTAGACTGGAGAGCGACAAAGAAAAGTGAATGTCTGGACTATAAACGATGCAGTAAAGCCAGGGGCTTTGATTCTTGTCAGTGCGCTTGCTGCTCAAGCTTTTGCTGGATGGCGTTAGCTTCTCTGAGATTAGCATATGTCACCCCAATAACTGTAAATGTCCATGATTCAAGGTGAGGTACCACACAGGTGGTTTAGAGACTCCACTGGACCACAGGGAAGACGGAAGCACAGCACCACAAGTTATGGGATGCTGTGGAGGTCACGCTCCTGGTTTTCACTTTTTAAAAATGGTATGATAGGATCCTCTGACTATGTGCACGTAAGTGCATTCTGTAACCTAGCTGAAATAGCGTCCTAGAAACTAGACACCCACTATCTATCAAAATAAATAATTAAGACAGACAATCTGGACAGACATTTCACTGGTAAGAAAACTGAATCAGTAATCAAAAACCCCTGGACAAGAAAAGCACAGGACAGATGGCTCAGCGGCTGATGGGTCCCAACATTTAAAGAACACTAATCACAAACTCTTCTCAAAAACGGAAAAGGAAAGAGCACTTCCTAAGCTGTTTAACCAGCCTAGAATTACCCAGAGAACAAGACCAAACAAAGACACTACTCAAAAACCATAGAGCAATAATCTCTATCAATATTGCTGTGAAATATAGCAAGGCAAAATCACAGCATATTTGAAGTACTTTGCACCATGAACAAGTGACATCAGTTCACATCAGCTGGGCTCTAACATGTCACTCTTGCTTATCAAAGTACAAGTACAGTTTATAAGGAAACTAAAAACACAAACCACAGTGTTTCAGAAAGTAAAATACAGGTGGATGAAGCATTTTCAAAGTATGTATCTTACCCAAGATCATATTCCCAAAAGGTTTTTTTAGTCGTTGGGCTGATGAGGTAGCTCATGGAATAAGGATGCTCTCCTCCAAGCCTGACAACCTGAGTTAGAGCCCTAGCACCTACTTGGAAGAAGAAGAGAAGTGATTTCTTCAAGCTGTCCTCTGACCTCCCTACACATGCATGCTGTGCCCCCACTTCACACACAAAATAAATAATGTAGAATTTTAGAAAACAACTTCCATAACTGAACAACAAAACAAGTAACTGTAAAACAGTCCATAGCAGTAGCGAAGATTACACATAGAAAATAGGCCAATTAGAAAACATTATATAATATCATGAATATGAGCTACCTGTAAAATGCAAACTCATAGGGAGAAAAAATGTAATAGACACTGCCAGGGTCTGGCATATTTTGAGAGCTATATCTTGGTACATACAGAGTTTCACTTTCAGATGATGGTAAGTTCTGGAAATGGCTAGTGGTACATTTACACAACACTCTGAATCTACTTACTGTCAATTATACACTTAAAATGGTGAAGTGCCAAACTCTATATTACGTATACCTTATTATGATAAAACGACATTCACTTCCTTATTGTAATATCATTGTAAAGTTAGGCAATGTGTTACTATCAGAAGAAAATGGGGGGTAAAGGATATAAATTTTTTTCTCTGTCATTACTTACAAATACATACCTTGTAATATCATTTCAGAATAAAAACTTTTTCAATTTTCTCTTTGCCTTTGGAAAGTCTAAATTTTAAAGACATACATAGAAACTTTGAAGTTTCAATGGAGATCATTTTAGTGTATTTTTATTCTATCTTTTTATATGTTTGGGTGTTTTGTCTTGTAGGTCTGTGGACCACATGAATGCAGTACACCAACAAGCCAAAGAGGACATTGGACCTTCTGCAACTGGAGTTACAGATGGTTGCTGAGGCACCATTTTGGTGCTAAGAATCAAATCTATGTCCTCTGGAAGAGCACCCAGTGCTTTTAACTGCTGAGCCTGTATATCAGTATATTATATAAAAATATCTTTTATAAATTATTATATAAATGTATCATATAAAAATATATATTTCAACTCCAGCCCCATATATCAGTATATATAAATATATTTTAAAAATATACTAATATTCAGATATATTATTACATATGTGTTTATAGAAAAATATGTTTATAATAAAAACATACCTTACTTAATAATGTAAAACATAAACAGATTTTAAACTTCTACAGCAACGTCTATATTCACATACAGGTTTGGAGAGAAATGGTTAATCCAGAATTTTAGAAGGCAAATTTTTTTTTCTAATAACTATATGTTTTAGTCTAAGACTCCCCAGCAAACTCCCAGGCAATTTGAGATGCTAAAAGATAACGCTTCTAGAAATCAGTCTAAGTCATTTAACATGAATCATCTTAGTACAACCCTTAAAAAGTCAGAGTAAGTATAATCAAAAAGAGAGACAAAGTTTGAGAGGGTGGACAGCCAAAGATGCCTCTGTCTTTGGTAGGAATTTAGTAAGTCTACCAACAGTCTCCCCTAATCCTTAACACATTGTATCTTACTTGTAACTATTTCCCTTTATTCAGGAAATGATTCTTTTAAAAGCTCAGACTGTAATGTTTGGAATGTAATTTCATTTAGAAGAATAAGATTTTTTTCAGAACAGAGACATTTTGTGATCTCTTGTTTTAAAATATATATATAAAACAAAATAAACAAAGAAAGAAAAACCAAAGAACAGTTCTCTAAGTCGACTGAAGACCTGTTCATCAAGAGGGAAGCCAGCAATTACTCAGTGCTAGTGAAGCCACAGATTTTGGAGAAGAATCTCTAAGCACTTCCTTACCAAACCAGCATGATCCCTCACAACAGTGAAAACATTTGTTCTTATATGCAAGATGAGTGTTGATCTCGCCCCTCATCAAGGAAACCTCTCTGCAGCTGACAAAGAGCACTACAGAAAACCACCAGCAATCAGAATGCCACAGTGAGGAGACTAGTTCCATTGGATAACAAAACATGGAACCTGAGGCCCAAGAACTTTTGCACAATGGGGGCGGAAAGATCCTAAAAGTGAGAGAGTCAGCAAGTTTGCTGGGAGATTTCTCTCCTAGTAATGTCAGAAGCTACACCCGAAATCTCACCAAAATGACTGCCCAAACATGAGCTGAACAAAGGCGACAGCAGTAGACATGCCAAAGGGCACAGTGTGTGTGTGTGTTGGGGGGCAAGTAAAGAGTGCTGGAAAACAAGAGAGAATGCACCAGTTCCATCTCAATACCAAAAAGTTATGCCAGAAGATACAGACAAGTCATATTAGATACACTGAGCAGGTTATATTTATAAACATATATGTATATACATATGCATATAACAACAATGAATGATCAATAGGCCATGGATTTGAAAGAAAACAAGGAGAGTATTAGGGAGGATTTGGAAGAGGGAACAAAAAAAAGAAACAGTATCATACTATAATCTCAAAAAGAAAGAAAATAGTGCAATGTTCCATGTACTACCATATCGTGAGGCCCAGCTCCTTTGATTCACTATTTCTTTGAACATTCTATCTCTTCCTTACTCCACAGGAGTAAATTCACACCCGGTTCTATGAACTTGGTCAAAGCCCATGGTTAGTGCAATCACAGGTCTAGGGGGCCACTTACTATTGTTTTGCTAAATGGTCAAGTTGTCAAAGTGCATTCTAAATATTTATGTTTACACACACAGATTTGTGCTACTCTCAGCTTTGGTCAGATAAACCTTTTTTTTTTTTTTTAAGTGGGTGGTGATTAGTACAGAGACCCATATATAACTAGTTAACATTCTAAGTATCAGTAACTGTGTGTGCTTGCCTGTGGGTGAGTCATCTCTATCACAAACGTGGTGAAATAATGACATCAGGACATGGCTGCTGTACACACCAACTCACAGCAGCTGTGGTTACCTGAAAGACCTCTGCACAAGATCAAGCCAAGTCCCAGCTCGGATGCTGGAGAGGCCCAAGGCCCTCCCAGAGGCAGTGCGCTCTCAGCGGTTGATGACTGCTGATGAAGACAGTGTCTCCTTTAGGGACATAAAGCTGGTGGGTTTCCCACACCCCAGTGACACCCATGCCCGTATGGACAGCATTAATTAAACTGAGGTGTTACTAATAACAAACAAGGCGGGAGGATGTGGAGGTGGAAGAGAGAGGATGCGGATCTTATGAAAGTTATAGAGATGTAATGATTATGGAAGTAGATTTTATAAACGTACAAAATGTTTAAAGAATAATGTAAAAGATTTTAATAATAAAATGTAAATCCAAAACAAATAAGAATTCAGCCAGCCAAATCATATTTTGAATGGAAACATGTCAGCAACTTCCGAGAGGCTCTCAGTTTCTAGTTTGCTCACAGTTTAAAAGACTGCGTCAAGTTTTAGCTGACAGAAAAAAAAAAAATTACCTGTCAAAATTGCAAACTACTGATTTATAAAAGAAGAGGTAAAGGAACACTGACTAGAGGCTGCTGATATAATTCCTGAAATCCATCATATCTCACTCGCATCATTTTTCTCAAGGACTGTTAAGTGCTACCACACAATGTATTTTTTAACAGCCTAAAATCTCTTTTAGAAGCTATGAACCCTGGGTTTGACTATGATGGACAAGTCTTCAAGGAGGATTCCAAACAGAACTAATACAGCACTCAATCTCAACTTAAACACAGGTCAGGTTGAGTCAGAAACACCATTTCCTTTCAGCAGCATGAAAAGCCCTTACAAAGTTCAGACTTTCAGATTTCCTGTAAGAATATTTTGTCTAATATCCTGCACTAAAATGTGCAGGCAACTTGTTCTCTTGTTGAAATGAACAGGTTTTCAAATAAAGAGCTCTCTCAGGCAACCCTCTCTCCTAGGCATTGCCAAGGAAAGTAATGGCTGGAGAGAAATGAGGCCAGTAAGCCTCTGGAAGGGAAGATGCGGTCTCAGTCTCCACTCAGATTTTGGAAAAGGTGGTC
Source organism: Psammomys obesus (assembly GCF_907164565.1). Classification (NCBI taxonomy): domain Eukaryota; kingdom Metazoa; phylum Chordata; class Mammalia; order Rodentia; family Muridae; genus Psammomys; species Psammomys obesus. The sequence continues at coordinate 8,974,364 of NW_026586816.1, forward strand.
AGGTAAGCAATGGTTCCCTATCATTTTCTACTTGGCTAGTGGTCTGTGAGGAATATACTATTCATCTATTCTTTCCTTTAAAAACATTTCGGCTTCCTATCACATTCATTCTTAGGACAATCTTCAACCTATCTACATTCTTTTTGTTGTTGTTGTTGTTTTGGTTTTGTTTTTTTTAGATTTTTTTATTTTTTTATTTTGTATTATTAGTTACATTTTATTAACTCTGTATCCCAGCTGTATCCCGTTTCCTCATTCCCTCCCAATCCCACCCTCCCTCCCTCATCTCCTCTGGGCCCTTTTCCAAGTCCACTGATTGGGGAGGACCTCTACATTCTTAATTTCTTATCTCTGCATCCATTTATTTTTATAGTTAGCAAATGTAGGGTAGTGTTTATAAGCACTTTGTTACAATCCATAGTGCAAACTCCTATGTTGTAAAGCAAGACAGGGAGCTCAGAATAGGAGTGAGAAGATAAAAAGTAAGAAGGGAGAGAGGCTGAAAGACCTGCTTGTCTACTGCACACATGTCTACACTTTGACAGAAGTAGGAGAGAAACAGAGTAGTACACAAAGAACAGAGCAGTGAAGTTGGTTTACAGAAACTTCCAAACCAGCTAGGAGCTGACTGACATTCTGTAGCAAACAAGCACAGAAGCTTGCTCTAGAGAAAGCCTGTGAGAGCTCCCATCCTCCAAGACCAAGCAAATAATCAAGGCAGGCAGGTTCTTGGTGCGCTCTACCCAGGACAGCTAAGATCATATATAATTAGCCTCCACTGTCGCCAGATGCTGGGGCCTCGTGGGCACTCACTCAGTAACTATCAAACGAGAAGAAAGTTAGGAAGAACAGGAGGAAAAACAGTGTCTCGTAATGAGATACTTTCTATCGCACTGAAACCAACCATGCAATTTGATTTAATGTTTACTACAGGAAAAGGCTTCATGTGCTTGAAAACCCAGTCATGGGCTTATGCCTTAATTTCAAAATTAAGGGACAAACAAACATACAGCATACATATTAATAAACTTGTAATCCATGAGTTTGTGAATGCACTATTTACTATATGTCATTAAAATACCTATACACTTTAGCTTACAATGCAAAGTTCATTTGAGTAGATCAATTGCACCATGGAGACGGCTTGGTTTCCTTATATATTAACAGTTCTCTGAAAGCTGAAGAGTAAGGACAGCAGAGAGCTAAACGCAACCATCTAGAGATCTCAACACACCCAGTAAGAAAAGAAAGAAAGCGAGCAGCAGAGGCTCCAGCTGGACTTTGAGTGTCTTATCGTGTAATTAAGCTATCTTATTACTTTCCTAAGAATAGCAGGAAAGGAAAGACAACGTGTCTTACACCTGTTGCTGAAACTTCAATTTGTACTTTTTTCCCGTGTCACCGGCTTATCAGATTAATCACCACAATTATTTGCTCTTTGGACACTGTTCGAGTTTCCTGCCTAGATAGCTGCTACCCAGTTCAGCAGACACTGTTTCCCTTTGAATGTAAATGTGCCCTGCGTATCAGGGTTTCACTTGAGACAGATGCCCCCTCTCCTCTGCGCCCAGGAAATTTTACAGACTACGTAGTGTCAATAACTGGGTGTGCCCAGTGAACATCCAGGGCGGGGCTAATGTACAGAGCAGCCTTTCTCTCAGCAAACCCACAGGGCACTCACACATGCTGGCCAAGCTGGCCTTGTTTCGGGAAGGAGTAAACAGCCATGCTGTGCCTGACAGACGAATGTTTGAAGGGAGTTAGAAGCTTGTCGGTTTCTTTTCTAACTGCACAATGAAGGCGTTAGGCTGATAAAAGTTGTTGGTAACAAGATCTCTAACATTTCACAAAATTCAAGCTGTGCTCCAGAGGTCACACAATCCTTTGTGTCACTCTCTGGTATAAAGGTGTTCACTGTACTTTGTGGCATCTTCTTAATAATATTTTCTTTGTGCTTCCGTTCTGGCAAAACTTGTAAAAGGGCAAGTATCCCTTAATTTGTTCTACAAATACTTATTACAAACAGACCAAATGCCAGTCACTTTTAGATTTTAAAGAACCATTTCTTCCTTCATGAAATCTATCTCCCTTAATAGAAACAATCAAATAACACCCCAACACGCATATACATATATACACATACACAAAGAAATAAATCTTTTACCAGCAGTGTAATACATGATGAGCATGCCAAAAATGATAGCTAGATCGATCGATAGATAGACAGATAAATACATAGATACATAGATAGATAAGTAGATACATAGATGTAGAGGTTGGTTGGAGGAGTAATAGAAAGTGCTCTTGGCTTAGGATTCTGTCTTAGGGCATCACTGATACATTGCCATCTAAGCAGAGGCCCAAGAAGGTGCAGGCTGTTGCTATTTGGCAGAAGACAACAATAGCTCTGGGATTTTTGGTCTGAAGGAAAGAACAGCTAAGAGAGACTGAGCCTTCCAGGGCACTTTAATGGTTTGGAGTTTTACTCTGTAGTCTTTGATGGGTAAAAGTAAACTAGGATACCCTATTGTTCATGATACAGTTTTTTTTTTCCCTCTCTCTTTGAATAGTTACAATACCGAGGGGGGAAAAAAGCACCGTGATTCAGCCAATACAACCACCGGTGTCAGAAAAATTATAGTAACAATCATTTATGGACCAATTAGCCGTGTGCTAAGTGACTTAGGCATGCTTGAACACTTAATTTTGAGGTTCTGCTCTCTACTTTGTAAAGACAAAGAAAAAAATGTTATCAAGACCTGGAATGTGTATACCTGGAACACAGAAGCAGCAGATAATGGTTGAGCAAATTACTGATGACAACAAAGAAAAGGGCCTTGGCAAGAAGGGCCACGTGTGAAGTATATTCAGGAATTCAGCTACAGGTGTGTCTTTCTGCAGGGTCTGCCAAACAAAATCCTATGAGGCTATTTAAAGTGAAAAGGCGACAAGGAAGGAAGAGGGAGCCGAGGTCAGGATGCGTCACTGGACAGAGGAGAGTGACATGCGCAGAAGGATAAGGTCATGAAGGAATGACACCAGCAGTGCGCGTCTCCAATATACGCACACGTACGATCTGCCACAGAGGAGAAGCGCTGCATTTTATCAGGATCCTGCGAGTTAGCTCTGGTAGCTAAGCGAGGACACTCTAACAGCAGACCCGGAAACCGTTTGTGGAAACGGGGATTTGTATAGCACGTGAAGCTCAGCCATTGGTTTCAAGCCTCCTAGAACTACAAGATGTCCCTTTGTCTCTGCAGATGACCGTCTAGGTTGCTGCTCGGCTGAGAAGAGCGTGCTGCACATGCCCACTTCCTTTTGTTTCCTACTCACGGCTCAGGTCAGAGACCTTGGGGAACTGAGCCCTAAACGCAATGGATTTTTCAAGCCTCAGGAGGAGAAAGTAGAAAGATTTAAGAGCCAGAGCTGGTAAATGACTCATGTCTTTCAAAAACAACAGTACTGGTACATGTATAAAATCACAGACACTGTGAGAGGGCACACAAGACCTGTGCCAATTCAAGCCAGGAAAAAGAAGTAGATTCAAATCCCCACCAGTAACCAAAAAGCTATCTACAGTTGCTACCTGTGGAGAAAGGGCAAATCATCTGTCTCCAATGGAGTGTCACCGGGTGTGGCAAGCACACTCCAGGACAAGCACCGTGCCCAGTAACAGTGCCAACACAAAACGAGCTCCATGACTTCTTATGCACTTTTTATTTTGCTTTTGGTATGTTTTGTCTTATTGGGGATTGTTTTAGTTTGTTTTGATTTTCATTCTGGGGATTTGGGCTTTTTTCTTTTTGTCTTCATTTTTGTTTTCAAGAGAAAGAGCATGAATTTGGTTGGGGAGGATTTGGAAAAGTTGAGAGAATATGAATATAATCAAAATATAGTTTATGAAGTATCTTTAAATTAATTTTTTTTAAACAGAAGGGAATAGTGAGAAAGAAAGATAGAAAGAAAGAAAGAAAGGAAGGAAGGAAGGAAGAAGAAGAAGAAGAAGAAGAAGAAGAAGAAGAAGAAGAAGGAAGGAAGGAAGGAAGGAAGGAAGGAAGGAAGGAAGGAAGGAAGAAGAAGGAAGGAAGGATGAAAAAAGAAGGAAGGAAGGAAGAAAAAAGAAGGAAGGAAGGAAGAAAAAAGAAGGAAGGAAGGAAAAAGAAGGAAGGAAGGAAAAAGAAGGGAGGAAGGAAGGAAAAAAGGAAGGAAGAAAAAAGAAGGAAGGAAGAAAAAGAAGGAAGGAAGGAGGGAAGGAAGGAAGGAAGGAAGGAAGGAAGGAAGGAAGGAAGGAAGGAAGGAAGGAAGGAAAAAGAAGGAAGGAAAAGGAAAGAAAGAAAGAGAAGGAGGAAGAAGAAGGAAGAACTTCCACAAGGCTCCAAAGGTAGTAAAGGCTTTTAGTTCCACTTCCCTTGCCTCTTTTCCCTGTGTCCCAGACTGTCCACCTTTCTGGCCTCATCATGGGTGTCTGTGGATTCTAGAATTTAGCCTTTCCACCAAGGCCTGCAACTGCTCTTCTTCCTGACAGTGGCTGAGATATCAAGGCCTTTGGTCATGGCAGAAGAGGCAGTTCACTTAGGGGATGAAGACTAGGAAGAACTGCTTTCTTTGAAGCCAGTGTGACAGGGCCTCCTCAGATGAAAGACTGTCTAAGCCTGCTTTGGAGCGGGGCAGCATCAGGACACAAAGCTGCTTCTAGAAGGGTCGATGGGGATTGGGATCCCTTGAAATGCCAGGCTCATAACAGGTCGTCACAACAGTATAATTAAGACCTACAAAGAACACACGTCATCCTTCCAGGGACTAGACTGAAGGAACAGGCAAGAAATGGTAATTTCGGAAGATGGGTGCAACCTAATTTTAGAAGATAGGATCCCTCATGCACTCTCCAGTTTGGTAGAGAACATGCTTTCACTGTTTTCTTTTATTAAAATGCTTTTATTATGTTAGGTAGGTTGGTTTGTGGAAAAAGCCTACATCTTCAGGATGTGAGAGAAAGCACAATCGCTGAGTTACAAAATCTCCTCCAGGGAGTGCTACTTCTCACCACACATTCACCGTCTATGCCAGGTGAGCTGCTGACAAACACCAACCCCCAGGTCGCCACCTCCCCACCAGCCACCCTGAATGCTGCGTGGTCTGTACCTGTGCAGCCACACAGGATGGCTCTGCTGGTGAGGATGCTGAACTCAAATGAAAAATAAAATGAGATGGTTCTGGGGGGCCAGTAGAGAGGTAGACACTGATCTGGTGCGTCTGCCAATAGAAACAGATGCCCAACCTTTGAGCCTGCTGATTGAGAATGATTCTTCTAGCTTTTTCTACTTTACCTTTTAATGTTACTCAGGAAGAGAGAAACAAGTAGATGCCTTGTATAGAGTTGAGGTTAATGAGAACCAGAGAAAATGTTAACAGCTGATAAAGAGGCGCCAAACAGACCTCAGCGGGGAGCAGGAAGGCATGGCAGAAAGAACGACGGTGGCTGACCACACCCTAACCTTGTCTGTGGAGCCTTAGTAAAGGAATGTCTCAGCTCTGAGGAGTCCCTCTCAGTCTCTCCTCCTTCTTTCCCCTCTTCCCCCCCCCCCAGTCACACCCCTGCTTCCTCACCATCTCCCTGAAGATCATTACTCCAGATACTTGGGAATCTTGGTTCAGATTGACTTTGGAGAGCCTCGGGTTTCTACAGCTGAGATGCAGCATCTTTCTCCCAAATAAGGATCGTGGAAATTCTCCAAGGGCAGGACGCCAGCCATGCCCTCATCTGCAAACACTTCAAGATCAATACAGGCAGAGCTCTCACTACTCACCCTGGGCTACATCATGCCTAGTGCTACCTTTCTGGACTAGGTCTGTGAAGGTGTCCTCCTGTCAACAAAGCCCTGAGCACTTGAGTAAACCCTGCTCACCTGGTGGGCTGTGCATACTGAAATCAAGCAGAGCCGCTGTTGAGGTAGATCAACAAGGATGTGCAGGCCAGTAAAGAGGGCAGGAAAGTACACGTGGTCTTTGGGGATCTGATACACAGGACCCTGAGTAGCCTTCGGGGGACATGAGAAAGGAAATGAAGGGTGGAAACGGGGGCACTGCCAGTAAAGAGTTTGTACTGAGGGGCAACAGGAGCTCAAGCTTACTGAGGACCACAAAAAAAGTGTAAAACACACTTCATGTTTATGCAAATCAGAAGAGTGGATGCGGAGCTTTGCTATTCAAAGCATGGGCTGAGGTTCAGTGTCACCTAAAAGCTTGATGGATATGCAAACTCTGAGCTTCATCTCGGACCTAATAATTTTCAAGCAACACTCCAAGATCCTCGAGTACGTTAAAGTTTAAGAGAAACAAGCTAGAGTATTTATCCACAGATGCCTGAGCCGTTTGGGGAGCTCCTCTCTATGGCAAGGGCAAGCCGGCTATGAGGTCTGAGAAATCCCTGAGGGCCCGAGGTTCCGGCGGAGTAGCAGGCTCTAAAGTGAAAGCACTGGTTTGTGAGCCTGAGAGAAGGGCTGTGCCTCTGCTATCCTCCCCTGTCTGCTAAAGGTACTGGGACGCCTCCTTCAGTTCAGCAGACAGCCCCACCACACACTTTCAGCCTCGAGCCCTCCGTAGCAATATCCCCCCAGCGCACGCAGTGGTCAGGAAGATGAGCTTGGAGTTCATGACTGTCTCCACAGGAGCAGCTCCAGGGCCTCACAAACCTAAAGAGGTGAAGCTGGGGAGCGTGGCCCAAATCATGAACTAGACTCTGCCTGGGAAACCACTGACCCTAGAGGAACCCTGCCTTCCAACTAACGGCGTGGAGCAGAAACAGCCAAGCAGAAGCCACGACCTCTGACTCTGCAGCCAGAGATGCCTAGATTTGAATCTCTCCTTCAACAGGCAACTGTAACTAAATTACTAATTTAACTAATTCCTCTGGGTGTCAGCTGCCTTACTTATAAAATGAAAATAGTAAGCTTAGTTATAATTTAGGATTCTGTGTGGTTATAAAATGAAATTCTGAAGGTTGTGTGATAGATCATAGTACTTACACTTAGTAGGACCTTACTGGACATTGGGAAGTCCAAATGCCAGGACAACGTCACTGAAATGAAATGTGTAGGCATCGAAAATAAGACAGGCTTTCACTGTCACAAAAGGTGGTGTTCCATGATGAACAAACTTGTTCCAAGAGTGCTGGAACAAGCCCAGGTTTAAAAAAAAAAAAAAAACCAAACAACAACAAAAAACATGTGGCTAAAGAAAGCCTAGTCAGAGCCAGGCATGGTGGCACACACCTGTAATCCCAACACTCTGGGAGGCAGAGGTAAGTGGATCTCTGTGAGTTCAAGACCAGCCTGGTCTACAAAATGAGTCCAGGGCAACCAAGGCTACACAGAGAAACCCTGTCTTGGAAAAAAAAAAAAAAAAAGACCTAGTTGGCTGGTAAAACAGGTTCAAAATTCAAAATTCATGTCAGGTGCCAGTGGGCAGTGGGATTGAGCTCTTGATGTGCCTGGCATGGCTCCAAGAAGGCAGCATCCCTCTACAGTCATTCAGCCCACACAGGGAAGGCAGGGCAGCTAGGGTTTCTTTCAACCAGGGCCTGAACCTGAGGTAGATCACAAACAGCTGAAAAGTGAGTGCCTCACTAGGCTCAGGATTGTGACAAACAGACCTTTCCTTAGAAATCAACAGTTTCTCCTTGATTGCCTATAGGACAATCCCACCGACAGATTAAGAGTCTGCTCAGTGATGATAGCTCTCTCTTGCCATGGCTAATGCTATCTACCGCTTAGCATCCATTCGGGCTCTCCAAGTTCATAGAGTTTTGGGGGAAGAGGTAGAGATACTGACCTAGCCAGGCAGCTGCCAAGCTGAGCAAAAGGAGTATCACCAAACATTTGAAGAAATGTGGAAATTTTTTATTCTCCAGACTTAGTTTAAAAAAGGAATTGATGGGCAAAGGACATCAAACTCCTGGGAGCTTGCTAGATGATCACACAGGGTCCACACAATGACACCAGGAGAGTTGTGCTTCAGAAAGAACTGCTGGGCTGATAAAGTGATGAGAGCCAAGGCAGAATGGTAGACTTCAGTGTTCAGTAGGCAGGAGGCCTTGGCTTTAATCCCTGCAGAGCCACACACTAAAAGAAAGCCATAAAGGAGCAGAGGAACTGTTGGTTCTACTTTGTATCTTCTGAGGATTTCTACCAAGTAAATGTTGGGCATTAACACCTGCCCCGGCTTATCTAAAGCAGAATAATAAGGACAATAATTTTTGAAATCAGTCATACTACCATATATATGTGTGATTATATCTGAGTTAGGCAACACCGCCATCCACGTGTATTATAATGTATCTATTGTCTCTATTCAATAGACTACAAAGAAGACACATTATTTTTCCGTTGTTCAAGACAGGGTTTCCCTGTGTAGCCTAGGCTGTCCTGGAACTTGCATTGTAGACAACGCTAGGCCTCAAACTCAGAAATCTATCTGCCTTTCTGTCTGCCTCTGACACTGCCGCTCTGCCTCTCTGCCTCTGCCCCTGCCCCTGCCTCCTCAGTGCTGGCATTAAAGGCATGCATTATCATGCCAGCTAAGGAACTACATTTTAAGATTTATTTCATTTTGTTTATATGTATATGTATTTTTGTGTGAGTGCATGACACATGTGTTTGAAGGCCAGAAAGGGCTGTTGATCCTCTAGAGCTAACGTTACAGGTCAGTTGCCCGGTGTGGGTGTAGGAACCAAGCTTGCTGGAAAGGCAGCAAGTGTTCTTAACCACTGAGCCATCTCTCTAGCCCCTAAAGTCACCATTAACATTCCCGTTTTATAGACAGAAAACCAAGGCACAAAGAAACTACCTAACTCTAAAGGTCACACAAATGGCTGAGTTGGGATTTTAACACCTTCAGAACACGTTCTTTTCACTGCGGCTGCCTATGGTGAATGTTACTCGTGTGTTACGGCACCGTGCACCTAGACCGAACATGGCAGTCACACGCTGAGGTCTGAGCACCAACTTGTGTAGTGGGGTCACACTTGCAAATGTGAAGGAAAAGCAGACACTTTTAAAGTTAAAGACAAAGATAAAGTCTTAAAATTGTATTACCTGAATAAAAGGAGGACACTCATAGCACTGCCTAATTGCCGCAAACCAAGTTTTACCTAACTAAAAGCAAACAAATTTCAAACTGAATTTACAGACCAGCTGAGACAGTGATAGTTTCAGTAAATATAGTCACCCGATGCCTTCCTTTCCGGCAAAACCTCCAAAACAGTACAAATTTACTTCATTTTGAGAGCATCCTTAACAATGGTACCCACAGGAATTCGATTTTACTGAGAATGGCTTTTTAGTCTATTAAAATGACACATGGAAGCCTAATCTCGAACAATATGACAAAGTTGTTGACTGCTGGGAATCAATGTTAGCAGTCAGAACACACTGACAAGCTGTAATCAAAGACAGCTCATTTCCAAAAACTAATAAAATAAATAAGTAAAATACCCAGAAGCTGTCTTCAGTGCCAGACGACAGAACCTCTGCTAGCCCTAGAATGACACAGCTTCAAAGAGAGTAGAAGCTGGGTGGCAGGTTACGGCTTGCCATATGAATGAATATAGAACCATAGATGAAATTCCCGGAGTAAGAAATGTTAGCCAGAAATACAGCTAGACAAGAAAGAATTTAAATGACTATCACATCCACCTCCAATAGAAAAGGTAATATGCTTCATTACAAACTTTTTACTGCCACTTAAAGTATCAATAGAACCTTTAAACAAATTTTTGTGAAAATGTTGGGGTCTTTAAAATGTCCCGATGCTTTTTAAACCTTTCTGCAAAGCTGTGTTACATTCTCCTGATAAAGCAAGCCACGTATTTGTACTCAAGACCTTCATGTTACAGGCCAAAACGGCTGGATGCAGGGAAACAGAACTGAGGAAAGCTGTAGACTTTCCTGCAAGAAACAAAACACAATTTCAGGTAATGTCACTGCAAGTGTCTCTTTGCTTCTGAAAGGTTAATGATTACTCACTCAGGCATTTGCTATGTGACTACTGTGATGCTGGCCAAGGTAGCCAGTACAAAGATTTAGTCAGGAACAAATATTTGTAAGGTATTTACTCTGACAGGCAAGGGGCTTGCAAGGACGGGCCTATAGAAGTCAAAGAATGTCTATCTTTCAGGAATGCGGCATGTATTTAATTGAAAAGATAAGAGAGAGCTGTCATACAATGGTTAGGGGAAAGTTGCATGAGTTCAGAAGGAGAATAAATACCCAGCTCAGACAGGCTCAGTGTATAAACAGCCCTGGTGATAGGGATACAATCTACCATTGTTCTGGTTCTAAAAATCATTTACCATGCTCCCATCATTCTTTCTATTGTAACCCTTATCTCCAACCTCAATTCTCCATCTTGACTTAACTAGCAAGAACATGGAGTCAGATGATACCTAAGTCAGACCTGAACCTTTTGCCTGTTTTTGTGTTTAAATAATTATACTCTGTATTTGAGGGAGAAAATAACCACAGCAATTTTGCTGCTCTCGTCAACACAGTTGAATGGTTAACTCAGAAGAATAAATAATTTTATTCATTGCTGTACCTCTTGCTAAGCAGTAAGTCAGGGACAAACCAAGCATTGCACAACTAGTCCATGATTCTCTGAACATCTTCTTAGGCTGTCGTTCCCTACTTTAACACAGATATCCTCATTTCTGAGTCAAACTCACATGGTGACAATCTGCAGTAATGATTCAAGTTATTAAGAGTTTCATGTAGTCTAATTTCTTGTTACTCAGCAGGAAAATTTCTACACTGATTGTCTAAATTATTTTAGATTTTTGGACCAATGAATTAGAATATTTGATTCACATTCAATAGTTGGTACTATGAAAGCATTTCTGTATCGGAGCATTTTAAAAAGCTGATAGGACATCAGAGAATCACTGGTTTGTTAGAAAGCGCCTGTTCAGAGAAAGGAACAGCTGGTAGATGGGGCTTCCGTTTAGAAATCCACAGAGGAAGGAACAGTACCAAAACAAACTCTCCTAAATATGATCTTCATGGTATAGTGAAAGCACAACAAACCTGAAGCAAAAGAGAATCATAATCTAGCCTGCAACTAAGATGGAACTAAAATATATAAGAGCCAAGTGTTTAGGGGAAAGAAGAAAGACAGCACCAGCAAGATGGCTCAGTGATGATGATCAGTGATGGCTCAGTGATGGCTCAGGGCTAATGATCCAACTTCAAGAGCTAGAACTTGTGTGAAGATGAAAGGAGAAAACGGACTCCACCAAGCTGTCTTCTGGCCTCCACGCTGATACCATGGTCCGAGGCACATGCCCACCCACACACTTTGTATGAATTCATAGAAAAATGACGGGATGTCTCTTCTCAGAAACATTCATCAATACTGACAGGTGGGTACCTACAAATGGAAGGAAATTTCACATTGGGTAATTTACATGGATTAATAAGCACATAAAATCATATACACATATTTTTCTATTTGCTTTTATTCATCTGGCAATATGTCACGGTAACGCTCTATGCCAATGAGTTTATACTATTTGAAGGAAAAACCACAGTGCTGCCGAACACTAACTCATCGTCCCCTTGGCAACAGTCATAATCCAGGCGGCACTGAGGTCTTGTATGACCCTTTATGATGTCTACATGTGTGTGCACTGTTAACGTGTAAAGAGCTCTGTTTAGTTCTCCTGCAAGAGTCACTCTCCTTGTGCTTGCTGGCACTCCTTTCTGTGTGTCAGCCCAGCCCCCCCCCCACTGTCTACACTGACACGCTGTATATACACGTGTTTAACTCCAACAGGTCTACACAAGCTCAAGTAGAAACTTACTTCTAGGTCCTATCTATGGCTCAGAAATCAGTCACTCATCAGAGATGTATGAGAAATAAATTTCTGTTTTATATTAATATATATATCTAAAAGGAGGGTCTATAATTACTTCCAACTCTAACCTTGTATTTTATTCCCACAAAATACTGTGTATACATCATTTAAAAATCTTAGCCTTCCGAGGGACTGACGCATTAACCAGCCCTTCCGTCCCCCCCCCCCATCTTATTTTCTAGTGGAACAAAATGTTCAGTATCCATAATCCTTGGCAGCAATATACAACAGGACTACTTGAAATATATTCAGTATAGAGAACTCAATAAAAATAATGAACAGATTTGAAGAACAGGGAATTTGGGTTGTGATAGACGTAAGTAAGCTTAAATTGACTGGTCAACTGGGCCAACTCATTTAGCTCTGTAGATCCACATGCACGCAGCCCACGTCTCTGCGATAATGATCTTCTAGAGCAAATCCCTTGGCATTGTCACCTCGAAAGACAATCCACATTGGAATTGCTGATAGCTGATCCCATTATAGATCATTACTGCTCACCACACAGCTTAAATAAAAAGTGACTCATACTGCCAGATACACCGTCTAATCTGAAGCGCTGGCAGAGCAAACAATGGTGACACAAAAGCTGTCCGGCACAGTTGACCATGCAGCTCGGAAGAGTGATCCCTGAGAGAAGCCGCAGCTGAAAGGAGGCCCGAGAGATTTCCCAAGCTCAAAGTCAGCAGGGACGGGGGAAGGGCCATTTGGGGTGCTGGCTGCCCTAAACTCCTGATGTGGCTTCAGTTGCCCAGTCCGGCAATTACAGGTGTGCCTCGCCTCCACACTGAGACCGATGATCTACCTTTCGAAAGCACAGTAAAATTAAGACCTTTTCAGCACACAATACTAAAAGACTGAACTTCTAGCAGAACTGCACTCATAAATAATAGGAAAGAGGGTCATTTAGGCAGGAAGAAAGTGAGACCAGATGGAAACGCTGGTGAATACATAGAGAAATAAAGAACATGAGAACTGAAGAGTGTGTAAATGGATATGCTAGCTATTTCCTCTATTCTTGGATTCTTTTTTTCCAAAAATTAATGGGTAGGCTGATAAGATGGCTCAGTTGAGGAAAAGCATCAAACCTGAGCTGGAGCCCCAAGATGCACGTGGTTAAAGGCAAGAACCAGCTGCCACGGTTGTTGACATCCACACTGATCTCCACACTCATGCCATGACCCACACGTGCTCGCTCTCTCTCCCCATCTCTCTCTCTCTCTCTCTCTCGTACACGCATACAGATACACACACAATGATAGACAAATTAAAATAAAATAATATATTTAAGGCAAAATCTATAGCGATGTATTTTCGATGTAGAATATATACCTGCATGTAAGTGTATGCAGATGTGTTTACGTGTGTGTGTGTGTGTGTGTGTGTGTGTGTGTGTGTGTGTGTGTGGTGTCAAAAGTAGCATGTAGCTCCCAAGGGGAATGAAAACATACGACTGTAACATTCTTATGTGTGTGTGTGATGTCAAAAGTAGCATGTAGCCCCCAAAAGGGAAATGAAAATATACTATTTTAACATTCTTATGTACGAATTATGTAATCGCTTGATGTAAATTAAATGTGTATATCATAACTTCCCTGACATTAACTAAAAAGACAAGCCACAGTAAAAGTAAACAAGGTGATGTCTTCAGACTCAGCTGTATCAGTAGTTATATCGAATGTTAGTGACCTAAATATTGCCCCAACAAGGGTGAGAACAATGCAATGTTTCGTCTACTGATGGAGTTCGATTGGCTTCATCAGATGCTTGCCGGCGTGCATGAAGCCCTAGATTCGGTGGCCAGCAGCACAGCGGCACATGCCTACAATCCCAGACCTTCTGCAGGGTTAGGAGGAAGATTTAGAAGTTCAACGTCATCCTTAGCAACATGGTGAGCTTCAGGTTAGGCTGGGGTACTCAAGACTGGGTCTGTAAACAAGTAAAAGCTTAGATTACTCATTAAAAATCCTATCGGGCTCTCGAAATCAACACCGGATTGTGTTACCTACAGAGAGACTCCTTTAAATACAAAGCCACAAATCTGTTAAAGGAAAAGAAAGGCAACATGTTAAACCGTGTTAGCACTAAAACAAGAAAATGAAGTGACTGCATTACTAAATTCCAGAGAAAATGAGATTACCAATAAAAAGACAGTTTAATATAAATGATAAAACTGACCACTGAGAGGGTATAATCAGCTCAGACATTTATAAACCTCATAACAAAGATTTAAAAACTATGAAACTTTCAGAATAAATAGGCAAATACACACAGACACCAAACTACTGTCTCAGTGATTAATGGGACAAGATCCAAGAAGTCGCTTGTGAACTACCAACAAGCCTGAGTAACCCTTACAAAAGCGTGCCAACCACCACAGCAGGGAGCTTTTATGTGAACACAGAACATTTACAAAAATTACATAAAACAATCTCAATAAAGGTAAAAACATTCAAGTCACATTAAGTGCATTCTATCTCACAAGAAAGTTAAAACGGAAATTTTTATCTCAGAAAGGTATAATAAAAAACTTCAAGCATTTGGAAGCTAAAGTGCACACATCTATCTAACCTAAAAATAAAAAATAAATAATAAGTATGTTTAATCTAATGTTAAAGTAAAAGAAGATATTGTGTTTAACTTTCCAAAATGATCAGTTTCAGCTCAAGAGGATTAAAAAATTTAACCTAAATATTCATACTGGAAAAAAGTCTCAAAAAGTCTTCATATTACACCCTAATATATAAAAGAAAAGATTATTCATGTACAAAATCAGCAGAAGAAAGTGCATAATAAATATCAGAATATAAATTATTAGATTAAAGTAGAAAACCCATCAAGGTGGTTCCCCGGGAAGACATAATTGATAAATCTGTGGCTGGTGATGGTAAAGGCTCGGATCCCCAACATAAGAGATGAAAGAGTGGCCGCACTTCCACTTACTCACATTTGATAGAGTTAGTTAGGAAATTATATAAATGTTTTCATGACAATAAATTACTAATGTATATAATATGGGTGAGTTAATTGAAAAAAATGTTACCAAGTCTTGCTTTGAAAAAGTAAGGCTACATAGTCTTGAATCTCTTGTGGGACTTAAATTTGACATTAAAAACAGAAACAAGTTTTCTAGAGACAGGGAGAAGGCTTACTAGGTAAAGGGCCTGCTGCCTAAGCGTTAGTATCTAGGCCCTGCACTCCTTAAAAGCCAGGTGGCCAAAAGAGGAGAGCGCTGGAGCTCATTAGCCAGGCCAGCCAGGCCAGCTGAACAGCCAGTCCAGAGAGAGACACTGTCTCAAAAAGTCAGGTGGGGAATGCTCAAGGAAGACATCTGGCATCAGCCTCTACACATATGTGCACACATAAGTATACACACACACACACACACACACACACACACACACACCCCTCCCACACACTCACTTCTCCACATGCAGATTACCAAGGAATATTCACTTCAAGCACAGCTGTTGTCTTCAATGGGAATTCTCCCAAACATCTAAAGCGGTGGGGTTGAGGATGCCTATTTTACACAAGTCTTGCAAAAAGGTGGAGATGACAGAACACTTTGTGAACCAACATACTTTGTGAAACCAATACTGCCCTAACACCAAAACCAGGGAGAGGAATGACAGGAAATAAAAATTTTATGAAAACACCCCAATCAGGAGAAGCACAAAAGCTGTAAGATGATAGTAAATTCGACCCAACAATAAAGCATCTTACACTATGACCAAATGCAGTTTATTGTTGGGAAGCAATGAGGGATTAACAGTCCAAAGCTACCCATACAATTAACTATTGCAACAGATTAGGAAGAAACTCATAATCATCTCAAAATATATAAAAAATAAAAACATCGGGATGGGAGGATTCCACAAACTAAGAGCAGTAAGAGCCATGTTTTGGGGAAAGCAACCTACCGCTAACAGGCTGAATAGTGAGAGCCTAACACTTGTCCCTACAGCAAAATGTAAGATGTCTCCTGACACCACCTCCTAGAGTAGGAAGTTCCAGCTGTCACAGCTCGGAAACGTAAACCAACATTGGGGAAGAGAGGAAACGGAAGGAAGCACAGGAAAAGGAAAGCCCTTCACGTAAGAAAGGAAGACCTAAACAAAGATAAGATAACCGAGTAGAAATCTTCATTCTTCAGCAAAAAGCTTCCAGTGCTAATAAGCTTATCAGAACTGTAGGATGTAAAAATGATATTTAGAAACCTAATCCATTTCTGCTCACAGTATTGTATATATTTAAGGCTAAACTTTAAGGCTAAACTTGACAAAAAAATATATGAAAACTTGCAAAGTGCAGACTGTGAGACAATGCTGAGGCACAAAGGATGGAGCTGAAGGGAGGAAACAGTACGTTCCTGGGTGGGAACAGTGTGGCAGCCTTCACACGCTTGTTCAGCCTGAACTCAGCTGGCAACACTGTAACCACTGAGCTCACCACTCCCCTGCTGCCATGTTGGGCTGCTGACAAAGCAAACAAGCCTGGGTAGCTTAAGTAAGCAGGCAGGTTTTTACAGTTCAGATCTGAGAAGTGAGGAACTCAGCATCTGAATGTTGGGAAATCTGGGGCTTCTGACAGCATTCTTTCCAGCATTCAGGAAGCCAGCCTTTCCCCCACTACATCCCACGGGGTGAAGAGGAAAGCCTGTGTTCCCTTCCTGTGCTTATAGGGACAAAATTCCCATGGAGGGGTGGGGACTCTTCCTCAGAGCCACATATAAACCATTCATTTCCCAATCCCCATCCTAAAGTCATTACCCACACAGTCAGATGGAGGGGGCATATTTATACCATAACATCTTCCCTCATCTATGAAGAGTGGTAAAGAAGCTAAGATACTAACATAAAACTGCAAAATTAGGAATATACCACCACTGTAGCAAGAAATGAGGAGAAAGGGAGTCCTCCTGTGTTGCTGAGAGAGAGGAGGTGGGAAAAGAAAGGAAGAAGGAAAAAAAAAAAAAAAAAAACAAGATTTGCCCAAGACAATCTGATGCTTAAAAGATCCATCAGGACAATAGCTGTCAATAATTAGGAGCCTGAGTTTCCATACTGAGGAGATGGGATAACACGAAAGGAGCAAAGACAGAAGGGACACACAGAATAAAGAATGCACTCAAAATCTTTGGTCCTTGGAAAACTAGAGGAGAGAAGATGAACGTCTGTGGAAGGAACAGCATTCTATCATGGTCGTCTCCGCCTGTTTTCCATAGCTGGCTGCAAGGCACAGCTCCACACCCCACACAAAGCCCCAGACATGTAACACACAGATGTTTCTAATGTCCTGAGACATGTCCCAAGATGACTCTACTCAGAGCATATTTTAATCACTTCCCACACGCCACTGCAAACTCCACAGCCCTCTAAGCCTTACCGTGGAGCTCTGCTTTTTACCTCTCTGCTGTCTCTCCTCTAAATAGTTTCTTATTGGAGCATAAACATGGGTAGGTGTCTCAAACTGGTTTTATTTAACCCACAGTGAAGTACAATCCTACAAATCGCCAAAGCCTACATTAGCACATTAGGAACAGGCTTAGTCTGGATCACAAGAGGGAGAAGCTAGCATCTCTGATCCGGAGCCCAGCACCATTATTCTAGAAGCAGACACAAACAAGAACGTTTGTCAGAACCAGGCATGGGTCAGAGCAAAAGGGAGGCAAGCTCAAAAGAGGGAATCTGAGTGAGTCTCTCAGGAGCTGTAGCCCAGAGCGAAGGGACTGGAGGATGGGCAGGGCACCTGCTAGAGCGGACAGCCCAAGCGAACAAGTCTGGTCACAGTCTAGTGTGTGTGACCCTCATAAACCAGTTCAGGGAGAGCAGCGTAGTACATTCAGAGGAAAATTCTAGCATCGCCTCTGCATTCCACATTTGTACACAGTCTTAGCATGCAGCCACACATCTTACATAATCTTGCTTTATGTCTGAAGTTCTGACAAGCCAGAAGGCTAAAAAGGAAAGCTAAGAGATATCATTTTTTTTTCAGTCATTCACTTCATAACATGATGATAACAGCCGCAGTGGTAATACAATCTGACACCTGCAATTTCAGGTTCCTCAGCCCCTCACTTAGGTTTTTTTTTTTGTTTGTTTTTTGTTTGTTTGTTTGTTTTTCACTTTTTATCTTGCTTGTACCAGGACATAAAAGTTATCTAAAATCTTGGACATTTACAGTTCCAACATTGTGAAATATAAAGACCTTGATATAAACTGCAACATGCCCTAAAAATCAATCCATATTAGGCATATAAACTATCTGTTTAGTAAACTATCTCATAAATTTTTAGATTAGAATATTAACTATAGCAAACCTCAAGAGGGTGGGAGGAGGACCAAAGCTACCCTCACTCCCCAAGCTCCTCTTATTCCCTCCTTTACCAGGTGTCTCACATTACATGCTATAAAATGCTCTGTGTACAAGTTAGAAGCATGGACATATAATACGGCAATACTCCACTTTTTGTATATGCCAGCAAAATGAGTAAAAGCAGGCCCGTGGGGAATTCAACAGCGAATTTACTTTAAGATAAAAACACTTGCTACCAAACCTCTCAGACGTAAAATCCATTGACCAAAAATTAGTTTATCTGTTTCACAATAAATGCCGAACAAGAGTGAATGATAACACTAGACAGTGAACCTTCCCAAGTGCTTGGCAAAACACCACGCAGATGTTCTGTATTGCAGGTGGCTTGAAAAGTAAAACATGAGTAGTCAAAACATAAACATTCTGAAAATAGAAGTAACTACCTATGTAAAAGGAAAAGCCTTTAACTAGAAAAGCCTAGGTTCATTTTACTCTAATTTCTTCAGGGTCCTGTCAATGAAAATGCAACCTACCAACTAGACAGGGGCAAGTAAAAAATTACGTGTGTGTGTGTGTGTGTGTGTGTGTGTGTGTGCACTCTCGAGTATGTGTGTGTGTACATATATTCACATATGTAGGCATATATGTTTAGCCTCAGATATTAACTACATATGACCTTTCCATTTTCTAGCAGCCACACTAAATAAAAGTAGAAAGAATCAGGCAAGTGGATTGCTATAGAGCTCAGTTGGAAGAGTGCTTGCCTATCATGCAAAAACCCTTGGTTTGAGGCCCAGTGGCAGACAGACTTGATGTGGTGGCCCAGAATCCCAGGCTTGAATCTCCAAATCTCAGAATTTTGAAGCAAAGTGACCAAGATTTCAGTGTTGCTGTCAATGCCACAGCTTGGGCTGCATGGACCCTGAGTGACAGTGTCCACTGCTGAGCTGACATGGCCAGGAACTGCCTAGGAGACAAGCCTCCAGGAGCACTTCTGAAGGCTTCTTTAGCTTTCCACCATGTTTGAGAGGGATCATATTTATTAAATTGATTAAGGAACAGCATCATCCTGGACAGGGCTCATGCACTGAAAAAAATCAAGGAAGCCAGCTGAAGAAGAGCATTGGCTGTTTCCCGCTTGTGAACTGTGGGTAAATGTGATCAGGCTGCTTGGCCTTCTCACCAGCATGATGGACAGTCCCCCTACAATGTGAGCCAAAATAAATGCCACTCCCCTTCAGTCATTTTGTCAGGGGATTTTTATCACAGAAATAAGTAAAGTAACTAAGACACTCCAACCTGTCAAAAGAAAAAAAGGAAAAGAAAAGGTGGTTTACTTCCTTATTTTTATTTTATTTTTTATTAATTACAGTTTATTTACTTTGTATCCCACCTATAGCTCCCAAGTATTCAGTCTTGTTCACAGTACATACATAAGATGTATTTAAACAGCTGTGCTGAAATATTCAGTTGCCACATATAGCGAATGGTGCACAGCGGATAGCAGAAGTCTAGGGAGCCACTGTCTCTGGCCAGACCACCACACAGCTCCTCAGAGGCGAGGAGCTGGATCAGACGTGCCCCCCAGGATTCTGGGCTGAAGGCGTGGCCCCCAGCTGCTGTTACTATTGGAAGGGGACAGGACTTAGGGCAGTAGCCCCCCTGGAGGAAGGAGAGCAGTAGGGGCATTTCCCCGGAGGAGATGCAGGACCTCCGTCCTTTGATTCCTGACCAGCATGGCTGGGGCAGCTTTTCTCAGCCACATGCCTCCACTACAATGTCCTGGACAAAAAGTAACTAAGCCAAGCAATACAGGCTAAATTTTATGAAACATGAGCCAAAATACATCTTTCTTCTGTAACTTTGTGTATTTTGACAGAGTGATGACAGGCTGGCTAACATCTGCCCGGTGACTGTACATTTCCCAAAGAATATGAGTTTAGGCAAGTCAGATTATTCGCCAAGCTGAGTTAACCTAAATGGCTCAAAGTGTCATAAGGAGAACACAGGTGGGAGGTGTCTCGGATCTGTCACTGAAGTTGAAAATCTAAGAGTGAGTCTCCTAATGCAGGCAATCCCTCCAGTAAACAGAGTCTATCACCTTTAACATCTGTGGAAGCAGACCATGAAAAAGCAATCAGGGTTTTTCTCCAATTTGTAATGTTAAGGGAACAAAAAAAAAAAAATCTCTTATTTTTACAAAGAAAAATGTTTTGTTTTGTTTTTATTATTTCTTTCAAATTCAGAAAAGAATTTTCACTGAGCACTAAGACTTTACAAGCTGATCCCTCTAAGTTATACAATGGTCTGTCTCTCCCACCCTTTTTGTCTGACATTAATTTTAATAACAAACACGTGTTACTCATTTACCTAAACTGAAATACAGGTACAAAATACAAACTCGTATACAATATTTGCATATTAGAGTGATATTGCATATTATTCCAATGATCTAATTTTCTCGTTTCCATAAAACCAAAGTAGTTTCCAAATTTAGATTTTACTCATAAGCTCTAAAATGGTGTTAATCTTCAATTGATCTGTGAAAAACTAATCGAAAAAAAAAGTTAAAATAACTTTATTTTGCATTTATAAAGATGTGCAAGCTTCCTAATTTATACCATGATGTGATGTTTTAGAATCATAAATGACAGCATGTTGCAAGTTACCTGTAAGAAGGCTAAGGCAGCGAAGCAGACAGACCTTGATCTCAACAGGCTGACGCTCCTTTACTGAAACATCAAGGGTCTGTGAACAAGCCTCAACCCTTCCATTCCATGAAGGCTGAGCTCACATAGAGGAGCTAGGGCACAGACAGATGGACAGACGCTCGCGCGGGCGCGCACACACACGCGCGCACACACACACACACACACACACACACACACACACACAGCTTCCAGGAAGTTACAGTTGTTTCGTGGTTTGACAGGGAGACGTGCCTGTGCTACCTGGGCATACTGTTTCTGCAGGTGGAACTGAATGGTAGGGTCGGGGAGGGTGCAGTAAGCAATTCTTTATGGCTTGGGGCTACCAGCCAATACAGCCTGAATCAATTCCTCAAGACCTGAGGCTATTACCCAACGTTACCAAAATGACAGAACATACATTTTTCTTGATAATTTTTTCATAATTTATTCATTATGAAGCCCCCTCCTTCAACTCCCCCAGTTCCTCCCTCTTCCCCTTATCCCCTTCCCCTAGTCCACCGAAAGGGAGAGTTCTCCACCATTGCCATCTTCCCATAGCTTGTCAAGACTCATCAGGACTGCCTGGATCCTCTTCCTCTGTGGGCTGGCAAGCTGCATCAACAGGAGCGAATGATCAAAGAGCCGGCGATTGAATGTTTTAAAATCTTAGATACATGGTATCAAGATGGTGCGGCCATCTTACCACTGCCACCGCCAGCACCATCACTAAACCTGTCACCAAATTTCATAGCACAAAGAAACCGTCACAAAATCATGTTTTGTTTTGTTTTTATAAGGGGATCCTAAAAGGGGGGCATGTCCAGGTAGTAAAGATGGTAAATCTCCAACATTTGGGTCAAAGCAGAGCCAAGGCAACGATGGGTCAATGATGGGAAGGTCCATGCATGACCACGATGACTTACTTACAGTTTTGTTTGTTTCTCTCTTTGTTTTCTGTTTAAACCACTTCCTGTGACAGACTTGGGGAAGTCACCAGAACCCTTCACTTGTTTCTATTCCCAATGTAACCACACCGAATAAGTCTTTCTTTCCTGCTTTTTACCATTGCTTGTCTCTGATTGGCCTGTTAGGGCCAGGTGGCTGTGCCTGACCTGTTGAGGCTGCCAGGACCCAGATTCGACCAACAGGGAAACCTCTGGAGTTTGCCCCACATGAAATCACTACTAAAGTTCATGTCAGAACAACACGAACTATCTCTTAACAGGGAATGCAAGTGGGTGCCTGCAGGGCCTCCGGGGAGTCCTGAACGCCTGGGGCCCTGCGTGAATGTCTGGATTCTAATGCTCTGCATCACAGCTACATTAGGAAAAAGGCAAAGCGTGTTGTTGGTACAGCTTCTGGCACTAGAGAGGGCAAAGACAGGACATTGTCCTGAAAAACATGCATGGTCCCATGTTTTGATACCTATCTGTTCACCAGGGGAGTACACACAAGCCGGAGACCCCTTCAACCCTAAAGCAGCTTTTCAGGTGGCATCTGTTCTAATGATCTAATATGCAGAACACACATGGATTCTTCTCCTATGAATAAGAATTCAAATTGTCTGTCAGATCACTGACCACGGTCATGTGGCGTGAACACATATGACATCGTGCTACATATGACATCGAATGCAGGAAGGGACAAGTGGGTGAAAAAAGGAAACACTAAACAAAATGACACCAGGCATGGTGGTATGCACATTTGTAATCAAGCATTCTGATTTCCAAAATTTACCTCATTACAATGTTCAAAGTGTTTTACTCTCAAAAACAACAAATGGCAAAGCATACAGAGAAACAGGAAGCCCTGCAGATTTCATGGTTTGAGGGAGAGCCCTAGCTTGCCTCTCTGTTGCTGTGATCAAACACCAGCGAAAGCACCCAGAGAGAGGAAAGGGTTTATGTTGCTTACACATTTCAGTCATCATCAAGGGAAGCCAAAGCAAGATCCCGAGGTGGGGCCCAGAGCGAGAACTTGGATGAGCTCAGGCTGGTGCTTGTGGTCATTAGGTCACTGGAACCACAGTGGGTCAGGCCTTTCCTCATCACTGGCCGCTCCCAACTCCTCAGCTGAGGCTCCCTCTTCCCAGGCGTCTCAGGCTGGCAGCTGAGATTGGCCAGCTCAGGGGTCATTTCTGCTGCTATACCTGATTGGTTCTTTCTTTCTTGTTTTGTTTGTTTGTTTTGTTTTGTTTTTGCTTGTTTTTACTCACTCCATATTGAATGAATTTCCTCAATTCCTTGAAAATAAAGAATAAGGAATGATAAGATATCTTCAGGACTTCAAGGTCACCATCAGGCAAACTACTAGCATAGGCATTTAGGAAGTCCCAGGAGAAGAGACAAAGACCTTGACAGGAAGACGATTCGAGGAAAGGGAGCCGACCTCTTTAAGCACAGGTCTGTACTTGCAGAGAGCATTCATGTTCTCTCTCAGACACACGTGGAGCAGCGGAATATTTGAGGCTCCCGGAGTGCATGCTCCCAGCAGGACCAAGCAGGGGGCACTCCGCTTTCTCCTTCATCCCCCACGCCTGCTGTCTTTCTCGAGGTCTGATGACATACCTTTCACTTTTTTCTTTTTCTTTGACATCATTTCAGTATGTGCAGCTACCCTAACTGTGGTGCTGTCTTGTAGTTGTTAGGGTAAAGCCACCTGCGCTGCCACTTTTGGAATATGTTCATTTGATCTGCTTCCTTCAGCTGGGGGCTGTGGCTTCATGGTTAATAATCAACATAATGTGGCCATGGTGGGGGTGGGGCAAACTTGTCATCACTACTTCAAAAAGAGTGCTAAAGTAACATCGCTGGTATGGGACGAAGCTGTGAAAGGAGAGGAAAATCTGAGGGTACAACAGCAAAATCTGAGGGTACAAGCCACAGTGGGAAGCACCTGGATGAAAGCCACAGATACAGTCACATCACCCCCGTCAGAAAGATGTGAGACTCCATTAGCTAAGACTTTGGTATGAAGAAATAGTCTGTGCTTAATTATTTATACTAAAGAATGTGTCTTTACAGAGAAGCACATGGAACAGAAAGTCATGTATTGATTATTTGATGAAAATTCTCTAAGCAGAGGCTCACAGAAACCTACCCATCATCTTTCCTAAGGAGAAAAGGCTTCAGTATTTGCTAGTTTTAAAACTAGAAGGGTTATACAGCATAGTAAGAACACTGCGTGATACTAAGTTGTCCACTAGGAATAATTAATTATAGACCACCCGTGTCCTCCTTCATCAGGAGGAAAGAGAGAGAGAGACTAAAGCAAATCTATGATTTCTCAAGAAGAGGTCCCCATCAGCACCAGCAGAGACTGCCCTATGTCTCCAGGTTCGCAACATCTTAAATACAACAGCAGGCTCAATGGTGGCTGTGGTCCTTGGAGCTTGAATGGGCCACGTGATGAACTTAAAGATGGGCAAAACAGCACCTTCACGGGAATCGAATTTACCAGCTGCTGATCAAAAGTCCCTCGGGTCTATTACATCAAGATGGCTTGCACTAAGCCACAGCTTGGTTCTTTGAGCCTTCTCTGCAGTCCATGCCACTTGCTCTCCCCATCATGCTGATCAAGAGCAGAAAATTCCGAGTGGGCAGGAGCTATTGCTGAACAGCACAAAGGCTGTGGTCTCTGTTTACGCCAGCATCCGAGAGCAACCAGTCATGAAAAGCAGAGGTAGTAATTTAGCACCACAACCAACATCGTGTAATTAACATGCGAAGGACGGTGTGCGGCAAATGATCTCGTGTAAGCGCAAGGCATCAAGAGATGGCTAATCTGAGCTCCCTGTCAGATGCCACACGGAGAAACGTGAAGCACATTTAAGCCTCCTGCCCAAATAGACTTTTAAAATGAAAAAGTCTAGGAGTAAAGAGAGCTAGCAACCGTTTACAGCGAGCCTTGAGGACACCTGGAGCTTGACCAGGGATGGACACGTGGTTGGACACCTTGGGCGACCTGCTTCTTTCTAGCATTTGACATTTGGCAAGTTCTGCCTCCTTCTCTCCTTCAAAATAGAGACCTCCTTACTATCTCTTTACTTCTCTGGAAATTCTACTTCACAGAGCAACTAAGAGCAACTAACAAATTTAAGAGAGCTCAAAAACTGCAGAAGGAAGAGCCAGAAGCTGACGAAAAGGGTGTCAACGGGGAGGGCGGCGAATGACCAAATCATAACCGGAAGGCAAAAGGAAGATGTCACTGAAGAATGCTCTTGCTGTCTCATCTCCACTGCAGGCAAAAGCATCCCGGAGGCCTTCTGGTTCGTTCCCACCCCCTCAGACATCGCCTGGCCTCCTCTGGTTCCCTCCCCCACCTTGCTTTTGCTCCACACTGTGCTGGGTGTCATCCAAGGCCAGGCCGGCACACCATGTCTGTCTCTGGGCTTCATTCTTCTTCTGCACTCGGAACAACAGAGGCTGGTGAAGTCAGCAGAGAAAGACATGGGGAGGAATACGGAAGGGAAGTGGAGAGGGTGATAAGACAACGGAAATACAGTGTCATCACCATGCTAGGACTTTAAGAACCGGAATCCCACAAAACAGATTTTATAGGACATCACTATGCGCCAGTTCCCCACAGTCAGACAAATGAGACTTTCCAACTTCTTTTTCCACATTTGTTTGTTTGTTTGTTTGTTTAGTGTGTGTGCGTGGTATGATTGGTGTGGTGTGATGTGTGTGTGTGGGTGTGTGTGGTGTGGTGTGGTTGGTGTGGTGTGATGTG
>NW_026586816.1:9000020-9022845 GCF_907164565.1 Psammomys obesus
TGTGTGTGGGTGTGTGTGGTGTGGTGTGGTTGGTGTGGTGTGATGTGATATGTGTGTGTGGTGTGTGTGTGTGTGTGTGTGTGTGTGTGTGGTTGGTGTGGGTATGTGTGGGTGTTGGTGGTCTGGTGGGGGGGTATGGTGTGGTGTGGTGTGTGTTTGTGTGGTGTGTGTATTTGCCACAGCACTCATGCAGCAAGCAGAGGACAACTTAGGCGACAGTTCTCGCCTTCCACGTGGATTACAAGTTTCACACCCAGGCCACTAGGCCTGGCAGCAAGTGCCTTTAACTGCTGAGTCATCAGCCAGCCCAAGACATTCACAAATTTCCAGGAACATATGGGGAATGTCATCTTGTTTCTAACCTCCTTTGGTGATGGGGAGAAAGAAAATAGTTGCCCTTAACTCAAGTCAGTGGTGAAAAGTAATGAGGAAGTGGTGTCTGATGCCCTTGGGAAAGGGCCAGGCTCCTGCTGGCCCTAAGTGAGCGCAGGTCCTCAGCAGACAGGATGCTCTCTGTGCCACACCCCAAGGGAAAGGTACCTGACCTGTTTCTTTTTCTGGAGTTAAACCCAGCACCTTCCCCATATTGTGCCAGTGCTCTCCCACCCTGAACTAGACCCCACCCGGCTGTGTGCTTCTTAGTAACAATTTGCAGGTTATGTTCATCGCTGGGAGGTCCACACACCTTTACAAGTCCTGTGTTACACACATTGTATCTGAGCATAAACGCTGTGTCTGCATTGCGAAATCATCTGAAATCCATAAAGGGCAGAACTTCAGATTAAACTCTGAAATGTCCCTATCGCCACTTAACATTTCAGTAAGCTAACTTAACAAATGCCATTTTTTAGGAGTGCAAATGCATCACAGGAAAAGAATCATATGTTTTTAAGTCCTGCGTCCTGCACTGAACTGGCCACCCACCGCCCTTGGTTGATTTGGAAGTCCATTAAAATCAGAAAGGGAAACAGATACTGAGAACTTTAAAGCTCTTGATGTTTACTTTCTTCAAGTAAAAATGCTCTCCTTGACATGTAGCCTTTACAGGGTCACGTTACTAAGGATTAAAATGGTCCATTAAATGAACAGACTAGCCCGATGTGGGTACTTATGTTAAAGTTGTAAAATGATGAAAGTAATTTTGTGATACGTTTTAAACTATGATTCGCAGCAGAGTTAATGGAAGTTCATGTAAACAGCAAAGGAATAATAAAACTGTAATTTGATAAAGGTGTAGCCATCTATATTTCAATAAAAGTGTATGTCATGTGTATAACCCAAATGGTAGTATATCGTTTTACTCCCACAGCTTTATTTAGGTGATTACTCTAGTCTTCAGTTCAATCACATTTTTGTGTACTGGTGCGCATGTGTGTGTTCACGGATGCACACACGCACACACTCACTTCACTATTCCTCCACGGATGACTAAGACAGGCATCATACTATTAGATGAAAATATTACAACCAAAGATTTCATTGTAACTTGTCACCAGTCTGACAGCTTCTAGAGACCCCCCAGTAAGAGTCTTGAAAGCCCTGCTTCCTCTTAGACATCTGAGAACACAGCCATGGCAGCCCTTGTGATGCTTCCTTCCTCTTTCCTGATTCCGACTCACAATCACTGTGGAAGCATGTTTCTTGGCCAAGAAAGAACTCCTAAGTGATTCAAAAGGAACTCCTAGAGAACTCCAGATCCTCACAGACATAGCGTATGGAAGTTGTGTGATTGGAAGGGAGCTGTTATTTGAATTCACTTAGCAAAAATCACCACCATTGTGACAAGTTACAATCAACTCAGCTGCGCAGGAATTATGAATTTGTTAAATCAGCACTCTGGGCTTGGCTTGAAACTCCTGGAAGTTAAACTCATCTAGACAGCACTGCAAGACAAGGCCTTGTTCCGTGCAGATCACTCTCTTGCTCAGACGACATTCACACTCGACAGATGGGCATACCACTCGGGACATTTCCTGTTTAGTTCCCTATTTAAAATCAGCTACAGTGGAATGTAGACTGGCAGCTGACTTCTTGCCAATAAATACCCACACCAGGGGACATCACAACCCTCTCTTATTTCAGTTGGAAACAAAACAGTTGTGTTTATGTTAACACAACTTCAGTTCATTTCCTTTGCTGGCATCAATTATAATATGCTAAGTGCCTTGGTTTTCCACAGTTTTCTCAAAAACAACTTTCTTTTTTAGTATTAGTCAAAGTAAAGGAAAACTCTGACTAATAATTTCAAATGATACTGAATTTTGGTTACCTAAAATAAATAAATTAAGTATTTGGTGGTATTTCTCTTTTTAAATAATCCTGGCCTTAAAAAAACAAAAAAGGAAAAAAGAGAGAAAATAAGCATTTCATTGATTTAAATCCTAGAAACATCAGACCTTGTTAAAGTTGACATTAGAAACACAATGAATTTATCTTATTTTGCCAAACCATTTTGATGTTTTCTTAGTGTGAGGTTTGAAGCGGTTTTTTAAAAAAGTAAATAAAACATTAAGCAATTGCTAAGAAGTAGAAGGGTGACTTGAAAATTAGAAAGAATTGTACCAACATTTTTAAAAAGCTGGTACATTAGGGTATAAAACTGATAAAAGAAGTGACTGAAATACCCTTTAACCTGTCTAGTAAATAGAAACAAAATAAGGAGAAACTGAAGCCCAAATAATGACCACATTAGTAATTTAACAGAAGATGAACTTACTGAATTTTTTCTTTCCAGCAATAGCCTTATTTTTAATCTCTTGGCTGCCTCAGTGGTTAAAGCGTTCACTCTGCAAACCTGAGAATCTGAGGTCCAATGCCCAACACTCACATCAAGGCTGACTCGGTGCAGATGTGGAAGCACAGACTTGTGTCTTACCAGACAGCCCAGCAAAATGGCAAGCTCCAGGTTGCTGAAAGACCCTGGCCCCAAAATAAGGTAGAGAAGGTAGTGAAGAGGCTGCAAGGGGTGAGGAGATAGCAGAACGTGATATGAAACTGGCCTAGAGCTTGTGGGTTAAAGGGTTAAGTGAAGATAAGTATGAGAGAGAAGGCAGGCTGATTTAAATAAAACTACGAGCATATTGAGAACTTTAGGGATTATGGGAGTGACCAACTACTCCTTTTTTTAAGCTTTTAAAGTTGAGATCATCCTTTTCAGAAATTTTTACTGAAAATAAATTTTTCATACAATCTATACTTACCATGCTGTTCCCCTTTCCCAGCTCTTCCTAGATATTCCCCACATCTCCAACTCCTTGCCCTTTGTCTCTCTCTTTAAAAAACAAACAGGTAAGCAACAAACACGCAAGAAAAAAAAAAACTCACATACACACGCAGCAAAACATACAAACACACAAAATCGGAAATCGTAATACACAAACTAAAGGCCAATGAGACTAAATAAAAATAAAAATGCCCAAGCAGAGCAATCTGAGACAGAAAGTCTGCAAAAGTACCACTGAGTTGGTGTTGGCCATTGGCTGCTGGACAGGGGCCTGCCCATAGCCAGCGAGACTTCAGTGGAGAAAACTAACGTTTCTGTTGCAAGCGAGTGTCAACTGCGGATGACTGTTCCGTTAGAGGTGAGAGCCCATGTCGGCTGCCCATTTTCAATAGTGGAACCAAACTGGCCATGTGCCTGCTGCCATGCTCTCTGAAGGACACCGTTCCTTTGGAGTCACATGTCCCCAGTGGCTCCTACAATCTGTCTGCCTCCTCTTCTGCACTGCTCCCTGAAGCCTGGGGAGAGGGGCAGGGGTCTGACGAAGGCATCCCATTTAGGACTGGGTGTTCCGAAATCTCTTGCGCTCTGCATTGTCCAGTTGTGGGTCTCTGTGTTAGTTCCCTTCTGCTGCAAGAAGAAGCTTCTATGCTGGTGGCTGCGTGAGACTCTGGTGTAGAGCAGAATGTTATTAGGAATCATTTCATTGTTATGTTGCTTTAGCAGAACAAGCGTATTTGCTTTTCCCCTGGCCTTTCCGGTTTCAGGTTCTTGGCCACCTGAGCAGTGCGCATGCACGGGCTCTGTCTCACGGAGTGGGCCTTGAGCTCAATAAAGTGGTGGCGGTCACTCCCACAACCTTGGCCTTATTCGAGCAGAATATCTTGCAGGCAGGTCACCACTGTGGAATGAAGGGTTTACAGATGGTCTGGTGCTAATGTTTCTCCCCTGACAGCATACAGACTCCCTTCCAGTACAGAAACACGAGTGGAGGGGAAGGGCGAAGGCTCTGGTTAAGTGTGGGTCCCTCTGCTTCCTCCTGGGGCTTCCAGGCACCACGGCACACAGGGCTGGGCGGGTTAGGGAAGCAGCGCTCCTCTTCCGCCTCTGCAGCCGCACCTGCCTCCAGGTTCCTGTTCTGTTGGAGTTCTTGCCCTTACTTTTTTGGGTGGTAAGCTATTATGTGGAACTGTGGGTAAAATAAACCCTTTCCTCTCCAACCTGCTTTTGGTCACAGTGTTTCATCCCAGCAACATTAACGGTAACTAAGACAACGCTTTGAGCGGAGCTTAATGTGCCATCGTACCGCACAAGGCTTCAGTTAGAGGCGGAAGGCCTGCGTAAAGCACAGGCATGGGAAGGTAAACGGGTACGGGCACCCACAGATGTTCACTTACTGGCACCTTGCTATTAATTCTTTTTTTTTTAAAGACTCTTTTTTTATTTATTTGATTTTTTAAAATTTTATTTTATGTGCATTAGTGTGAAGGTGTCAGAAGACAGTTGTGAGCTGCCATGTGGGTGCTGGGAATTGAACCCGGGTCCTTTGAAAGAGCAGATAGTGCTCTTAATCACCGAGACATCTCTCCAGCCCCTACTATTAATTCTTAAAAGAAGGTATTGTTGTATTTCTGATCACAGATTTAGGAAAAATTTTATAGTGCTCCTATCCCTCAGTTCTTCCTTCAAATGCCTTTTTCCTGACAGGTACTAGTTTCTGCTACTGGAACGACAATTCTGAGAGTTCAATGTGTTTCTTTCCAAAATTTCCAATTGATTTTAAGCACCTAACATAGATATAATGTTAATTATTTCAAAAAATACTGGAACCAAGCAAGATGGTGAAAAGTCTATAGCCCCAGCACATGGAAGACTGAGGTATCACACTGAATTCCTTCTGGGGCTGCTTAAAAGTAGAGGAAGGGAGGGCAGGAGGAAGGAAAGGAAGGAAGGGGGTGGGAAGAAAGATACAAACAAAAGAGAAGAAGAAAAAGAAGAAAAGAAATAGAGACTGCTGCTTCCTCATTTATACCAGCCACACAACTTTTTCTTATTAAGCTTAATTATTTAAAAAAAAACAAAACTATGAAAATAACTAATGAATCTGATACAACCAGATGAATCTTAATATAGGAATACTCAGTCGTGAGAATTCTAATACGGCTCCTGGGATCCTCCTGGATGGAGGATCAGTACTACAGACATGCAGTGCTGACAAAGCTGAAGGCTGGCACGCTAACCACCAACCCTCCAGGACGAGACCCCTCCCTGCAGAGAGGTGCCAACAAGGATCCGTTGTCCCCTAGGTTTGAACTGATGTCCATCTTTGTCAGAACCAGGACATCTAAGCCTGCTTGAGGAGCGCCTCTCCGTCACTCTTCATCCTGTGGGTGGTGTGGGTTAGGACAATTGATCTGGCAGGTGCCAGCCTAGCGGGGATTTGGAGAACTGAGGTGGAGGGTCTCCCTTCTGCGGGAGGAAATCCCAGCGATGTGTCTCTCCTGGATGAGGGATCAACACACACCTGCCTCATGTAACACACACACCAGACACTCCACCCGCTGCCGCACTCACGCCTGTGCCACGCCTGTCCTCAGCGTGCACTGTCTTTTCTGAGCAAGAAGTGCTAGTGAGAGACTGCCCATATTCCTGGCTTGATCCACTAGGACACGCCTGCCAGTGAGCTGTTAGCCCTTACACAACACAGCCTCAACACAGTCGCAGCGCTGACTGCACAAGATCCACCCCAACAGGAGTGCTTTTTCTTTACATATTTCAGGAGTGAAAACCCAGGTCAGTAATCACTTGTATGAAAACCCTGGAGCAAAATATATATGGAGATTCAGAATCACTTAGTTCTATAAAGGAAACGCAGTGGAGTATAACATCTCCTGTGAGAAGAACCACTTCAGAAGTTCCGGTGTAAACACGTGAGCATGAGAGCAGGTAGCTTTCTGTTTATTTCTTTTAGGACTAACAAAACCGCACATCAACCCACAACAGGCTCTGAGTCCAAAAAGGATCTGATCGGGACAGATTCAGTTTGGCTTTGAAGTAGTGGGTGTAGTGGTAAAGTCAGAAGTCAGGAGGTGAACGAGGCACCTTACATAGAACCTTTGAAAATATCTGTGAATGGATGTGAATGCTTTCTAACGGGTGAACTGGTAGCCCTGCTCAAGCTGGGATGCATGGATCTTCCCGGGAAGGGGAAACAGAATAGGTATCGTGGGTGTCCTGGGAGCAGATGGGGACAGGAATAGGTGAGGAGGGGTGGAGGGAGAGGGTCCTGGAGAGACAGCTGGAATCAGAAGGGCTTTTGGAGTTAGCTAGACACCTAGTGTAGTGGAAGTTCCCAGGAATCGATGTGGGTGCCTCTCGGTAAGACTTTTAAGCAGTGGGGACACCAAGGCTGAGCTCTCCTCTCCCGTTGCCAGACAAGACTTCTTTGGAAGGACTGGGACATCACCCAGCCACGTCTTCCTCATACAGTGTGTCCTGCCTACAAGCTGTGCTGGGGTAAAGAGGTGCAGAATTTGTGGAGCGGCCAAGCACTGGCGGGTTCAGCTTGAAACCCTGCCATAAGAGAAAGCCCACCCTTGTCACTGCCTGGAGGGCCAGAGGTTAGATAGCCCAGAGACCCAGGTTAGAAACAAACAAGGCAAAAAAAAAAAAAAAAAAAAAAAAAGCACTGAAATGACTCCTAATGTTGCTCTGCTATACTCATAAATAGGAGCCTAGCATAAAGGCCACCAGAGGAACAAAGGAGCCAGAGGGGTCAAGGAAAGAAAGGGTCAAGAAAACCCACAGAATCAACTAAGCTGGGCTCATAGGGCTCACAGAGACCGAAGGGACAATCAGGAACTGTGCCTGGGTCAGACCTGGGGAGAGGGTAGGACTGGGAGAACAGGAGGGGGGAAGCTGCCTTGGTTGAAACAGATGAGTGAACAAATTAAAAAATTAAATTAAAAAACTAGGTATCCCTAGACAAACACTAAGAACCATCAGTGCAAGAACATAACAAAAACGGTTTTCCTTACAGGGCTGGCAAGATGCCGCCATGGATAAAGCTGTTGGCCAGCCTGTCCCATCTCTGAGATCCACGTTCGGGTGGCAGGAGAGAACCAGCCACACAGAGTTGCCCTCTGATCTCCACATGACAAGTTTGGCACACAGTACGCACACGCACGCATGCACACACACGATGAATTTCATTAATTAAAATCTGCAATAAGCCACCGAGTAACTGAAGCAATTTTTATTAGAATAAAAACAATTGGAAAAGTCCCACTTTCTGATTGTGAATTTAACCAGAAGCTACAGTGCTCCAAATAATAATAGCAAGGGTAGAATGGGAATCCCAACTGAAACCCATAAGGTTTACTGTTTTCTGACAGGGGCAAAATAACCAATAAGCAGGAAAAGGACAGTTTTTGTTTTGGTTTTGGTTTTTTTTTTTTTTTTGTTTTTGTTTTTTTTGTTTTGGGTTTTTTTGACAGTTTGTTCTCTAATGGGACTGGGACAACATGATTTGCACATGCAAAAGAATGAAGCAAGCTCCCCCTCCACTTACACAATAGCATTAACTCTAAAAGGATCAACAGCCTTTAAACAAAGGCTTAAACTATAAAACTCTGAGAAGAAAAGAGACAGTAAATGTTTCGAACCTTAGGCATGACAATGGAGTCTTAAATGCAGCACAGAAGCACAAGGAGAAACAGAAGAGAAAAACAGGTAAGTGATAGATCATCCAAATTAAAACCCTTTTTGTTTCAAAGACTGCCATGGAAGGAAATAAGGACACCGCAGAACGGGGAATGTTAGCGATTGGCATCACTGGAGATCAAGCATCTAGTACCCACTCAGAACTTAGCCAAGCACTGAGGACAAACTTTTCTTCCTAAAGAGACAAACAGCCAAGAAATACATGAAAAGGTGATCAACTTAATCATGGGGGAAATAAAAATCAGACCAAGAAGATACCACCTCATCCATAGTAAGACAGCAAAAACAAAAACAAAACAAAACAAGAAACCGGACAATAACACCTCGGTAAGGATGTAAGAAAAGTGTAATCCTTCTAGGCTACCGTTGGGAAGGTGGACACACTTTAGTCTCTGAAAAGGCTAAGGCTGACCCAGCCTTTCCAGTGCTAGGTGTAAAGCCACAGGGACTGACAGCAGGGACTGTCAGAAAGAGACTCGGCATACACGAAAGACAACAGGAGCAACCCAAGCATCTACCAAGACATGAGTTAGTAAACAACAGCTAGTGTGTGTGTGTGTGTGTGTGTGTGTGTGTGTGTGTGTGTAAATGTGAATTAGGAAAAACAAGCTATGCTCATTGTAAAACAAACAAAAAAGTCCATATATATATTTATACACATATACATATATGTATATATATAAAGCTTCCTTTATAATAAACAGTTCAAAAGGTAGACAACATTGTGGATATTCTAAATTACACACTTGAAATGGGTTACATTGCATAGTTTATTTCTTACAATTTAAAATTACATGGAAATATTGAATAATACACACAAAATGATAAATTATATAATACAGAACTACATTTTAATAAATTGTTTAAACTGTATCAACCAAAAATTACCATAACTGCCAACCAGGAGCACATCAAATGTGATAATCTGCAGCAGGTCGTGTGCGTGTGTGTGTGTGTGCATGAGCGTGTGTGTGTGTGTGTGTGTGTGTGTGTGTGTGTGTGTGTGTGTGTGAAGAGTGCCGATTCCAGGCTGCTATCAAGCTCCCTAGATTGTCCTGTCTTCCTTTGTGAAATAAGGACCATAGCGCCCTTTGCTTAAGGCTACGACAGGTATTAAAATAATAAACGTTTCGGAGTGCTCAGAGGCGTGCCTGGCACGTGCGAAGCGCCGGCGGCAGCGGTGGTATCACGCTGACAGGATCACCCTGCTCCTGGGCCACCGCACAGCGGTGGCCTGCTGCACGGAAGACGTGGGATTTGCCGTCAAAAGCATGTGTTGTTGGGGAAAGAGAGCAACTGTGCAGTCTAAGGACGGCAGGTGTGGAAAGGCTTTCTCAGCTAGGACACAAGCAAACAGAGAGGCGGGCACAGATCAAATCGGACTCCAGGGAGGAGGGCGGACACTGCTGGGGCCTAGCAAATTCTGTGGCTGAGGAAACAAGAGCATGAGGAAGAAAAGAGCGCAGTACAATTGTGACGGCCAATTAACGTCAAATCCATACCTAACGGTACATTATGCCGTTATCTACTGCTGCGGGCCGGACTCTGGTAGCTAACACCGAGAGGGCGAGGAGCCAGGAACGTGACAGAGAGGAGAGGAGCAGGGATGGGAGTTCTCCGGGACTGAGACAGGCTGCACCTTGGCACTCCCGCATTGCCCGCTCCTTTTTTCTGAGCTGAGTCGGGAGGGGAACAGTTCTGAAGCAGCCCCTATCCAGGGAGGGCAGAGCTCGGCCCCCAGGAGAGCACCACAGCCACACTCCGCACCTCAGAAACACCGCTCCAGGAGGAGCTACCTTGTATCTCTCAGCGCTAAACCGGTGTTTAGCTCCGGTTCCCAGAGCAGGGACAGAGGTTTGGCCTGCGATCTTTTTACAGACACATTCTTGCTATTGAATCACAAACTCTAGAGGTGGGTCCTGGGTGCCTGAGTTTCAGTAAGACTTCCTCCCCTCCGTTACGTTGATGCAGTCCAAACTGAAAAACTGTAACTAGTTACGCTTTATAAAATGAAAAAAAAAAAACAAAACAAAACAAAACACATTATTACTCTACTGTAAGAACAGTGCTGACCACGCTGGACTCTTTTGAAGGTTGAGGTTCACTCCCACCTGGTGCCCGACGTTCAGCGGTCAGGGCACTGTGTTTACAGAGTTGAAGTTGATCACAAGCTGCACAAGGTTGAGGCAAATACGTGTTGACACAGATCCATGGAAATGTGAATTAGGAAAAACAAGCTCTGCCCGCTGCAAAACAAAGTCATAGGAGGAAGAGGAGGAAAGTGGGAATTGAGAAAAGCATCATGATAGATTTGGACAACTCTAACGTTTTTGGTGTGTGCCACCTCCTGTAGGCTTCTTGCAGGTGGAGAGATACCAAGATGAGCTCAGCAATGAGGCAGGAAATGGCCTGAAGGCAATTTATCTCTTCTTTTTTTTAATTTTTTTACTATTAATTACACTTTATTTACTTTGTATCCCCCCTCTAATTCCCTCCCTCCTCCCCTCCCGATCCCATTCTCCCTCCCCCTTCCTCATGCATGCCCCTCCCCAAATCCACTGATAGGGGAGGTCCTCTTCTTCTTCCTTCTGATCTTAGTCTATCAGATCACATCAGGAGTGGCTGCATTGTCATCTTCTGTGGCCTGGTAAGGCTGCTCCCCCCTCAGGGGGAAGTGATCAACGAGCAGGCCAATCAGATTATGTCAGAGGCAGTCCCTCTTCCCATTACTAGGTAACCCACTTGGACACTGAACTGCCATGGGCTACATCTGTGCAGGGGTTCTAGGTTATCTCCATGAATAGTAATTGGTTGGAGTATGAGTCTCTGGGAAGTTCCCTGTGTTCAAATTATCTTGTTCTGTTGCTCTCCTTGTGTGGTTCCCGTCCTCTCCAGCTCTTACTATTTCCCACTTCTTACATAAGATTCCATGCACTCTGCCCAACAGTTGGCCATAAGTCTCAGCGTCTGCTTTGATAGTCTGCAGGGCAGAGGCTTTCGGAGGCCCTCTGTGGCAGGTTCCTAGGTTGTTTCCTGTTTTCTTCTTCTTCTGATGTCCATCCTCTTTGCCTTTCAGGTGGGGATTGAGTGTTTCAATCAGGGTCCTCTTTCTTGATTAGTTTCTTTAGATGTACAGTTTTTAGTAGGTGTATCCTATGTTATGTCTATATGAGTAAGTATATACCATGTGTGTCTTTCTGCTTCTGGGACAACTCACTCAGGATGATCCTTTCCAGGTCCCACCATTTACCTACAAATTTCATGATTTCCTTATTTTTCATTGCTGAGTAATATTCCATTGTGTAGATGTACCACAATTTCCATTCTTCAGTTGAGGGGCATCTGGGCTGTTTCCAGCTTCTGGCTATTACAAATAAAGCTGCTACAAACATGGCTGAGCAAATGTCCTTATTGTGTACTTGAGCCTCTTTTGGATATATGCCTAGGAGTGGTATGGCTGGGTCTTGAGGAAGTGCTATTCCTAGTTGTCTGAGAAAGTGCCAGATTGCTTTCCAGAGTGGTTGTAAGAGTTTACATTCCCACCAGCAGTGGAGGAGGGTTCCCCTTTCTCCACAACCTCTCCAGCATGTGTTGTCACTTGAGTTTTTTTATCTTAGCCATTCTGATGGGTGTAAGGTGAAATCTCAGGGTCGTTTTGATTTGCATTTCCCTAATGGCTAATGACATTGAGCATTCCTTTAAGTGTTTCTCTGCCATTCGATATTCATCTACAGAGAATTCTCTGTTTAGCTCTGTTCCCCATTTTTTAAGTAGATTACTTGGTTTGCTGCTTTTCAGCTTCTTTAATTCTTTATATATACTGGATATGAGTCCTCTATCAGATAGAGGGTTGGTGAAGATTCTTTCCCAATCTGTAGGCAGTCGTTTTGTTTTGATGACAGTACCCTTTGATTTACAGAAGCTTTTCAGCTTCATGAGGTCCCATTTATTGATTGTTGCTCTTAGAGCCTGTGCTGTTGGTATTCTGTTCAGAAAGTTGTCTCCTGTGCCTATGAGTTCAAGGGTATTCCCCACTTTTTTTTTTTTTAACTGATTTAATGTGTCTGGTTTTATGTTGAGGTCTTTGATCCACTTGGACTTTAGTTTTGTGTGGGGTGATAAGTATGGATCTATTTTCATTTTTCTACATGTAGACATCCAGTTGGACCAGCACCATTTGTTGAAGATGCTATCTTTTCTCCATTTTATGGTTTTGGCATCTTTGTCAAAGATCAGGTGTCCATAAGTGTGTGGGTTTATTTCTGGGTCCTCTGTTCGGTTCCATTGATCCACCATTCTGTTTCTATGCCAGTACCATGCAGTTTTTATTACTGTTGCTCTATAGTACAGCTTAAGATCAGAGATGGAGATACCTCCAGAAGATCTTTTATTGTAGAGGACTGTTTTAGCAATTCTGGGTTTCTTGTTAATCCATATGAAGTTGAGAATTTTTCTTTCAATGCCTGTAAAGAATTGTGTTGGTAATTTGATGGGAATTTTATTGAATCTGTAGATTTTTTTTTGGTAAAATGGCCATTTTTATTATGTTAATCCTGCCAAGCCATGAACATGGGAGATCTTTCCATCTTCTCATATCTTCTTCTAATTCTTTCTTCAGAGACTTGAAATTTATCTCTTCTAAAGAAACAGTGCTTCCAGCTAAGAGGGATGCACAGGGTCGGAAAAGAAAAGGGGAAATCTTCCAGTCTGCATTGGTTCTACATGATAGAATGCACTGAGACACATTCCAGTGGCGAGGTAGTGAAAAATCTTCATGGAGATTGTCACCCCAATTATCAATAGCACAGGAGTGATGGTGTGGTCTGCAACTCACTCAAGCCTTCCAGGAACCTTCTGGGAAAAGGCAATTGAAGCAAAGAAGGCCCACATAAATAGCTCCCATTTTTGATGGTGGTTTATCTGTGCCTGGCACATGTTACATTGCTCCACAGCTCTCCACTCTTCAGTCCGTTTACACACCTGCACACCTGTTCTTTGACATGCACAAGTATTCTTTGAGGTTGGCAGAGTGTGATAAGCCCATGTAGCAAGCTAACTGAGAGATGGACATTTGTTGTCAGTTACTTAAAGTCTCCTACGTATGGGTTTAATCTGATTAGTCCACTGGTTTAAAACAAGGAAGAAAGGAAATAAAGAAAAAGAAACTTAGCAACCTTTCAAAATCCTTCAAATGAACGGTGGCACTCCCTTTTAGAAATAAGGAAGCAGAGTTGGGGAGATTCCATATTTTGCCCAGTATCACACAGTGGAAGAGCCTGACTCCAGAAGAACAGGGTTTAACAAGTTCTGTCTTTCTCTCTACTATCTTACCTGGTCTTGAACCTGGAAATTATGCTCATCTGACTTCTGATGTGTACCATGGAGAGAAAAATGCAACTACAGTAGCAAAACATGCACATTTTGGGGTCAGAGCACTAGCAAGAGTGTAAATGTACAAAGTGACAAGTTAAAAGGCAGCAGATAACGTTTAAAACAAAGAGTAAATAAAATATGATATTGAAAACCCCAAGGGGTTTGACACATAGATGCAAAGATATTAAAAAAAAAAGGGTTAGTTTAACTGCAGAATTAATGCATCAGAAACAACACCCTAAAACCAATCTAAATGTTCACCAAAACAGAAAAGCAGTTCCAATCTTGGAAGCTGAGTGCAACCTACTATTTTATTTGACTTCAGATATTTCATATGTTTAAAACAAAACCTTTGTTTTTTCAGGGTCTCCTGTGCATGAATACAGTTTTTATAGAAACCAGTATTTCAATGCGGTAACTTCTTCACCAGTTAAATATTGACTTGCCATTCTCCTGACACAATGGCCAGACAGAATTCTCCATCAGTGGCTTGAACCAGAGTCCCTAAGTGCTGCAAGACAGATCAGCAGTCACCTTCTTTGCTGAGTACTGCTTTCTACCACATCTTCAAGGCAAAGGCTTGCACTGAATTGAAAGGAAAACCTGGAGACAATCCATTCATTCACATGAAAGCTAGCTGTCATTTGAAACTCACGGGCAGCCAGCTCTTCTCGGGGGGCTGGATGTGTCTCCTCCACCCAGCTGCCAATCTCTGTTTCACCTAGAAAAGCCCCAGCCCCCATCTCCTTTGCTATTAAATTCCATATTAACACCTCCCAGCTGCCAACCCTCCTGGCTCTCTCCTTTGTCTACCTTCCTAGTGTGTGATCAAGACCAAATGCTCCAGCAAGCTTAAGTCTTCCAGCTGCACAAAACACACACGGGAAACAAAACCTTCCGAAACAGGGCTCCTTTAATGTTTAATTAGCCTAAGCCGCTGCTTGTACACATTGGGTCTACAGGCTGGAAAGCTGCAGACTGGTTCCGCTTTAAAAAGAACAACAAAGAAGTATGCTCCAGTATGTTCATGTCCAAAAGGCACAATCTGTAATTTTTTTTAGTTCTCTTAAATATATGTTAATAATAATTTAAAACTCATTCCATTTAGTATTTTGATTTATCATTTCTAAGTATACTTCTATAGTTTTACATTAAAATCATTTATAGACTTAGTTATAAAAACTTCATGCGAATTTTTCAAGTAGTTTATTTTAATATTGGTTGTGGTTTGTTTTCTTTTACTTTTCCTCTGATTCAGGGTGTAGGAGACCATTTTCTTCCATGAAAACAAACAAACAAACAAAGTTGACTACAGAACCCAACCTCTGGAAATAGGAGCTCAAAGCCCGTATTTTAAAGTTCCATACTGGTACACCTTTATAAAGAGCAAGAAGGAAGTGCTAAGTCTTAAACATCAAGTATTAAGTGTTAAGTTATAAAGTGCAGATAGAGAAAGGATCTGATCTCTACCATGAACAAGCTTCCTGAATGAAGTGTAACTTTTTAACCATAATTCCCAAATTAGCAGAAAGGAGACACAAACAAACACTAAAAAGCATGTGCCATGGTGGAGAATGCATGTGTTTGCTGAGAAAGGAACAGAGCAGCTGTTTTCATAAACAGGAGCATGATCGATTAGATTGACGACACACAGACAAACAAAGCCCTGACGTGGGCAGAAAAGCGTAATCTGAACTGTGGGGCACACTTTCTATTGTTCAGCCCGCACCAGAGAAGGCACACCTAACACTCCGCTGTCGCTGACTGCGCAGCTCGCCGCTGCTGGCAAAGCCCTTGCTGGCGGGATGGCGCAAGTCTCAGCATCGCTGAAGAGTACCTTTATCGTGTCAGATATGTTCAACTGTTTACTGCCCCCAAGTAAGATGTGTCTGACATCATTCATCTCTTTGACCTCTGACCTGCAGATCTAAACTGTAACTAGGGTGACCAAAGCTTGACCTTACAATGCTGAGAAACTTTAAAGCTCTGCAGTATTTTGGGTCACATTGTTAAGTCAGACAAAGGGGTAAAGAAGTAATGTGACAGTTTCCTGGGAATTAAGGTCAGCAGGTCAATTCTACTGAGGTTCTGTGAGTTTTGAGTGTGTGTGTGTGTGTGTGTGTGTGTGTGTGTGTGTGTGTTAAGGAAACTAGATTGTTTGATCTGGAAGAATTTAAATAGTATTTTACTAGAAGTTATAAAAAGTTCAAAGAAATCACATCACGACTCTCTAAGGAAGCAGAGATATAACGGTGCCCAACTGATAGTGTCCCTCATGCAGTACAGCACACCTGTGCTGACTTACATGACGTAACTACTAACTCATCTCATGGGAGAGAGGGGACAGGACACTAAGAAGACAAATGATAAGGATAGGATACCAAGAAGGTAACATGATCAGGCTTTATTTAAACACACACACACAGGACATCCTTGGGAAGAACTGCACAACCATTTGCACTGTATCTGTCAGTAAAGCTGCTCGGACGCAGTATTTGTTTGGAGCACTGTTCTCTGAGGACAGCCTGCCATAAAGACAATAACAAGCATGCTCGCACATGCAGGGCCAGCCTTGCACCCCGAGTCTGGTGGATACTTCTGCTGGTGGGGCTCCTGTGGTGGTTAGGTGTGCTCTCGCTGTATAATTAAAGCAACACTTAATACAAAAACTGTGAGCCTCTGTTCTCAAGATTTTCTAATTATGCCAATAACAGGCCAGATTTCCCTTTTCCACAAAAAGGCACACTCTGAGCTGTTGCTTTGAGGGTATTTGCCATGAGCCCTGATCATTTCTACGCTGAATCAATAGAAACAAAATATTTAGCATTTATCTGCGTAGGAGTGGGGTGGCATTTTCCTCAAAGGCAAAGCCAAATCAAATAATACTCCTGCCAAACAACCCAATATCAAAACACATTCTAAAAGACAATTACAGGTGATTTACACTGCTATTACTTTTGTAAATAATGTGCTCTAATTTTCCTAAGGAGCTGCTAAAGAAGAATCATTACCTAAATAAATTTCACCCCATATTTAAAATTAGCAGAGATTTTATATAAAATCTTATGCCAAGTTTTACCATATACCCACAGACACACAGAAAGGTAAGGGCACTGGGTATTGCCTTCGTGCTTCCCCTTAGAAATGTGGAGTCTCAGAAAGAGCAGTCTCCACTTGCTGCCCCCACTGGCTGAATCTTCTACCACCACATCTGTAGAGAAGGGGTGTCTGTCAGTAGCAGCTAGCTGACCACATGCCTGTTAGAAGCCCTACAAATCTTTGGTGGGTTTAAGGGAGCCCTTGGAATAGCAAATTAAAGAAAAATCCAAGAAGGGGTCACTCTAAATGAGTTTTGGCAGTGTGCTCCAGGGAGAGACCTCTAAAGCCCTGGGTGCTCTGGCGGGGTGGGGGAGGCGAGGACACATAGCACACAGAGCCAATGACACCTTCTGATCACAACCTTTCCGCCTGGGTCCTGGACAGAGGAAACTAACTTCTAGGCGAAAACTTTTGGAGCACAAGTAGATAGTCATTTGGAGAAACATGGGACCCTGGAAAAACACGAAATGTCAGCAGAAGGTGGTTGGTGGCCCACCAGAACGCTGGGAGAGACATCAGAAAAGCAAGAGGCACTTTACCTCACTTCCCTGCTGCGATGCATTGAAAATTCAAGCGCTTGATCCAGGAAACTGAAAACATACCACTAAACAAAAAAAAAAAAAAAAGACAAAAGACACATTTTCTATCATTTTTCAAGCCACATTTTAGTTCCTTTTCTTGAAACTAAGTTATCCTGATGTGATACCTCAATACCATCACCACTGGACACAATCTGCTAATATCTCATTTAATATGCCTGCATGAATCAACACTTTTCACCTTTATGTATGCTATTCTTGGGAAATTTGGAAAGCTGTTACATCCTGAGCATTAGTGGCAGTCATGCGAGAGATAGGCCCCAAACCAGCAAATTCAGGGGAAGAAACATTGGCAGGAGAGGGTGGGGCAGGGTGGGGCAGGGTGGGGGAACGGATTAACTGAGTAGGAAAAGAAATGGAGCTTTTGCTTTATTAAAAACCTTGAGTGTGAGGAATGCGAGCTGAGTCAAGAGTCTGGCCAGCTCTCTGGAACAAAGGAGTCCGCTCAGATTCAGCTCTAGTGACAATAAACCAGCCCGGTCTCCATTCCTAAGATAGTGAGACAAGACGTGGAAAACTCCTGAAAATTAACTATGTACCTTTAAGAGGTCACAGCAGGAAGTTCCCAGGGAGGAGACTAGGAAAGATGGCCACAACAAAGCAAGACTATGCAGATGGTCTTGACTTGGAAACCGTGGGCATTTACTGAGCTCCCTAGGTCTAGATTTGAAAACTGGAAATCTATGTTCTTTTACAATTTCTTGAAGCGTTGGTATAAGTCCTTCCAAGGGAATGAAGAAAGGTGGAGGATACAAATAACCACTTCGTCAGTCGCTCCCTGGTTGCTGACCTGGGTTAGGCTTCCCTGCGCCCGTGTCCAGTTAGCCTTTCTTAGGAAAGCATCTGTTCTGCCCTAAATCTGAAGAGCGTGATGTTTCAGAATTCTCTCAACATTTCCCTGCTCTCTGAGCCTGGCTTCACGTTGCCTCTCTCGGCTCGGCCTTTGGTTAGCTGAGCTGTGACTCGTTCTGCTTTGCATCTCCTGTGCTTCCTTTTCCTTTGTTCCATGTTGTCCTTTGTGTCCATTTTTGCTTTCTAATAAATACATCTGAGATTATCTATTTTCCTGTGCTTACTTCTTAGGGCCTCTTACACAGGTTCAGGTAGAAAACATTTTTCTTCTAAATAGCCTGTTATTTATATTTCAATGTCCTTGTTTTCATAATTTTCTTTTTATATGTTTTAATGTTTATATGTTTTTAGGTAGGTTGAATGATTGGCCCAACATGCTACATTTTCTTTTAAAAATAATGTACTGCCCCGAGAAACTGAAGTAAGAGCTCTACACTCTACTAGCCATCCAACACTGGGCTGGTGTAGACACTGCCATGGGTTTACTCTCCAACCGTGGAGAAAAAAAAAAAAATGAACAGTGGTTTGTGAGATGCCCTTTATGTAGTGTTCAGGAAAGCCTTATGTTGTAATTAGTCCTCTTAGTCTCCATTAGTTATAACATATTCTTTCCCATAATTCCCAAAAATGTGTAGGCAATATAATAAGCAGTAAGAAACCGAAGCCCGGCATGGTGGTATATGCCTGTATGACCCCACACAAAGGCTGAAGCTTTAAATACAGGAAGAAAGAAGAAAGGAAAGAAAAGGGGAAAGGAAAGGAAGGTCTGGGATGCAGAAAGCCAACAGGCCAGCCTTACACGAGTGTTGAGGCAGCTGTCAAACACAGGCCTGCTCTGAGCCCACACGATAACCCGTAAGCGGTGCTCAGGCCGCAGTTATCATTCCTCCTTCCCTGGTACCAGGTCACTGACAACA
Organism: Psammomys obesus; assembly: GCF_907164565.1. NCBI lineage: Eukaryota > Metazoa > Chordata > Mammalia > Rodentia > Muridae > Psammomys > Psammomys obesus. The sequence continues at coordinate 9,018,803 of NW_026586816.1, forward strand.
AGCATCATTTCATTGTGTCACGAAGAATTTGCAACACCTGCAATGAGCCTCTGCCCGTATCATCTATCTTCTTCCTCTACCTCTCTTTTGCGTTTTTGTGGGGGTTTTTTTGTTTTGTTTTGTTTTTGTTTTTTTCAAGACAGGGTGTCTCTGTGTAGGGCTGACTGTCCTGGAACTCTCTCTGCAGACCAGACTGACCTCAGATTCAGAGATCTGCCTGCCTCTGCCTCTGGAGTGCTGGGATTAAACCTGAGCTCCTCAAGGCCGGCCTGGCCATTTATGTCCTTTTTTGGTACTTCCTCTTCACCTAGGCAAGCCCAGGACTTAAAAGACCATGCGATGATTCTACTCTTGTGTTCCTAGGATCCCTTAGCAGACATGTAAAACAAACTCCTGTGCTCGAATGAATATGTGAATAATGTGAGGGTCACAGGTCCCCAGCTACACTGCGGAGACTGAGAGCCCGGGCCAGGAGGAGCAGGACCCTGTCCCACAGCCTCAGCGACGCAGATCAAGTCGTCTGTGCTGAGGAGGCAGAGAGGCACATGAGACCTAAGGCTGGTTGCTTCAGCACCGGTGAGACACACTAAGGGAAAAGGGTGGTTCCCATCAGCTCCATAGGGTAAAGTCCTAACTTGCAGAAGCCTCCGGAAACGAGACACACACTATTGCTCGGAAGCACGGTTTTGAGTAATCTGTCATACCGCTTAGAAAACTGAGACAACAGCCAACGTGAGCAAGCTTTCAGCAAATGCCACGGAAGAATGGACCGTGAACTAACAGTGAGGAGGTGAGCAATCTGGAATCATGAGTAACGGACTTATTTTTATTTATATGACAAGGGGTCTTTATTTTCTTTTTCCCCTTGTTCTTATTTATTTATTTAGTCACTTTACATTCTGATCCCTGCCTTTTCCCCCTTCTCCTCTCAATCCCCCACACATGCCTCATCTTTCCATTTCTCCTCTCCTTCTTCTCAAAGAAGGGGAGTCCCCAGCGGGTACCAACCCATCATGGCAGCGGGACTGAGGGCATCCTCTTCACAGGGCCTGGCACGGCAGCCAGCTGGGGAAGGGATGCAGTGGCAGTGGCAGAGTCAGAGATGCCCCCACTCCCGTGTGGACCCCGCTGCACATCTGCTCCATGCAGGCAGGGGTCTAGGCCCAGGCCAGGCATGCTCTGCGAGTTTTATTTTCTAATGTCGTTATTTTGAGTTCTTATGACAGCATAAAGCGGGGTAGCATGTTTAGAGGACCCTGTTACACTTCATTTAACAGCGAGCACTCATGGGAGCCGCCTTCGTAGCCAGCAGGGTGAGGAGCTCCAGAGTGCAGTGGGGAGCAAGTTCAAGCAAAGACTGACCTCTGCTCCCATGAAGGCTCCAGTGCAATCCCGAAGACTGGCATTAGTGAAATGATCACAAAGACAATGAACCGGAGATTATCATAAAGAGGAGACAAGAGAATCTGTAGAGGGGGAGGGAGCGGACATCCCAGGAAAGTAACAGAAGAACTTCAAGAGGAACTGATGTCTGAGGACCAGATGACAGAAAACGAAAAGAAAGGAGAGCATACAGGTTTCCAGCTGAAAGCAATCCATCAATGGCGTCCTGGAGACAGAGTAACCACACAGACACCCACAGATTTTCAAAGCTGCTTTACTTCTTTACTTGCTCAGTCACTTCTAACAACCTCAATATAGTCAGCCACTGCTACTAGTCAACTATGTAAACTCCAGTCAACTCAGTCTAAACGCTGGTAGAGAGAACTGAACAGGTTAGATATCCTCTTAGTAAGAACAACAACAACAAACAGTAAAACAAGTCATCAGACAGACTAAACACCTTCAAAGTCATCACTTTTGAAGCTTATGAAATATCTTAACATTAAATGGAATGGATTTTAGCACAAACTGCTCATAGTCGTGAAATGTGAGAGCAAAACTTGCAAAACTGAGACATACGAGGGAAAAACCAGACAACTAGGTACAGTCTTATAAAAAAATGTTGAGGTTTTCATACTTAATTTTAGTATCTGCAGTCTCTTACACAATTGGCGATTTCCCACTGAGATGAACATGTATGTAAACGCTATTAATGACCTGACCTTTGCCTGAATTCCAGGACCCTCAGCTGCTCATCTATACCACAACATTTCATGTGCTGCCAACTACCATGAGTCTGCTCAGAAAGTGCAGGGCGTCCCTAGTCCCTGAGCGAAGCACAGGGAGGTTCTCTGTCGGGTCCCTGCAAAAGAAACTGCTTTATGTGCCTCCCGGAGAGGAAATTAAAGAGAAAACCCTGCATTCAAGTAACACTGAAGTGGCGACACCCGTGGACTGGGGCCAGGAAATTCAAACTTGGAGTGGAGGCTGCCACTTCTATCCTCAGACTAGCCATTGTCCTGCCCAGCTGCAGACCCTGCAAAGTTAATTAAAGCCAAGCTCTGGCCAGTTGCTATAAGTAGTTTAGAAAACTTTATAGGTATTTCACCCTTTAAATGGCCTTTTGTACTCCACTTCCTCTAACCCAGGATACAAAGAACCCAAGTAAGTTCTCTCTTCTTGTAAAAAAGAAAAGCAAGGGAGAAGTTTTGAGGAAAAGGAGCTTATTTTTATCTTCTTATACTTGCACTGTCTTCTGAAGCTCAAACAAGACTACTCTTGAAATGCTCCATGCTTCCCCAGAGCAGCAACCCAGACGATTTTCATCAAAAGCCATGGTTAACCTTTGACTTAAATGATTTTCATATTCCCTAGTATGGTCATGCTCTTTTTCCATTAGTTCACCATCCTAACTTCTGTGACTATATAACCTGAGAATTACAACATATATTATATATACATATATACATGAGTGCTTTCCCCCTAAATTGTTCTTAAGTTCTAGTTTACAAAGCATCGAGTTGCATTCTAGTATTAAATTTAAAGTGACATTTTCAAAATCGCTGACAAAAATTTACATTTATCTCTAGTAATTGCGTCTTGGCAACACTATAGAAGTTATTTCTCATCAAAATGTTCAGCTAACAAAATAACTGGTTTCAATTTCAGAAGAATTTATATTTCACTCAGTTCTAAATCTTCTTTCCAGGAATTAAAATTGATTTTCTGCTGCCAAGATTTCTTTTTAAACTAGCACAGGATTATTTTTTTAAACCATCATTTTGCTTTATTTAATTTGAAACTGTGATATAGAGAAAAAAGCTGGATTATATTTCAAAAACACATACTTATCAGGTTTACTTTAGATATACCTTTTTAATGCTCAGTGTTTTTCAAATAATGAGTTTCAGTTCACATGTTCTAAAACAAATTTATGTCAAAAATTAAATAAAGGGAAGTGAGATGACAGAGTCCCTTATATGGAAATGCCCACAGGGTATTCAAGGAACAGGTTCTCCTAAACCCTGAGCTACATGAAGGCCCCCAAAATAAACTGCAAGTGACATCAGTGAACATGACAGGGCAGACAGTTCTGAGAGTGAGGGCCCCCACAGAAACATCAGAAATCAGCCAAACTGTCAGAAGCAACTTTGTCAGAACTCTGGAGAACACTCGGGTTTCCATCAACTAGGCAAACACACGAGAGCCACCACAGGAAGCTTCTTACAGTGCTTGACTGAATCCGCCCTTACTGTCCTTTTGTCCCTGGGCTCCCCCAGTGTAGGACTTCAGCCGTACAGACTAGAAGAAGTGAAGACCACACTCATAAACAACTGGTTTGTTCAGTCTATGTAGAGGATTCTTTGAAAACAATGCTAAATACTTCACTTTGTTTCTAACACTTGATTTGCAGGAGAGAACAGTCTCTAGGAGTCCCCAGAAAATATTATAAGGTATAATAGCTTGTTTTGTTGTTGGTTGTCACTACAACACAATACTTGAGACAGGATGATAGGAGGAAGAAGAAGGAGGAGGAGGAGAAGGAGGAGAAGGAGAAAAGGAGAAGGAGAAAAGGAGAAGGAGAAAAGGAGAAGGAGAAGGAGAAGGAGAAGGAGAAGAAGAAGAAGAAGAAGAAGAAGAAGAAGAAGAAGAAGAAGAAG
>NW_026586816.1:9022855-9039191 GCF_907164565.1 Psammomys obesus
GAAGAAGAAGAAGAAGAAGAAGAAGAAGAAGAAGAAGAAGAAGAAGAGGAAGAAGAAGAAGAAGAAGAAGAAGAAGAAGTTGTTGTCTTTGTTTGAGACACTCAAGGACATGTTAAGGGCCCTGTGGATTCAATGCAGGGTATATACAGGAGCAAGAGGTCACATCCTGAGGCAGAAAACCAAAGAGCCTGGGGCTCATCTGAAAGACCTTAGTCTCAACACTCATGACTGACCCAAACTACAGTAAAAGAAGCTACACTGACATTAGGAAAAAAAAAAAAGAGTCTTTGAGTCCAAAAGTGTTGTGAGTGATAAAAAAAAAAAAAGGCACCATGTAGAGATAAAGGTCTCAATACAATCAGAAAATATGAAAAATTATAAATAAATAAATATATATATATATATATACATATATATATATATATATACATATATATATACACATAGACCATCTCTACGGCAGGCCATATTAAGTCACTAACAAGTCTCAAAGACATTTTAGGATGACAAGTTAACCTAGAAAATATCTTGATACAAAGGAAAGTGGAGACATACAACATACTAAAATTATAATATACAACAAAAGCTTTGTTCAGAGGATGACTTCACTTAAGGAAGGGAGAATGGGAGGAAGGAAGGAAGAAAGAAAGGAAGAAAGCATTTAAAGTTAATAATCCAACTTTAGTCCTTCAGAAGAAGAGAGTACACTAAGCCCAAAGCTAGTTAGATAAAGGAAAGAACAAAGGTCACCAGAGATAAGTGAAAGAGACCACGGAGACAACAGAGTCAGTGGAAACATTTAAAACTATCAACACAAATCATAAACTTTAGTTAAAGTAAGCATATTACTAAAGTAGAGAGGATCAGAAATGAAATGGACAAGATTATCACCAATCTTAGAGAAACAAAACACTATTATAAGGGAATACTGTGAATATTTGTACAGCAACAAACTAGATAAAATCAACAACTCCTAGAAAGACACAAAGTAGCAAACCACCTTAAGAAGAAAACTCAACAGATATACTGCAAGTAAAAAGATTGAACCAGTAATCAAAAATATCCCAATAAAGAAAAACACCAGTTATATCAAACATGTCAAGAATTAACATCAATCCCTCCCAACCTCTTCCAAATGGTATAAGAAAAGGAAAGGCTTGCGAACTTGTTTAGGGACCTGAACAAGAGCCAAACAGGACATGATACAAAACAAAAAAGACGGAGCAATGCATCTTATGAATTTGATGCAAAGAAATGTATTTGGTATTTGTATTAGGCCCTAAATAATTAAGGCAATGTAGAAAAGAGTATTGGAAGACCTACACTTCCAATTTCAAAACTTACTGCCAAGTATCAGTAATCAAAACAGATGATAGTATTGTAAGAGAGTAAAATGAAGAAGAGAATGGACAATGCACAATTAAACTCAAATCTCTCTGGTGAGTTTAATTTTAATTCGAGCACCAAAACTACTCACTACTGGGACATATGTCTCCTTAATAAAGAATATAGTGACAACTGGACATCCACATGCAAGAACTGAGACCCTGTCTAATGCCATATGTAAATTTTAAACTTTAAATAGATAATAAACTCAGGTAGAAGAGATAAAACCATAAGGCTGATAGGAGAAAAACAAGTGAATCTTCATGACCGTGGATTTGGTAACAAAATATGAGATATTATACTGAAAGCAAAAGCAAGAAAGACTAAATACATAAATTTGGTTTCTTCAAAATTAAAAGCTCTTCTGCATAAGATAACTGAAAATATAACCTAGAGGGTGAAATAAAATGTTTTTAATCATGTATCTTGTGTTAAATATCAAAATACAAAATATCAAAATACAGAAACAAATGTCACAATGACAAAAGATAAGAATTGTGAAAGGTCAGAGGACTTGAACAGTCATTTCTTCAGAGAGATTTATGAATGGTGAACTCAATAAGCATGTGAAAGACACTCATTAGCGTCAATGATGACCAGGAGATGCAAAGCACAGTATCACAGTACTATGTTATACTCAGTACTACAGGCATAACAAAAGAAACGGGGCGTTATAAATGTTACATATTGGAGAGACCCTGTGTGGTGGCCGGACTGAGAATGGCTACCATAGGCTCACATGTTTGAATACTCAGTCCCCAGCTAATGGAACTGTTTGGGAAGGATTGGAAGTAGGGCCTTGTTGGAGGAAGTCACTGGTAGTTGGCTTGGAGATTTCAAAAGTCCAAGCCAGGTTCATTGTCATTAACCCTGCCTGCTGCTTGCAAGTCAGGAAGTCAAGCTGAGCTGCTGCATCAGTTCCATGTCAGTCTGTTCCCTGCCATGGGATGAGCATGACTGTCCCTCTGAAGCTGGAAATAAGCCCTCAGCTAAATGTTTTCTTGTGGGAGAGTATGTTGGACATGCTATCTCTTCAGAGCACTAGAACAGTAATGGAAAGACCCTGTTTCAAAATGTAAAGATACCCAAGTATCTATGAAAAATTAACAAACATACATACAAACGTCTCCATATATGGAATTCATCTCTATATATGGAAGCATATTACTCAGTTGAAAAAAAGAATAAAGTATCGGCATGTTATAATGGGCAGAAGGTACTTTGTACAAACGGTCACATACTTTACAACTGTATGTGCGTGAAATGCCTAGGCAAGCAAATCCTGAGAAGCTAAAAGCACACTGGTGGCTGCCAGGAGTGAGGGGAGGATGAGGACAGAAGGCAGAGAAGGGAGGATCCAGGATTTCCTTCGGGGTAATGAAAATATGTTGAGATTCAAAGTGGTGGTTACACACTGTGGATGTACTAATTGCCGCTAAATCGTTTATTTTAAAACGATTAACATTATGATGTACGAATTTCACAACAATTTTTTTTCAGCTAAACCATACAACTAATTATGGAGCTTGAGTGTACAAATCATCGCAGGGGACACAGAATTAAGCAGCCATGAGAACTCTCCCTGTCATAGTGTCTCAAAAAGGAATGGCACTAGGTAACAACACCAGCTGGAAATTGCCTGCCTAAAGTGGAACTCCTAGGTTGCTCAGGACCCTGCAACCTTGGCAGGGACCTGTGAAAACAGTTCAAACCAACCCCCACCCTTGCCCCACCCCTCTCCACCCCATTCCTAGGTAGAGGCACTCCCTGGTTGTAATCCCGTGTGAGTGAAAGAAAGCAGTGAGATTTACAAAAAAAGAGAGCTCTGGTAACACTGGGTCAACTTACAGTTTTTCCACAAAGGTAAGATTACTTGAAAAACTTAAAACACACACAATTACCCATACTCAATGACCTCAATCACACAGAGTTCTGGTTATTGATACAGGATGTGATGGTGACATCTGATGTTTTATTTATGTGTTTGCTTCATGACTATGATATGTATCCTGTGCTGGCGCATAACGTTTAAATTTGGTTTTGTTTTTCAAAGCTTCCTGGGAGATTTTCTTCTTCTTATGCAGTCATGACTGAGAACAAGATAGATCACAGAGTTCCCCTTTCAGACACAGTTCCTGGTGTTCATATGACTATCCTGAGCCATGCATTACATATGCCCTGTCATTTCCTGTTCCTAACGACTTTAGAAGGCAGTGTATTGAAAAGGGTAATATGGTAGGTTTGGGGACCAAATTGCCCTTACTTATACGTCACTCCTGCCATTTACTGGTAAGGCAAGTGATGGACTCTCTGGAATTTTCCTTTCCACAACTGTAAAATGAATAATTTCAGTAGTTCTCCACTGTGAAGACGGATAGACACAGCATAGATTACAGAATTACCATTATTATCTATAGGTAACACAAAAGGACATTCAAATGGAGTGACTTACCTTATATTACAATTTTATGACAAAGCAGGCTGAGAGTCAGACCCAAGAATGAGACTTATAAACCCATGTAGGGGGGGACTCTCTAGGAAAGTGTGACTGCAACTTCTGTGTCTGTATAAATGAACTGATGTCAGGCCCTTCTTACTGTTTCTCAAAAGCCAACTCTTAGGTTTTCAGGAACTTCCTGAGCCGGTTATCAAGCACAGTCACTACTAATAATCAAATTATATACCTTACAGTTTTAACTTTTAAGTTACGAGCTAATTAGAACAAGTACTCAGAAGGTATCACTTCCTAATTATTTTTGACATATCATATGATTATCTGTGTTCTTCTGATTAATTAGATACCTTACATATCTCTTGTAAATGTAGAAGACAATTCTTTGCAGTATCTTTTTCTTATTCACAGTTGCTAAATCTTTGTTTTAAAAAGACCAAATCTATTGCAAATTCTCTTCCTGTTGCATTCTTCCCCCCAGCCCAGGAGATAACAAATTCCCGAAAATGCAGATTTCATTTCTCTAGGTTTCTGAAATGTACCTTGCTACAGGAATTGATCAAGCTTATACAGTGTTAACTTGGAGCTCTGAAGCTCCTTCCACCTAAGAGCCATCTCATTGCGCTGGGTGTGGTGGCGCCCACCTCGAATCCCAGCACTTGGAAGACAGAGGCTGATCGATGGATCTCTAGGACTTTAAAACCAGCCTGGTCCACATAGTAAGTTCCAAGCCAGGAAGCGTTATATAAGCAGATTGCGATCTCAAAAAATAAAATAATTAAAAGCTATCTCAGGAGCCAAGTATGGAGGCACATGCCTGTAATCCTACTATTAGAGAAGCAGAGGCCAGAGCATGACTATAAAAAGCCAGCCTGGTCTATCTAGTGAGCTAAAGGCCAGCCAGTACCACATCGTGGGACCTGTTTCAAAAAACAGACAGACAAACAAACAAAACACAGAGAAGCAAATACATGCTGTTTCCATTAAGATATCAGTGACAGGGATGGAGTTTGGGTGAATTCGTAAATAAACCTCAAAAGGCCTACTAGCTAAGAAGTGCCTAAACCTTCTGTGTTCTACACACCACAGCTGGGGAAAAGCAGGGCATATGACTCCAGGAAACCACTAAGTGATTTTTGGAGCAACCCCTGGACTTTTACTCCTCTTGCTCGTGAGATTGCCTATGTCTAAGAGTCGATGTGAAGAATAGAGACACCACAGTGACCGTGACCAAAGGTCACAAGTCATTATTGTTACTATGTGTCATTTTTGCAGACTCACGGTCATTACCTAGATGTCTGCAAGTTCTACTCAGCAGAGTAGAATCATGGGATTTTGGCCTCTGCACAGAGATGCTACTGGATGTTGCAGAAGCTGACAGTTGGCCCACTGGGCAAACCATCAGTACCAAAACTATAAACATGACCTTTATTAAACAGCCACAGCAGGGTAAGAAATGTGCAGATAACTGCAGGTGTCAATAAGCGGGATCTGGACAATAAACATGCACAGCTCTCGCACAGAGGGAATAAAAGGTTAAAGTGACCTCAGGACAAAGGAGAAGAAGCCCAAATGCCAAGGAGGAGCAAGAGGAGGAGCAGTAGTTCCCCTCTCCTGCCTCTTCTCTTGTTACCTTTGTCACTCCCTGGTCACTCCCCCTCATGATTTCTAAACAGCTGCCTGGTCTGCTAACCATTCTAATAGCAAGAAAAGATCCAAGGCCCACCCTAAATAGTTAAGTTAGCCTGAGCAAACCTTCAGACTAATGAAATAGAATGCTCGCAAACAGTAGTGAGTATCTGCTGTTTTGGAAGACTGTGAGAAGAGTCAGGAGCTTTGTGTTAAGGTACAATGTTTTATCCTTAAACATCAGTCATCCATTTAAGAGTGAAATTTCAAGTTACTAAACTTTAAATCTGCAAGAATGTTTGGCTCACCTCTACAGCACCCATCTAAATGTCAGTCTTTAGCTAGATGCTGAGGCTGCAAAGGGGGTGTGAAAGCCTGTGACAGCCAGCTCTGGTGACGAATGTCACAGTAGAAGCGGCTTCCTTTGTCTCAGAGGACCACCTGAGAAACAGATTACTTCAGTATGGTGAAGTATGGAGATAAAGCAAGAGTTCTCAAAATCATTACAGAATAACTAGAAATGCCAATACAGCTCTCTCCTAGAGAGAGTGAACATAACACTACATCTCATCAAACCTAAATGGGTGTTACAGGACAGCCCCCAGAACAGATTAGACTTAGTGTCAAAGAACATAGCTAGAACTCACCAAAACAGTTGTTATGCTAACATTAAAAATTTGATGCCCCAACTCTCTTCAGCTTCTCTGGCCACTGACAACCAAGAATAACTTGAACCTTCTGTTTTCCACTGAGCTTGGCAGCTTATGTTTTCTCCAACAGAGAATTTCTTTGATTGCTTCTTCAACTAGTGTGTCTGCCTCAAATGAAATAATAATAAGCATGTTCCACTGGTTATGGCCATACACCAGACACCAGCCAAACACCTGATATCTGCTTTATCAGCTAATGACACGGGAAGAAACCAACACACTGAAGACAATGAGCATCTAAAGGTAAACATTCTTGAAATACCTCTCAAGGACAAAAGATGCAGACCCACAGTAGCAGCAGACAGTAAATGGGGTCTTTAGATCTAGTGGTAGGATGACAGCAAGGATAATTTATTTGCCCCTTCCAACAACTGCCTTAAGCTAGCAGGTCAATTACTCTAAGAGAGATGATGTGGCTCATCCAGTCACTTACAAACAACATTGCATGCTGTGGCCCAGACCCTAACCCACAAAGCTCAGCTTCCAGAAGTGAAGAGTGCTGAGCAAAGAATCTAAAACAATAATTTATTATGTGGTGTTTTCTTTTCAATCTTCTTTTCTTTATATTTTTTCACTTATTTTCTTAATTGATAAACATAAGTTGTATACATTTATTGTGTTAACATAACTCTTTAAGACACATACAAATCAAGCTAATTAACATCCAAATTGCCTCACATATGCTTTACTGAGAGCATTTAAAATCTATTCTCCTAGGGATTACTAACTATATGGTATGTTGATATTAATTACAGTCACCACATTACATAAAATACCTATGAACTTATTCCTTATCTCTACCTGTTCTAGTTCTGTTGCTGTAGTAACACACTCCACCCAAAAGCAAATGGGGAGGAAGGGGTTAATTTAGCATCTACCTCCAGGTTTGATTCATCATTGAGGGAAAAGGAAGAGGAGGAGCTGAAGTCGGAACTCACAGAAGACTGTTATGTGCTGCCCACTCAGGCTCATACTCAGCTGGTTTCCTTACACAGCACAAGGCTGCCTACCCAGAGAACAGTGCTCCCATGGTGCCCTGGGCCCTTCCTTGTCAACTGACAATCAAGACAATCCCTCCCAGGCATGCCCACAGACCAACCTGACAGAAACAATTAATTACTCACAGATAATACTCTTTTTTTCAGGTGATTCTAGGCTTTGTCAAGTTGATGATCATTAATGGCAGCTGAGGCACTAACTGAAACTTTGTAGCCTTTGCTCACTGTCACTGTATATTCCCTACCCCAAGCTAGTGGAAACCACCATTCCATCTCTGCTCTACTTAATTCATTTCTTTTTTAAATTTCACCTATGCATGAGATCATGTGGTTGTTTTTTTTGATAACTGCCTGGTTTCATCTAACATAAAGTCCTTAAAGTTTCGTCCTATTGTCCAGATGATTAGATTTCTTTCTCTTGACAAGAATAGTATACAGATATCCATCGTCTGCTGATAGACAGTTAAGCTGATTCCTTATCTCAGCCATACTGAACAAGCTGCAGAGAACATGGGCGTGCAGGCATCTCTTGAATATGTTGATTTTATTTCCTTTGCACACAGACCTGGTAATAGAGTTTATGGATACCACGGTGGCTCTATTTTAATCTTTTGAAAGCCCACCAAACTGTCTTCCACACTAGCTGTACTGATTTATATTCGGCCAATGGGATAGGAAGCAAGGGTTACTTTTCTGTTCGTTACCAGTGCTGCTGGTTAGTGCTTTGGAAGGCAGTTATACTCACCACTATACCCACACTGACTTTTTGATTACTGTTTCTGTTGGTGGTCTGTTTAGCTGCTTTGTTTCACTTGAGAAGTTATTGCTTTATAACTCCTGGTAATCTCAAACTTGCTATGTAGCCCAGTGTGATCTTATTCTCAACTTCTGCCTCCAACACACCCAAGAATGCTCTTGGGTTTTATATGTGAATTTTGAGACCATTTCAAGCAGATCTGTACTTATATTTTCTGGATCTAAATATTTGAAAGGTTATTTAGAGCGAAATTTCTAAGCACTTTGAAAAAATAACTCAGAAGTAAATCGGGAGCTTTGGGACGACACTCTGTCCAGGTGTGAAGATGCTGAGATGCTGTTTGAACCTTGGAAAGTCTCTACACACTTTGCTCTTGTCTGTCAAAGGGGAAAGGGAATGACACTAACTTCCTGATAAGGGTGTTAGAGCATCAAATGACTAAATATAACCAACACACTTAGAGCACTGCCTAAAACAAAATATTTACCCAATAGTGAAAGTTACAGTTAGAGAGAAAAAAAGAGCCACTATCCTGTAAACTGCTCCCAGCAGCAAATTAATGTACGAGAGGCTCGGCATTAGCTCCCTTGGGTCGCAGGCCACTCCGTCCGGCATCACTAGCAGGTACTTCACGGCATCCACAATCTCCAGAGCGACGGCCGCACTTGAAAGTGTGCTGCGCTGCTACAAAGCCCTCCTCTTCTTTGAAACTAATCCTTCGCTTCCATATTTCATTCTATTCTCACATCAAACCTGAAATGCTCTTTCCTTTTGAAAATGAAGTGTTTCCATTTGAAGGGAAGAAATAAATTACAGCTGCGAAGATAAGTTAATGTTCCAAAAGGCCAGGCCAGGCATCTTTCAGAATACGACGTGTTTAATTCAAAAGAGATGGCCTTGCACAAGATCAGGGGTAATGCCAAAGGCATTTTGTGGGGGGTGGGGGTGGGGTAAAAACAGCTTCTTTGGGACATTTCCCAAAATCTGGAGAGTACTGCCTCATTTGGGGGGCTATTGGCAGGGTCTTCTCGGCATTAAAGGCGCAGGCCGGTTCCCCCACATCAGCCCTCCCTGACAGATGAGCACGGCTTGCCCCGTCCAGACCCAGCAACAGGGCACCCAGCGATGCCTTGGGAGTGGTTTGCAGCCGCAATACTAAAGAGCAGGCTTTGGGGCTGGAGTTTACCATTTCGTTTGCTATATTTGGCATCTGAGGCTGGTGCTAAGGAGTCTCCACATGTAACCTGGAAATATCTGTGAATACAATGTGTTTATTTTCTTCCTTCCCTTTCTTGAATTCTGAAGATCCCAACACAAGATATGACCAAAGTGAGAAAAAAGTGTGGGTTTTTAAACTTAGGAAGTTATACTTAGAAATTTTATGCTCACAGACACTATATTCTAGATATAAGAGTTGTGTTTTCTTTCATTTAACAATTTTGTCTTAATATTAAGTGATCATTTATTAAAGAAAGCAAATATATAGAAAATATTAAAAAGAGATGTTTCTTGTGTTTTCCAAATGTGACAGGACCAATGTGCTTGTGTGCAGGCACACACACACACACACGCACACACGCACACACTTACAGCAGTTGTGACAAGCACAGACTGACCCAAAATCAAGCCTCCCAAATCCAAGCATGAATGGATGAAGGGTTCACAAGGCCCCCCCCATCCCTGGCTGAGGAGCTATTGGCAACAGACGGCTGCTGGCTGAGGGAGAGTCGCTCTTCTTTGGGTATGCAGCCCCCAGTAGGCTGATCTACACCCAACCTACACCGGAACATATAACAGCAGCACAAGATGGACTCAGCACATTTGAAAAAAGGGCACGTGAAATTGGGAGACAGAAATAGGTGGGGGAGGGTGGGGGAGGGTGGGGGAGGAGTTGGAGGGGAGGGAATGGCAAAAGATAAAACTTCCCATAATCTATATTTCTTAAAAAAAATTATGACAGTTCTAATACAAAACTTGGGACTGTGGCAATTGATGGATGAGGTTGTCAAAAATATTGTGTTATCTATAGGTCAACCACTGAGTGCTACTATGGCAACTGCATCTGTCAATCATGCCTACAACAACCCTGTATGCTAGTCTTGCCACGTGACTTCTACATTCAATACGGGTTTCTATGCATAAGCTCTCCTCTTAGGTTTAGATACATTGTTGGTAATGCTAAGTCACTTCTGAGAACACGTTAGGAAAACGCAGGACATCTGCCTGGTCTTCTGAAGATGCTAGCATCTGATGCCCAGCCACTGTGCTAAGACGGAAGCCTAAGGGAGTAGAACAGACACCTCGTAGCACAGTCCAGCCGAGCCCCCAGGAGAAACCAGAACTCAGCAGCCACGGAGTGAGGCATTTCAAAAGCAGGTCCTCTCACACCTTGGTGAGCTTCCAAACCACAGCCTGTGCGGCAGAGACGAGCTGTGGCCACTGAGACTCAGGAACAGAATAGGATACTGCTCTTATTGCGGGTCACTGATTTTTCGGATGGTTTGTCTGGGGAAATAGAGAATTATACTCTTCTGCTGTTGATCCTGTGTTATGTGCTGTGATGGTCTCTCTGTGCAGCCCAGCCTGGCCTAGAACCTATGATCCTCCTGTTTCTGACTCTCAAGTCATTTTTACTAGACTCAGTACAATTTAAGTGTCAGTAAGAGATTATTATGTGGCAGCACCATAACATTTTAAATCTAATAACTCAGTTTGTTGAAAGTAGAACCTTATCATTCCCAGCTTACACATAGTCAATGACACACACAGATCAAGCAATCCCTTAACAAATGAATTCAGCACATAGAAAATCCAGGTAGTAAACTAGGCGCCTGGACTTAGTATATACCCTAGAGCATACATTAATCATCAGATGTACCGCCCACTGAGGAGGAATCCAGAAGATGTTTTTGAAGTCCTGCATCCCCAAGCAATGCTCAGTTGCGCGCCACTCCTAGTAAAAAAGACATGTAATCGTACGTGTCCCCTCCCCAAATTCCATTAGTCAAACCCCTACTTTCATTTAGGGGTTCTTTCTATCCTTGACGATCTGAAAGCAATAATGAAAAATAACCAATCCTTTCCAAAAATGTGTTTAAGTAAGAACTTTAAGACTGAAAACAGTTCAGAATTGTTAGTGAAAAAAAATTGCAATGTAAGTGTAAAAGAAACTCATGACAGTACACAGAGATAGAACCCTGTTAGACTTTGATATATCTCCTTCCCCTTTCCACATTAAAATTTTGTTTTTAATGTCATTGAAATCATAACGCTCATAGTTTTACATTCTTGCTTCTCATGATTATACAACATATTCCAATATCATTTTGTGAAATCTCTATACACACAAAAAGGCAGCACAAAAAAAAAAAAAAAAAAGAATGTCTCTATAGATACAGAGTGGCTCTCACTGGAAGATACTGCATTGCTTCCGTTTTCTTTTACCGTATGACTGACTCTTCCATGAGCATCTTTCTCACAGGCTCTCCCTGGAGCAGATCACTGACTTAGGAAAAGTATGCACTGTTGAGGCCATGGGCCCACGTGCACAGAAGGCGCCATCACATGCTCTGTCAAGCCTGGGTAGCACTCTGCCCTGCATTAACTGGCATTAAAATGCTGCTTTGTGATTTGATAGGTTGTGCACTCATCTATTAGCTTTCGTTTTTCTGGGTCTATGGCCTCACAGGATTTTATCTAAAGGAACACAGTAAACATACGAAACAATATGCCAGTGTTCCTGGCATCTATGTAGGCCCCTCACTTACTTTTAATTTGCACAAAATATTAAAAACTAGAGTCGTAAAAATCTAAAACAAAGCTCAGTGAAGATGAGGCATACAGAAATTGAATCATTATCCTATTCTAGGTCTACCCAAAGTCAAAATTCAGGCCGTTTCCGCTATGTTATGATGTGCACTGAGGCTGGCTGAAGGAGGTGGGCACCGCAAAGAGGGGACGGGCAGCTGTTTTTGTTCCCCTCACTATCACATACATGTACATGGGAACATAACCTTCCAGAGCATTTTCCCAAGGACAACTAAACAAATGCTTAATTTTCGAGTCTACGGGTTTAAATAAAGGAATTATGAATCACACATTGGTACTTGTGCTCTGTAGAGGCTCTCAACTGTTGGAGTTGCGTGGTTCCCTCACAGTCTTGAAGACTATGGAGGTCACCCCACAGCGTTTTTAATGTTCTATTTCTCCTGTTTACTATATAAGGCATTGAAATAGATGAAAGTTAAATATACATCTACTTAGAAAACATAAACCTAGTATATGGTTATATCGATACACACACTTTCAAAGCCAACCTTTGTTCATACAGGAGCGCCATAGCACATGTCACAGACCACATTCTTCCCTGCCTGGACAGCCAAGTGCCCACGTGTGCTTTGGCACTCGTGCTCTGATAACCGCTCACAAACCCTGTGGAAAAGGACATGGGTGATAACGAAAAGACACTGATACGTTATTGTCACAAAAGGCACTTCTTCCATAAGAAAGTTCTGTACTGTCACTGCAATGTGGGTGTCAGAAGATGACTCCTGTGAGAGGAAAGACACGGAAATATTTACATTATGGGATTGCTGTTGTTGCCATCGTAGTCAGTGTTGGGAATTGAACCCAGAGCTTCCTAATCGCTAGACGGGCACTGTGAACAACATTTCAGCCCCAGAAACATTTTTTTTTTAAATTAAACAACAAAGCATGCACAAAAATCACCCACTGGCAGACAATACCACCAGTGAAAATACAGTGATAACTATTATTCAGAACATAGGATAACTTGCTAAAATTTAGCAAGAAAAATACAAATAACTCAGGAAGCAAGAAACATACATACAGTATTTCAAAAAGACAAAACCCCTGCGTGCCCACACCCTCTGCAACCCTAATGGGGCAAAAGAACACCAAGGTTACGACAAAACATGCTCATTAGGCTGGTGAGTCCAGCAGGAGGCCCAGCAGGCAAGCACTCGGCACTCCTGCTGGGCTCCCGGGAGCCACTTTGCGGAATTGTCACAACTGACTGCCCACCCACCCATCCTCCCCCTTCTCCTTCCAGGTACCCATTCCTCCGGGACCAGTGCTGACGTTCATCCAGGGAAACTGGCCCCAGCAGCCAGCCACTCTTCAAGTTCTCAGCCTGGGCACTGCTGTAAACCCAGTGCTGGACTCTAAGAGGAAGGAAGGCCAGGTCAGCAAAATCAGTAGGAAAAGTTTCCCTGCCCTTCACAAACTACAGAGAGACCCAATGTCCCCGGCTGTTGTTTTGTGTGTGGTTTCTTCTGGGGGAACTGCTTTTTCTTAAGCAAAACAAGCCACAGGGTCAGGGAATTAGCCACGCCTAGAGCAGCCCTTAAATAAAATCTCGTTATTTACAACATTTTGAATTCCACTGTCTATTACTCACAGTTAAAAAGCACCTAGTGAAAAGAAAGTAATTTCGCAATATACTTTTTAAAACTGCCATTGCTTGAGTCCAGGGGCTGAGGGGACGGAGCAGTGACTGAAAACATGGGCTGATCTTGCAGAGGACGTGAGTGCGGTTTAGGCAGCAGTGTCCTCACTACAGCTGCACGGGTCTCACCTACGCTTCTGGCCTTCATGGGCACACTAGCATTTACACGGGAAGCCGCAGACAGACAGCTAGTGGAAATGGTCTTCTACAAAAGAAAAATTAAAAACTATCTGATAAAACCCAGACATATAAGATAGAGACACTCTCGCAAGGGCAACCAGAGAGTTTTGAAAGAATGTTGCTTAGAACAGAGATTTGCAGTTCGTTGAAGAATAATTTAATTATCAAGAAATGGTATTAACTACAACTAAGGAGTAATTACCAACACTAAAACACTTGTCATACTTGTTACACAGCGATAAGCTGTGAAAAGACCCTATATGGTGAAAATTCAGATTATGTTTCTCGCTTGACTTTATCACTATTATTATTTTCCGACTTTCCACCATAACAGTATCATTTCGCAGTGAAGTTCAGGTGAATATAGACTTGACTGAAATAAGTGTAATGTAAACAGTAGGAGACAATTCACTTTTGTTTAAAAATGAAGTCATTATAGCACTTGAAAATGTCCAAGGCATGTGATTTAATTTTATTACAGATATTGAAGGGTAAACTACAATTAGTAAATATCCCACCAAAAAGAAAAAAACCTTGAAGTTCATAGATAATTAGCTTTCTTTAAATAATGAGTTAAGAAAAAATGTCTTTCTCTACTAATGAAGGATATTCTTCATTAAAAAGAAAATGAAAGAATTAAATTCAGAAAAGCCAAATGCAAACAGACATATATATTAGGATTCTAAAATGTTTTTAAAAAATCATATCTCTAAAGAGCACATTTTTCCTTTTAATTCTTGCTCTCATGTCCTTTCTGCAGCGACTGAGATGGACTCTCATGTCATAGCATTTTTACTCTTTGTTCTCAAAGCTAAACATTTGTCTGGCTTTGTATTTTGCCAGTTCTGTTGACTGCTGACCTTGGAATATTAGATGTTAATCTGGACACAAACCAGAAGTCTCTGAAAGCTTCCCTGTACTCCAGGACCAGCAGGTGATTTGGGTGTGACATATGTCTTCGTGCACACACTCCCATTAGTAGCCAAGGCTTAACGATGGCTTTCTTGACAAATGTCAGCTTTCACCCTCCTAAAACAAAGAGCCTCCTTTCCAGATAGAGCAGGCCCTTTCTCAGTGGAGGCATACATTCCTGATTAATGACTTGGGGATCCCAGGTCTCCTGTAAACTTGAAACTAGCAGCTTTGGAAAACACTCAGCGTTTTCCCTAAGAAGAATATAAGCTACCGTAACACGGCTCCATGTCTATGAGGCCTAAGCCCGCCTCTTCACAGAGACATTGCTACATGAGTTTACTCTTAGCTTTCTCCAACTCTAATCACACAACGATCATTCATGGAAAGTCTATCTCGTTACACTGACATTATCATTTTGTCTAAATCTATGAGCCATCTCATTTTCCCCATTAGATTTTGAAGTTCATCAATCTCCCCTATCTTCTCCCAAAATCCACTACCAGGATGAATGAAGGGAACAGGCATTGTCAACATTCCTGAGAATTTCCCTTTTCTTCCTGGCTTGCACATGCCATCACAGTAACTGGTAAGGACCCCGAGATCCACAGATCAGGGCTCTCACCATAGGCTACTCTACTGCTGCTACTTTGGCATCTCTGACTTTCTCATTTTTATCTCCTCAAATGATTTCCCTTCCCTTCCCCTGTTTTCAGCCTCACTTCAAATGTGTGAGTAGCCCAGAGAGCATGGGTGACATCATTGTTGACCTCAGCCACGGACCAACAACAAATTTCTGTGTCTTTGCTTTGCAGAATTCTTTGAAAGCCTGTTTAGCTAGCTATTATGAGATTGTTTGGGGGCTGCCTACAATCTATGTTTAGTGGATGAAAGAACTTTAGAAAGTTAGTAGCCAAGTCTTTGGATAAATGAAGAGTTCAATCAAAGTGACCAGACTTGGGATGTATAGCTTGATAGCCAATGAACTTTTATTGAAAAGTTGGTCAAGCCTAGACACAGAAGAAACAAAGATGGAGGCTTGTGTGAAATACCTACTCTTCTTCTCTCTTCTCCCCTTTTTGCCCCTCCCTTCTCTCTCTTTACCCTCCCCTCTCCTGTCCTCTCTCCTTCCCTCTCCTACTCTGCCTCTCAACTCTTTTTTTCTGTGCAACACTCTCCGAGTCAGAAATTAGACAAGACCTACCACCTATTTCCAAGAAATCCAGAGATTTAGGTAAAAATCAACCTAAGCCAGAAGTTTTTCAACTGTGGGTCATGACCATCAGAAAACACACATTTCTGGTGGTCTTAGAAACTGAGACACTGTTCAGTAGCAGAATTACAGTTACGAAGTAGAAACTAACAAATTTTATGGAGGTCGCAACAAGATAAATGCATTCACGTTGGAAAGGTTAAAAACCACTGATCTAAGCAAAGAGAATGCTAAAGAGTTAGAAAAAGCACATACAAAAACAAACAAACAAACAAAAAAACCCCAAAACTGTAATCAGTCTGCATATGAACAGTTTTTTGTCTTAGAATTATAGACACCAGCCACAACAAGATGATTTACTATTACTGTTAGCATCTGCATAACACTTCTTAGACAAGCATCTGCTAGACAGACATTCGTTTCAAAATGGAGGTGGAGGTAGCGACTTCATCACTGGGGTCTTCCCTAAGCATAAAGAGCTCATAACAACAAGAAACAAGGAGAAAGAGTCTAAAATACGCTGCAGAATATGAACGACTAGGAACTGTACAGGGACTGAGAAAGGGCCGACAGTCATATTTTGCAGTGTGTGTGTGTGTGTGTGTGTGTGTGTGTGTGTGTGTGTGTGTGTG
>NW_026586816.1:9039201-9086669 GCF_907164565.1 Psammomys obesus
TGTGTGTGTGTGTGTGTGTGTGTGTGTGTGTGTGTGTGTGTGTGTGTATTGCTATTTAAACTGGATCTTGGTCACTAAATGTTTCTTTTTCCAAAATATATTTGAGATGATAATATTTTATAGTATGTTTAGATTCCTTTAAAATTCAAGTATCAATAAAAAGAGTCTGAGTTTCCTTTCATTTTAATTAGTTTTGGCAGAGGGCAAACTGCAAGAGTCTGATGTCTTCTCTCCGCATGTGGTTGTGGGAGGGAATCTTCAGTGGCCTGAAGAGCATGCACCCACCGAGCCACCTCACAGCCTGAGTCCCAGTTACGCGGGAAAACCACTCTCCTAACCTGCTAAAGTATTTGCTATCGATGAAATAGCCATATCTCTCTATAGGGAAACAAATATTTAAGCAAAAATAGCTAAGACCTATTTGCATCTGCAAAGATGACTGAAAAGTTCCTTACAGTTATTACAGTTTCTAATAACGTATTTCTACTCTGTAGCGGAAAGAAGGAATTCTTTGTTTGAAAACTCCACTGAATGCACACAAGATGCAGAAATGTCACCTCTAAAGTCTGTGAAACATAGAAAGACTATTTATAGTGAACAAATAGTAAACAATAATCACAATAACAACAGAAGCAGCAACAATTTTGCATGATTACTGTGTATGAGTAATGCCATTAACTGAAGTTTTATAGCATCTAAAATTCTAGACAAGATAAAACCCCTAAAAAGTTTAAATATATAAATCCTACTTTTAAAATAGATTGGAAACTTTAAATAAGTAAGTAAGAAAATAAACAAACAAACAAACAAACAAATACTGTAAGCCCAGGACCCAGAGCAGCAGACACACAGCCTGTACACAGTGTGTGGCCTGTCCTTGCTCTTAGCAAGGCAGCAATAAGATGGACCTGTTCATCTGAGCTCTGACTTGCCCTGGGGAGAAAGAAGAAGGCAGAGCTGCATGTGAACATTCTCCAGCACAGGCTGCTTCTTGGGCCCTTGAAGACAAAGCACTGCATCTAAAGTGCCTCTGAGCTGCAAGTGTCTTCTGTGTAAACGTGAATTTAACACCCACTCAAAATTCTCCCACGTGAAAATTAATAACTTTAAAAAGAAGCATTTTCAAATCTAAATTTTTCAAACACTTTAAAGCAAGAAAAACTTCATTAACGTGTAAATAAATTTTGGTAATCTATATACTTAAAATTTGTCAATGTAGGACTTGATTTTCAAGCACATGAACCCTAAAGACTATTTGTGACCATGCAGCAATCACGCAAATTCTGTGGAAAAAAAGAAATAACTTAATTTGTAAACTTTAAATGTTTTCAAATTGAGACTTAATGAGTTCAAAATGAACTAAACAGATCTAATAAATTGGTGACAGGTGTGCCATGAATGGTGTTCAATGCTGAAGTGCTTTTACATCACAGAAAAAGTCCCCGTGGTAACATGATTTCATTTTCAGTTAACCATTATTTAGAATAGATGCCATTGTAGAACACTGAGATGCATAAAAGCAAGTGAGCTGTAAACATATTATTATTATTACTTCTATTAGGTTTGGTTTTTCGAGACAGGGTTTCTCTGACTTGCTTTGTAGACTTTGGCTGGCCTGGAGCTCGCAGAGATCCGCCTGCCTCTGCCTCCGGGAATGCTGGGATCACAGCTGTGCACCGCCGTGCCCAGCAACATTTTACCTTTTAAACTTCTTGTGAACACCCAGCTCATACCAGTTTGTAAAGAAGAAAGATATTGTTGAAGCAGGTCTGCTTTGTCCAGACCGCACCAGCCAGAGATTTCACCGTTTATAAATAGACTCAGCCTTTAATTCTACTTCAGCAGTGTTTCTTTCAACAATACACTATTAAACCTCAGGAATTTGACCACAGGGAAGACATAATCTCTAAAGGGGGCAACCTCAAGCATGAGGCGGCAGAGGCAGTTTTCACAAAATGGGAAAAAACGGACAGTTTCTCAGGAAGCCGTATCCTTAAAACCAGCACCAAAGTGTCAGCAGTAGAGAAACGATGGGATGGCTTGCAAGCTGTGATGCCTTCAGCCAGTAGCTGGGTGTACAGTCACAAGGCTTGCGGGTGGTCACTTGTGTAATACTAGCTTTCAAGCCTCCCAATACTGTTAGCCACTCCATCATAAACGAGTCACTGCCAGAGACAAAGACTTGGTGCTCTGGATTGTAATGAAGTCTCAAGGTCAGCCTTTGGTTTCTTTCTAGGTCTGAAGGTTCAAGACAGCCAGCAGAAACATTGCTCAAATGATTCGCTTCCTAAAGATAAAATGGTAAAACCCACAGTTCATTTTAACAGTGGCGGATTGTTTGGAAACAACCCAGGCCCCGCTCATTCCTATGAAGACGAAAAGCATCTAGGCAGGGTTCCAGCTGTCTCGGTACATGTGTTCTTGAATTTAACAGTGAACCCTTACCAGCTTTTGGAAGTCCATAACAGCACATTTCTGAGGGGCCTGCCTGGGTATGTGAGAGGCTCAGAAAGCTAGAGCACCTTCCCTTGGGCCAAATGGAAAGCTGCAGAGGGGTGTCTCTGCCCAGCTTGCTCCTAGTCTCCGCAGTCTTAGAGGTCCATTTCAAAGTATTCATTTTATTTGTTTGTTTGTTTGTTTTTGCTTCTCCATTTTAAAGGAAAGCATGAAGGATGACCCTAGGAGAGTGAAAAGAGGTCCAAGACAGGGTGCACAAAAGCTAGAATCACTCCATCTGCATAGCCATTTAGGAAGGCCCTAAATAGCCCTTCAAAGCTTTCACTCTCTCTCTAGCCACCTGCCTCACCCAGTCCCAGTGCTGTGGGCAAGTAACTACTAATCTACTTTCCTTTCTTTGCTGGGGACCACTAAAAAGCATTCTGAGTAGTCTTTGTTCTCCTGCCCCACCTCCATTATCTTCCTCCCAATCTCAGGAGTGCAACACTCTGACTGACTTAGGTGCTGAGAAGACCCAGGTGTGGGTAGGTGAGCAAGAAAACAGACACTCTGATTTTGCACTGATTTCTGACTCAATCTGTGATAACAGATCTGTCTTCTTAATGCAGTATGTTCTGGAGATATAGTTCAAAAAGACTACATGGTTGTTTTTTAAGGTACACTTTAAGTGTCGACTAAAAGGCAAATATCAGAACGGAAGAACTATTTAATAAAGCATTTAAAAATCCTTTTTAGTATTCTATGGCATCTATGACCTGCTAAAATCTAATTATTTCTCCAATACTCTGTGGAATTGCTCAGAAAGATGTGGTACAGTTTCTAACTGGTGCATTAAGCATCTGGCCTGACTTCACAGAATTCCAGATAGCTGAATGTGCACTCTATATTTTATTAACCTCACATAGGCTCGTGCTTCGATGCTGGAGTTCCTGGAGTTCCCTGCTATGTGTTGCTACCTGTTGACAGGGTAGGCTAGACTCAAGGGTCTACAGACAGAATAAAATTTCAAAGATGTCCCAGCAACTTTAACAGAAACTCTGGCCAAAAGAAAAGAGAGAGAGAGAAAAACGGAGGAGCTTCAAGTCTATACATTTCTGAAACACACACACGTTTCAGTATACCAAACCCCTGAAAGCGATGATCTCTTGCATCCCTTGCTTCCTTCTCCAGCTTGAAGACTCCCTGTTTCTAAGAAGGACCCACTTTAAGCACAGCTCCTAAGGGGCAGAAGTTCACCAGCTTGTCTCCCCAGTTTTTTATAGTAGCTTCTGGAATAGAATCTATTCAGGTCTACACAAATGAGAGAAGAGGAGCTTCTAGGAAAAGCCTCACTCCCTGGAACACTGCGCTAACCGGGGATGCTACCTGCACAGCTGGTGCTCCTGAAAGGAAAGCCAGGACTCCCCAAGGCCCACCGTACACAGCTTAAGGTCTGCTGACACTGAAAAGGCCAGAACCGAGAGCAGGGAAACCGTTTCCATGCTGACAAGTCTTAAGTTTTACCTGAAGCCATTTGGGATGGCTGTCAACTCGGCAGTGCGGCTCAGACCTTCGGTGGCTTGCAAGCCAAGGGGCAGATGTTTACCATACCCAAGCCAGAGCTCCCTTTTCTCCCTCCTGGGGCTAGAAAGATTCTATACTATCATCAGTAGCCTCCAGGGACAGAAGATCAGCAGCAGTGTTTCTAACTTAAATAAACTTTGATGCGTCCTAAGATTTAATCTCAGAACATCACGGGTGGTGGTGGTGTGGGATCATCTACTCTAGCAATGTCTTACAAGGTAGTCAGTGAGCGTGTGTGATGAGGACGATGAGAAAGCCTCCGCATAAGCAAGTTAGGAGCCTGGCTCCCCTGTGTAACGCCTAGTAAGTGTGGTTTCACCGGGATGTAGTCAAAGCAATCACTTTTCTTCTTGAGAAAATGGCACAGCCTGAAAAAAAACCTGATCTCAAATGTAATGCCCCCCCCCCAATTCTGACAAGAGAACAACACCTGGTATTAAAAAAAAAAAAAGGAAAAGAAAGAAAGAAAGAAAGAAAGAAGGGAGGGAGGGAGGGAGGGAGGGAGGAAGGAAGGAAAGGAAGAAAGGAAGAAAGAAAGAAAGAAAAGAGAAAAACAGAACAAACAAACAAAACATCCACATACTCCTCTGATAAGGCATGTTACAAACCTTCTTGGGGCTGTAAACCTAGAATGTGGTCCATTCCCAAGCTGCTTGCTTCCTTTCTGAAATACATTGTCTCAGGAACAATGTTACGTTCATGCATCATCTTACAAAACACAAGGAAATGCAAAGTAACAACAAGTATCTTTCACTCCCCCCCCCAAAAAAAAAAAAATTTCCAGGGCTTAACCAGATTTTAACACAGAAACATGAAGCCCTGTGATAGGAAATAAGCAGGACAGTCCCCTGCCTCCACTGCACTCCCCCCGCCCCTACAAACCAACTCCCAAGAGAAATGTGCCAACCATGTTTGTTGACCCTCTCCTACCAGCACTGAACAATATTCCTACTTCCCGCACGCCTAAATGCCCCCATCAGTAACAGCAGCTATCACGTTGCTGGGCAGTAACCATGAGTCATGCTCTGAGCTAATACACTCTGAAACATTAAGTGACTTGTCTGTGGTCATGTGGCAAAGTCCAAGAGA
This sequence comes from Psammomys obesus, assembly GCF_907164565.1. Classification (NCBI taxonomy): domain Eukaryota; kingdom Metazoa; phylum Chordata; class Mammalia; order Rodentia; family Muridae; genus Psammomys; species Psammomys obesus. The sequence goes on from NW_026586816.1 coordinate 9,044,311, forward strand.
GAGCCCCGAGGAACGGAAGACTGTGAGGCCCCCATGCTCACTCTCAGCTGCCCTCCACATGCATGCTTTGAGTCCTTCCTGCTGTGAGACTTCCAGGCCCAGCCTGGAGGGTATTACTAAGGAAAACTGCTACTCTCCCCCTTCTCCAACTAGGACATTGATCCTTTCTTGTTAGTCTTCTTTAGAATGCACAGCAGGAAAGCAGAAGGAACATTTGAACCTTGCTGGAGGAGGGGCCGGGAACAGCCTCTTGAGCACATGTTAAAGCAAGGTCCCCGCAGCCAACAGAGGGAATGTCAGGGTCTGATAGCGGCAACAAGTGGACGCCCCCACCGCCTCCCATCCAGAGGTGCCTAGAAGAACCCTAAGCCTGGAGACTCTTGTTTGGACTCTGGCACACACATGGGGGAAGCGGAAAACTGTCTTCTGACCTCCACACTTACATCACAACGTGTGTGACAACCCCCACAGACAGACAGATATGTGTAATTTAGAGTTCCAACGGAGCATATACGTTTGTAAAAGGGAAGAAGACAGCCATTTATGCTTCACCCCCTTCCTCCTCCTCCTCTTCCTCATCTTCTGGGTCATTCTTCTTTGAGCCTATTGGCCTACCAGGAGCCTTCTTTTCTGCTTCACTTTTGCCCTTAGTGCACTATGCAATGCAGTAATATTCTTTTCTTACTTCTTTAGTTCTGCTGCTTTCTGCTCATCTGACACAGACTCACTTGCCAGCTTTTTGATCAATTTCTCCTGGTGGGATTGCCTGGCCTGGCCACAGGGGAAGAGGACATTCTCAGTCTTGATACAACTTGATGAGATGGGGTGGATGGGAAAGGGAGCTCTCCTTTTCTGAGGAATAAAGGAGGGGGAAGGAGGGAGAGTAGAACTGGGAGGGGAGGAAGGTGGGGCTACAGCCAAAATGTAAAGTGAATTAAAGGGGGGGGGGATAGTTGAAGGCTCTGTTAAGATTTGCCTCTAAAGTTAGTACCTCCAGGGTAGATTACATTTTTGACAATTTCTTGCACACTGCCACACTTTGAATTCTCGGCCGGGGGTGGGGCAGGACGTGTTAACTAGCATTCAATACATTCTTGCCACCTTTATTTCCCACGTGATGGAACCAAAGCCAAGAGCAGTAATAAGCGGGCAGGTAACAAACGGCAGCCTGGGAACTCAGTCCCCGCAGTGCCTTGCTCCCAGGCCAGCCTTTCCTTTAGATACCTATAACCCAAACTTCCCATTTACCTTTCTTTTCTGTTGGAGGTTTTCAGGCAGCTGAATGGAGACAAAACTGATTAAATATGGATATAAGCCCACAGGAATTTGGTCAGGCAAAAAATTTCCTTTTTAAATACAATCAAGTCTCATCTGAAAATGGCCTCTAGAAAGAATTATTGCAAGAAATAATTTAATCCAGGTGTTTGATTTCAGTAACTGAAAACACACCCATCCTTTCCTGGGTGGTGGGGGAGGGTAGCAGAGAGTCCTACTTCTCTTTCCTTCAAAAATCCAGCAGTCACCTCACAGTTTAACCTGCACCTACTTCTGAGAAACCGCCTTTTCAACAGATGTTAAAATGCTAAAAGTCCTACTTGGCTTCCATTGGCCAGTCCTCAGAAGTCAGCAAGAGAGCAATCATGGAACAATGGGTGTCAGAACATCTCTTATCAAGGGGGTCACCTTCCACTCAGATGGCACCCTTTCTTGGAGGGGAATTCAAAAGGTCAAACAGCTGCCAAACACACACATAAACTAGATGAAGCTAATGAAGAGAAAATAGCCGCATACTCCTGAGACAACTAGCCTTCAGAGACCAACAGAAAATTTCCTAGAAAGGATAAAGTCAGGAACTTGGAAGAATCAAGTAAATACAGAGGATAAAGGAAATGGCTGTTTGGGTAAATACAGAAACGATATCTACCTTTTCAAACCATTTCCCTAGGAGGAAGCTCACCAGTCCAAAATAACAGAAAAATGATGAGAAAAATTATACCTGGAAATTAAAGTCTTAAAATCCTGTTAATTAGGCACAGAAATCTCAGTGTCTTGCAACTGTCAATATTTATTCATGTACTCAAATGAAAACGAATTAGTCCTGGCAGAACCTTCTCTCACCTACTCTAAGAACCTGCCTCTGAACCCACACTCACGAAAGCAGAGAATGTAAGAAAAGAGTTCTAGCTAGTCTTCACCTTTTATTTCAGAGAGACTGTTAAATATGAGTGACGGATTCTACCTAGTTCTAAAGCAGAAGTGTGCCCTACGCACTCTGGTTAAGCGGTCTCTGGAACAGTATGTGAAACAAGCTTTATTACGTAAAAAATACTTGTGGAGAAAAAAACCCTTCACTTCCCATTAAGACTGCTTTCTTCAATACTTTTATCTTTCTCTTGTTCATTTTTCCTTTCTCCTAAGTGACTCATCATTTGAACCAGCTTTCTCTTCATTTGCCAAATAAATATCAGTTGGTATTGCCATCCTCCATTCTCCACAGATATAACATGATTACGATTGTAACGTAATAAAAGTGATCTGACTTTCCTTAACTTATTTTCCATACGAACGGCTCGGGCATGAGACACCTGTGTCTCTGTTGTGATCTTATAAATATCCTTCTGGTGTACCTGTGTTTTTCTGAGTGTAGTGGTAAACTACACTCAGAGTTTAGGGACCGCGGAGATTCCGAGAGCTGCCTACAAACCAAATGGCATCCTGGCTTTGGCAAGCTGAGCGGCTCATTTCGGCTTCTCTCGCCCCCTCTAGCGTTGGCAAAACTCATCTGTCTGATTATCCAGTTACCTCACTGAACAAGAGCCCGGCTAAGTCCTGCCCACCTATGACATCAGCCCTTCCTCCACCACTGCGAGGTGAAGCTTTAAACTTCAGCCCTGGAGGTGGGCTGCGCGCAGTCAACTGGATGCTCCCGCGCGCAGTGCTCCGCGCAGCAGCGATCAGAAGCAGGACGGGCTCCCGGCTGCAGCTGCTGTGGCTTTGTGTGCGCTGGATGCCGCGCTCCGGAGACGGGGGAGGGTTTTCGCTTCAACTCGCAGGCAATGGAATTACAGCGGTAGCAGCGGGGTATAAAGGATTGCCTTTTTCTCGTCTTCCCGGTAAGTGTTTTCCATGCTTTTTCTTACCATTGTCCCGGAAACTTCCCTGGCTGTTCCTCTCTAGAAAGAAATGACTTGCTTAGTTCCATGCGAGACCCACGGTAGCCACGTCTGCTCTGTCAGCAGGACCAGCCAAAGACGTGCGTGCCAGCCAGGGAAAGTAACCAAAGAGCCAAATGCGAGAAGTTTCTTACAGACTCACGTCGTTAACAAATAAATAAATAACTAGCTCCTCTCTGTTCCAAGCAATTGCTATCGGCACAAAGCTTCACGGAAAACTGCAAGTTGGAAAGTTGGGTGTTTGCGATAGAATAGGAGGCAGATTTTCCTCGGTACCAGAGCGAAAGGTCGCTCACTTGGTGTGGACTGTGTGTGTGGTGTGCTCGCCAATCTCTGTTTTTATAACTGTGAAAGAAAATCAATGAGCCCTCAGCCCCGAGTGCGCAGGCCATGAAAAGCACACACGCCGCTCACGGCCAGCGGGGCTGCCCGGGGAGACTGTGATGCCTCGGTAGAGGGTAACAGCTACACCTAGATCTGAAACCTCGCACTGCTCAGCCTGCCACAGCTCCTTCAGGCATTTCAGGCTCGGGAATCTCAACTAGGAAATTCACAGTCTCGGGCCAAACCATATTCCCAGGCCGGGAGAATGCCAAAACCCATCGCTTGGGCGAGTGTAGAATGTGACCAGCATAGTAACTGAGTAAGTCCACCCAGAAAAACTAACAAAGCTCTCACCCTGGGAGCCTTGCTTGAGCTATGCAGTGAGGGGAGCAGGGAGCAAAGACGGGAGCCTCACCAAATGGCAAAGGCAGAGTGCCCACTCACTTGGAACTCAGTGGAAAAATCTCATATTGGAACAAATGCATGTAGACTACAAAGCTTCCAAAAGGCATTTTAATGTATCTGCTTTAAAAATATGTTTTTCAGTAAATTGTGTCTGAAACAAAATGGTTGCATGAAGGTGAAGAGTGCAACAGGCCCGTCTTTCCCCAGCACTGGGAGGGGGCTTATTTATTTAGAATTAATTGGAAATAGAAAATGTTGGCGTTTTTCAATTGCAAAATCAAACGGCTTTAATAATTAGTTATTTTGATTGTTCTCAATAAATTTGCACTTCAAAAAGCACAGATTTGCTGTGCTGTTAGGATGAAACATGATCAGAGCCATGGAAAGTGCTTTGGCTGTAGCAATTCCTTCATTCATCCCTAACTGCACAGGAATATCCTGACCAGGATAAAAAGAAAGGGTGAACCTGTCAGCTCCCGGGCTAAAACCACTTATCCCTGCCTCCGAGTGACAGGTGACTGACACCTATCTCTTTGGAAATGAGTAAGGAAAGTAATCCTTTTAAAGTACCGTAAGCATACTGCTATTACTACAAAGATTAAAAATCGCAGTATGCTATGACCATGCAAAGGTTGGTTATTCCGCTTAGCTTCAGGTCTATATGGATGCATGTACATCTACATACTTGTCAGCCTAAAGTGAGGGGAAAGGTTAAAAACGTCACTACATGTGTTTAACGAAAAAAAAATCAGCTTATTCTATTAATAGAAGACTCCCACGGGCTAGAAAATATATTAGTAAATGAAGAAACATAATGAATTCATCATTAGTAGGGTATTCCAATAGTGGCATCAATCAGTTATTAATCAGGCTTTCTGCTTCTTGGCATACCCCTTTTAAAATCGATTCTTACTAGGTTCAAATGTCCACTTAAACAATTTCTGAATCGAATGTTTATGAGAGACATAACTGGCAGCAAATAAAATTTTTACAAAAGTGTGAAAAGAACTACAAAACAAAACAGGAAATTTGTCATGACTAAATGTGGCAGCTAATAGAGGCTATGTTTCTTTTGCTTTCAAGTGTTAATTAAGGAGCCTCTGATTCTATCAAAACTTTTTCAGAGCTAAATGAAGCGGTGTGAAATAAATTTGGTTGAAATCTTGTGGCTGTCAGACTTTGTTAGCGAGCTATTAATTATCTTTACCCCAGTTTCTTCTCTGGCTATATCGCCCAATCAAATAGAAACTCCAATTATACTCAGCGTCTCCTGCCTAGGGACACAAGACCCCAATGAACAGTCAGTCTCTCCAGATGAAAAGTACAATTATCAGTTTTAAACATGCAAATGCAAGCAATGCAGATTTTCCCCAGTGCTTTTTCTTGGCCACACATCCCAAGGCAGTCTCTTTCTGGGTTATTTTGAACAGTTTTAAACCTAACACATGTTAATGGCTGGGAGTATACCTTATTTTAATATTATATAAATGTTTCTTGCATTTTAGTTATGCTAGGCCAATGTTCATATGAATGGTAAATTAAATCTGGTCATTTAAAAATATTGAGTTTAGAGTGGCCATTTCAGTCAGTCTCAATCCTCTTCCCTTTTAGAGGTGGGTGGGCTCCATAGCAAAGAATGTGATTAATGGCAAAATCTAAAGCTAAGGTAAAATTTCTGAATAAACCCTTTTCTGAATTCTCTAATTCATAACAGTCCAGTAAACGGCATTATAAATAGTTGTTTCGTGTCAAGTGAAGAGCACCATAAATAAAATCAAGGAGGGAGATAGGATTCGGTGAATTTCTGAAAAGCCTTGATTCCTCCCCCTCCTCCTCCCTTAGAACCCACCCCCACCTTTTGCCCCAGAGGCTTTCCCTGTTCTTCTCAACGGGAGGCTTTGTTGTAATTAAAGCAGAGAAAAACTGGCCAGCAGCAGCCAACGTCTGACTTGCGGCTTCTGCAAGCAGTGTTCTGGTAGCGTGCCACCCCCCAGCGGGCAAACGCGACAGTAAATCTCAGCAGCAGCAGCCCGCAGGACGGGGTGCGCCCCGGCATCTTCTATCGTGCTTCAGACTCCAAACATCACCAACCCCATTTCCAACCGAGAGATGGCTCTGGCTAAACTGTTTTCAAGAAAGGGATCCTTCCTTTTTAAAACCAAAATAGATATATTCCTTTCAGAGAGCACTTTTGAAATGTGTCTAAACATCACAACAACACAGACAGTTTTGAAAGCCATCTTATGCCGCAGCAGAGGGAGCTTCCAGGACTCAGCTGTATCCATTAATAAGAATCCACAGAATCCACGATAAGGAGAAAGGCATAGAAGACAATTTAGTTGATAGGTAGCGTCTCCGTGCCTTGTATCTGCATAATCTCTCTCGCATTCTAAAATCAAGTGTCAGGGATGCATGAAAAGCTCTTTCCAGGTATTAGTCTGCCCAAAGGGGGAGAGTCAGAAATTGCTCTCACTTGATGAGACAATGACAGCTTCTGTTCTTTCACTTGCCATGCACCAGTTACCGTGGCAACTTTGAAGCGAGCGCCCGCAGGCCACGGTGGCTTCAGCAGGGCTTCTTAGAGCGCGCCACTGGAGTGTGGGTACGGCGGCTCTGTTAATGAACGCCTTGCTCAGACCTAAAGAAGCCATGTATTTCCTGATTTCAGTTGCTCTCGCTAACCAGAACGGAGACTGTCACAAAGGTGACTCAAATAAATAGTTGTCAAACTAGTGCATGAAAACGTAAAGACTGTAAAGGGAGGCTGGATCCACACGCCGGAAGTGGACCTTTAGGTCTGCAGTGTCAGTGTTTCTGGGTTGATACAGGCAGGCGGCCTTTACGTCAGGGCTGCTCACATGTGGGCACACACTAAAGCCCTGTGCAAGTCACCTCCCCTCAGTTGTCCCAACTTCCTTCAGGCCTGAGCTCTCTACTTCGTTCAGTCTGAACATCATGGAAGGAAGCGCCTGTGGTGTAAGGAGAGGCACCACCTCAGCCTTTGCCTTAAATATGCTTGATTCCACTTTACAGACAAACTAAATGAAGCAAATGCAGAGTTAAGACACATTTATAACAAACTCAGTGGGGCAATCCTGTCGCTTTGGGGAACTTTTTATCTCCTGATTTCCATAAACGAAACAACCTTCTTCAGGTTAGAACAGACTCTGGACAAAACCAAGAATAAAAAGGTGCACATGCTTTTTTCTCCGCCTCTTGGTAACCCCTGCAGACTTCCTGACTGAGGAGGACAGTTAGAGGCCCTTCTGCTTGCCTGTTAAACAAAGGAATTGGGACTTTCCTGAAATCTGAGGATCGTGGAGAATTTAGCAGTCAGACAGGCTGCTTGGAGAACATTTGCTGTCACTCCTCACTAAGCCAGTCCAGTTTTCCATTTCCGCCATGTACATGGCTGAGATACATTTACTGCTGCAGAACCTTAGCACGCACAGGTTGCTCATTAGGTGAGCGATTTTCGCCTTCACAAACAAATGACTTTCCTGATGTGCTAGACGCTGCTTGTGGACATTCCAGTTTAGTTAGAAACATTCACAATCGTGGGCAGATTTGTATAAGCATATATTCGGTATATATCTTTGGTATCAGAGCTTTACTAAAAATAATGCAACTAATTTTGATTGCAAATCTTAAATGCTGTCTTACTTTTAAAATTAATATTTTTAAAAAGTTTCTGCCATTGAGAAATCACTCTGTGAGTCAGATTAATAAAATGGAACTCAAACCTCACATTGACTTGATGTAGACTTTCTTCAAAGTGTATTCATCAAACAAGTTAAATCAAAGTTAACCTGAGTAAAAGGTAGTAAATACAAGGTGCACAAAGTCATCACTGCCACACACCTCTACTCTAAGCTGACTCACATTCTCGAAACTGAAAGAGTGCCTCCCCAGGCAAAGCCTCCTTCCACTGGGAGAGAAGAAATAACGCAAACATACACATCCATCAAGTTCTTGATTTGATCTAAATGTCAGTGTCTTGTTGAGAAACAACTTACTGATATTTACTAGTTTCCATAAAACATTTCCAAAGAACAGCATCTTTATCTATTCATGTACTTCCTTTTGATATATTATGAAAATAAATTAGAGATTTCAGACTGGGTTAGGGTTATAAACCATTTGAAAAAAAAAAAAAGATTTTTATTTTGAAAAGAAACAATCAAAAGATGCCTGTTTAAATAATCTGCTTCACCAGTAAGGTGAGTGTGCTTTTCTTTTAGCTGAGGCTTAAGTGTTACATACGTAACGATTCCATTAAAAGCAGTTTTAGAACACGCCACTACGCACCAGGCCTCTGCTTAGGCTTTCCCCCAAGGTCCCCCAGGGGCAATATCTTTCTGGAGGATTGATGCTTCTGGTTCAAAAGCCTTTTTCAAGCCCATGCCCACAGACCCCTCTGAAGCCAGGGCTGTGGAGCTGGACACTGTCTTCACCATCCATATTCAACCACAAGCTCTGTGCCTGAAAACCAGCTCAGAGACCAAGTGTAGGTATGGGAGTTGCTTATGATGGAGAGCTCACTAGAATATTAAATACGCCAAAAGACCCTATGTAGCTCGATGGCTTAGCTATGAAGAGGCTATAAAATGCAGTCAACTGTAGGCTCAGCAGTTTCGACCTGAAAGTGGTAGGGGCAGGTGAGAGAGCTGTATGAGTGTCCATTTGCAAGACTGCCCTTCTCTGAGCAAGCATTTGTTTTTATGCTTTTGCTTTTAGTTTTAATGAAATTTGAAGAGAAGTGAACGGCATTCTTCTCATGATTTAGTAAGGCTTAAGGTTTTCTGTCAGTCCATACTGTTTGCACTTTTTTATGAAGAACAAATGTTGAGTTTGCATATCAACAGCGGTGCTAGCAATTTTGTAAGTGCAAAACAGGTAAAATGAATTAATCTCTGCTTTCACATCAACACTTATTCCATCTCTGGTTAAAAAAGTAAGATTCAATTCATATATTCTTAAGGCCTAGTTTGGCAAAATAGATGTGAGATTTTTCTGTTCCCTCTTTTTCTTTTGAAAGCAGCTAGTGCAGCTATTTTATCCCCGATTCTCATTATGAACCTCACATTGTGGTTTGTCCTGAATGAACAATCAGCCATTTTCATGTCCCATTCAGTGGATCCTCCTTCTGACCTCTGAAGTATGCCCTGTTTACCAAGGCCCCAGAACATAAGAAATACTTGATGACTGCCCAGTTTCTACATGTTCTCACTTGTCATTTGCATAGTAGTTTTAAATTAATTTCTAAAGCAAGTTAATGGAAGTAATTATCTCCTTTCCGTAAAACAACCATAATTTCATACGTTGGATTATTTTCAAGGTTAGAAAACATTTACAGCAAAAGTGACTTTATAGTTAAAATTTCGCCAGCATGGTTTCCCACTCTCACACACATAGAAGGTAACATTTTACAAGCAAATACACTATTGAAATCTAGTAGTCATATGAAAAGCCCTTACATTACCCCCAAACCATTTAAGCTTTGCAGTGCGGGCACTTGGCAATATACACGAGTCTGGTTTATCTATCTACCAACTACTATTTTTAGGTTGTTTAAACTTAAGAAAATGTGTATTTGCTATTTTGAGTTCATTTAGTATTAATATAATGCACGACATCATTAGTGTCTAGTGACAAACTAAAAAAAGTGGGGATTTTGCGATAACAAATAGGAACACGAACTGTAGCTTTGGTTAACATACACTCTCAGTAAATTCTGGAACAGATGCTGTCCTTGTTGGATGCTGGGTGGCAGCGGGCAGAGAGGCAACCCAGTCCTCTAGTTTTTAATCTCAGGGTCGATATTCTCTTGTACCCAAATGTCCTCTGTACGTATGGAAGATGATGAGTGGGTGACCCTGAGTAACCCATGCTCACACTTATCCCCTTGTCCAATCCCCTAAAAATCCTCAGGAGTCTTCTATCGGGATGATAGGCAAAGCAGTCACAGCTCAATGACTGGTCCTTTTTCAGAAGTGAGAACTACAGGCTGTGGGGGGCTGGCATATTTGTGCTTTACACCAAGAAAGAGAGATGCCTCAGGGCCCTAGTCTCCCTAAGCGACCCCTGCACAGAGATGGAGCAAAATAATGGCCTTCCTATTGGAAACATAGATTTTTTTTTAATTCAATGTGCTGAAAGAAAAGTATTCTCTTTTTAAAAATGCAGTTTAGAAATCCTAACTGTGACTTGAATTTCTATACTACAATGTGGCAAAGCCGCGAGTCCCGGAGTTCCCAGCTCACAGGAGAGCCCAGCTGTAGCTTCAGGAGGAAGATGAGGGTGCCACACTCTTCAGCCAGGAAAACGGAAATCCAAAGAAAAAGCAGAAAAGTGATGTCTTTTTAACACTTTAAACGGTAGACGGTGTGAGTCATGAAAACATCTTCCAGCAGTTCAGCGTGATTACGGTGTTTTTATCAAAGGCCTTCACTGTGCATTTGCTTCTTCCTTTGCCATGCTCTTCTTTTAAGCCTGATGCACAGGCATCAGGAAGGGAACTTGACCCTGACAGGGTATCACTGCTTCTTAAGTGAAGTTTTGCTTCTGTGTTTGAATTCAGTGTGACACTAAGGATCACTTAACAACGGGAGTTACCAGTTGAATGACAGTCTTGTATCTGGCTACAACTTAATGTGTACAGTTAAGTTGTAAACACAAACAGAGAGAGGTCATTCCACCACTTCCACCAGCTGTAGGATGGAAGATGTATCACTTACGGGAAACCATTGACGGTGCACCTCCAGGAAGTTCCTCTAGGAAATTAATTTTCAATACTAATAGTATCACTTTTTTTTCTTTCTTTAACAGGAGGCGCTCAGGCCTGGCCTGTTTTAAAGAAGAGAAGTATAAAGGAAATTGGACGTGCTTCCTTCTCTTCCCATGAAGACTGTTCGCATTGTTTCCTTTGCTTCTTAACAGAGACTCCACTCATTCTGGGGGAACGTGGCTGAGACGGAAACCCTGCAAAGGCAGCACGAAGCAGAAATAGCTATCCCACAGCAGGTAATCACAGCTCAGGATGTAGCTACTGTACAGAGTTTGTACTTGGATAACCCTGGATGGGAATAAAGGTAGGGGCTAAGTGCCTGGGAGACCTGTTACTACACAGGCCTTAGCGTCACAAACGGCTTTCTTCATGAGCAGCTGAACTCTTTGTCTCTGACCACATTGCACAGAAGAGCCAATAAGAATTTCAAAGAGGGCAGTTTCCACTGAGGGAATTAAGGTATACAAAAGGAGTCATCACATGAAACTATCAGGAAAAAAAAAAAAAAATATATATATATATATATATATATATATATATATATATATATATTAGGAAGCCACGTGTCCTCCGTAGTGTCCGGAAGCTGAGCTGGTTCTGGCCCCCACTTTAATGATCTTGCCCACCGTGCCCACCGTGCCAAACGAAGCACAGCTGGATGTCCACTGGCAGCAGCGCGCCTGAGCTGGAGGCGCCTGTGGCTTAGGATTACTTGAATAAACAGTGAAGAACATTTCCAAGGAGGAAAGAGTTTCATAGTCCCAGCCCCCACCAAGAAAATAACATACGTGCATTGGACTGTGACCCGCGTAAAATTACATCACTCAATAAGGTAGGAAAATATTAAGCTATTTCGTCTTCATGCCTGAAATTAGAAAGGCTGATCACTAGCTAGCGGTGCAGAAGGGAGGAGAACGCGTGGCATCTCCACAAATTTATAGTTCTCCAGCCCGTGGGGAGACTGGAGCTAGCTTAGAATTCAAAGACAGACAGTGTGCTGTCAGAATGTGTGAGGCTGAAAATAACAAAGACCTGATCAACTTATCAAGCCGTGCGGTATGAAACCTAACAAAATGGGTACAGGGAAAGAAGGTCAGCACAAAATGGAATTTTCCATTTTCACCAACTTGACAATCACTTGTACAATTCTTTCCCTGAAGAGAGTGAACTATTTCTTCCTAGTTTCTTTCGAGAAATACCTTTTAAATAATGTTTAATATTAATATTAAGTAATAATATTAATAACAAAAGCAAACGCTTGGCTTTACTAAGGTTAAAGAACTCAGGGTTTGTTTAGCCAATTATTCCAGAAGAGTAAAAGCATAGATGTTTTCCCTTACATACATATGTCTATTCTTTCATGATCATTTGCCAAAGGAGACAGAAAACACTGGCGTGTATGTATGTATATATATATATATATATATATATATATATATATATATATATATAGTAATAACAAATTGTGTCGCTCTAAGTCAGTTTCTATGAATATGTAAAAAGTTAGAAATTTGATAACCTTCATGAGACTAGCTGAATGATATAAATTATAATAAATTATAATTTATGCCTTCATGAGACTAGCTGAATGATATAATTATAATTTAAAATATTTTGAATATGTAATTATATTTAACATTTTAAAGTAAAATGGATTTGAACGTGATAGTTATAAATTTATACTTCGGAGGAGCTCGAGGCAAAAAAATGAGTGTGTTTGTTGCTAGATAACAGTGAGTCCTGGCCTGCTTTTCTCTTAAAATTAAAATACTGAACCCGACTACAGATGTCTCCATTTCCGCATCTGTTCTTGAGACCCTTCAGTGTTCTGACCTAGTAATTTTCTGCTGTTTCTTCTCGTAGCGACAGAGCTGCGTGCTGTCCAGACCTCGACGCTGCTGACCATGATCAGCCCAGTCTGGAGCCTCTTCTTCATCGGGACTAAAATCGGGCTGTTCTTGCAAGCGGCACCGCTGTCGGCGATGGCTAAACCCTGCCCCTCCGTGTGCCGCTGTGACGCGGGCTTCATCTACTGCAACGATCGCTCCCTGACGTCCATCCCGGCGGGCATCCCGGAGGATGCCACGACGCTCTACCTTCAGAACAACCAGATCAACAACGCCGGCATCCCCTCCGACCTCAAGAACCTGCTCAAGGTACAGAGAATATACCTGTACCGCAACAGCCTGGACGAGTTCCCCACCAACCTCCCCCGGCGCGTGCGGGAGCTGCACCTGCAGGAGAACAACATCCGGGCCATCACGTACGACTCGCTCTCCAGGGTCCCGTTGCTGGAGGAGCTGCACCTGGACGACAACTCGGTGTCGGCGGTGAGCATCGAGGACGGCGCCTTCCGCGACAGCACCCGCCTGCGCCTGCTCTTCCTGTCCCGGAACCACCTGAGCACCATCCCGGGCGGCCTGCCCAGGACCATCGAGGAGCTGCGGCTGGACGACAACCGCATCTCCACCATCTCGTCGCCGTCCCTGCACGGCCTCACCAGCCTGAAGCGCCTGGTGCTGGACGGGAACCTGCTCAACAACCACGGCCTGGGGGACGCGGCGTTCCTCGGCTTGGCGAACCTGACGGAGCTGTCGCTGGTGCGGAACTCCCTGACGGCCGCGCCGGTGAACCTCCCGGGCGCGAGCCTGCGCAGGCTCTACCTGCAGGACAACCACATCAGCCGGGTGCCCCCCAACGCCTTTTCGTACCTGCGGCAGCTGTACCGGCTGGACATGTCCAACAACAACCTGAGCAACCTGCCGCACGGGATCTTTGACGACTTGGACAACATAACGCAACTGATCCTTCGCAACAACCCCTGGCATTGCGGGTGCAAGATGAAATGGGTGCGGGATTGGTTACAGTCGCTCCCCGTGAGGGTGAACGTGCGCGGGCTCATGTGCCAGGCCCCAGAAAAGGTCCGGGGCATGGCCATCAAGGACCTCAGCGCCGACCTGTTTGACTGCAAAGACAGCGCGGGGGCGAGCACCGTTCTGGTCACCACCGCCGCACCCAACACGGCGCATCCCGCGCAGGGGCAGTGGCCGGCCCCCGTGACCAGGCACCCGGACAGCCACAACCCCAGGCTCGCTAAGGATCAGCGGACTACGGGCAGCCCCTCGCGGAAAACCATCCTCATCACTGTCAAGTCCGTCAGCGCGGACACGATCCACATATCCTGGAGGCTCGCGCTGCCCATGACCGCCCTGCGACTCAGCTGGCTGAAGCTGGGCCACAGCCCAGCCTTTGGATCTATAACAGAGACCATCGTCACGGGGGAGCGCAGCGAGTACCTGGTCACCGCCCTAGAGCCCGACTCCCCCTACAGAGTGTGCATGGTTCCCATGGAAACCAGCAACCTCTACCTGTTCGATGAAACGCCTGTCTGCATTGAGACGGAAACTGCCCCTCTTCGAATGTACAACCCCACGACCACCCTCAACCGCGAGCAAGAGAAAGAACCTTACAAAAACCCGAGTTTACCTCTGGCCGCCATCATTGGCGGGGCCGTGGCCCTGTTAAGCATCGCGCTCCTGGCCTTGGTGTGCTGGTACGTGCACAGGAACGGGTCGCTGTTCTCGCGGAACTGTGCGTACAGCAAAGGGAGGAGAAGAAAGGATGACTATGCAGAAGCCGGCACTAAGAAGGACAACTCCATCCTGGAAATCAGGGAAACGTCTTTCCAGATGCTACCGATAAGCAATGAACCCATCTCCAAGGAGGAATTTGTAATACACACCATATTTCCTCCAAATGGGATGAATCTGTACAAAAACAACCACAGTGAAAGCAGCAGTAACCGGAGCTACAGAGACAGTGGGATTCCAGACTCGGACCACTCACACTCCTGATGCCGCGCCAAACTGTTTTTAGACCTAAGAAAGGTGACGGTAGAAGCTCCGTTCTACTGCAAAACACTGGAAAAGAGACTGGGAAAAGCAATGTACTGTACATTTGCCATATAATTTATATTTAAGAACTTTTTATTAAAAGTTTCAGATTTCAGGTTGCTGCTGCGGTTGATGTAGCGGGGACGCCTGAACACAATTCTCTATTTTAGTATTTTTTAGTAATTTGTACTGTATTTTCCTTGAAGATATTGAAGTTATAAACCATTTCCTTTGTGTTCTACTGAGTAAGATGACTTGCTGACTGTGAAAGTGAATTTTCTTGCTGTGTTGAACAATCAGGACTGCGTTCACATGAGATCCTTGTAGTATAAGCACAGGCCGTTTTTCACTTTGGTATTAATACAATGTAAAAAAGAAAACTGGCTGAATGAGAAAAATAAATTTCAAAAACTAGTTATGAAATAATGTTCCAATGATTAAATTTGTATTATCCCAGCGGTATTCAATAAATCAAAATATGTGACATAATGGGCGATATGAAACTTGCACATCTCATTTTACCCTAGGCAAATTAAATGTCCTTAAGAAGTTAAGCTTATTTTCTGAACTGAATACATCGGCTGGCATAAAACTACGTGAAGTCAGCTGTTAAGGCTACCGCCAGCAGAGCTAGATGGAACACACGGCTTCACAAGAACACCCTAAGCGCAGGCGTATGTGTACTTATAGAAACCACGACAACTTAGACTTCTATATTGTAATCAACACATATACTAGAACTGCATCTGGAGGTTTGCCTGTACCATCCAGACTCTTAAAAAGTGAATCCTAAACACAGAACTGTTAGTGTTTATGATGTATTTTTTATTACAAAGGATGTCCAAGCAAAACCGCCTGCATAGTAGAGAAGGTAGCACAACCATCAGCAATTCCTCCAGCAATCCAGGGAAAATAGTGCTTTAAGTAAGTGAGAATTTCAAAGAAAAATAAACACTAGAAATCAAATTTAGATTTGGCTATATGAGATGCTTGAACACTGTACATAAATATTCAATTTACTTCCATGATGGTGGAGAATACTGCCCAATACTGTCACAGTTTTCCCGATATTACATAAGGGACTTGTAATGTAACATTTCTTTACAGCTTCCTACTGAATTGTGAGCTATTACTTGTTTAAAAACCACTTTTTGTTGCCATGATTTTTTTTTTTTCAACAAAAAAACCAAAGCGCATTGTATGCCCTTTGGCCAGCCTTGTATGTGCCTTGATCCAACGCTACATGTGTTCAGCTTTTGAAACTCGACAAATTTTTCATACTTCCTAAATATGAAAAATTATGGTCTAATTGCTGAATAAACCTTAAGAAAAACACACAGAATAATTGTGCTTGCTTTCGGAACTATGCTACCATCACTAAAAATAGGAAATTGCCAGCACATTAGTCCTAAACACCTCCATGTATTTTTCTAGGCATAAAAATAAAAGTGAAGTACAAATAAAGGAAACAACAGTATCTTGAGGTTCTGTATCATTTCTACATTGAAGAGTCAGTATTTTGTGGATAAACCCATTTTTGGGAAGGGGTTCCACTATTCGCTCAGTTGATAAAAAACAAGAGTGGTCTCAATGCCTTTTTCTCTTATGAGCACTGTTGCCATTGTCTGGTCTGATACTTTTTAAGGGTGGTCTTGGAGAAGCTGATTTGTCTTTTTAATATCCTTTTGAGAGAGTGAGGTGGCATCAAAAGACCTGAGATCCATTGTCTACCCTTAGCAGGTCGATTGTCACATCAAAACCCAGTGACACAGCGACCACCCGCAAGTGCAGCGTAGAGTTCTACACCAGCGGCAAGGGCCACCGTGCAGGTCAGGTGTCCTGAGAGCTGCACAGCGCTCTGTCAGCATTCCTTCCTGCCACTGTGGTCGAGAAAACTGTTTCCAGAGCTTTGCTAGACACTGCGGCTTCTCCCCTCCTGACACAGATCGACGGCCAACTGGAAACCTTATTTATTTGACATCTTTAAAATGTTACTCAACATTTTCTCTTTTGACTTCCTGCCATAGAAGATGTTCATTTTCTATGAACGAATGGAAAGTACATTTGACACCAAATATGAGGAACATTTTTCTAAAAATAGTTTCTCAAGGTTTTGAAGGGTTCAACTACAGTTCTGCTGAAGTTGGGGAAAGGAATGGGTAGTTTATGAAGACGTATGGTTTACAAAAGTGAAAAATGTATTATATCAACTACTTTCCAATTATTAAAACTTGGATAAGCACAGAAATTTTTATGTATATTTTTATTATTTCTTGTAAGACAAATCCAAACATGTTCCACATAAAAGTGCACATCACCAAGTGGATAAAAATTTACTATTTACTTAGCTTTAGCTTTCAAAGGTTAATCTCTCTCAAAGGTGAGAGATTAACAAGTTATACATGGATTCTATGAAATCCATAGTGAAATAATAGGAACAAAATAACTTCAGTCTTGAATGTATAGACTATGTAGATTTAACAAGAACACAACCTAAAGAATAACATCAGAAAAAAAAAATCACTCCCTTGCCAAATGTTAGAGCAAAATCGGAGATTGCTTGTAGATGCAGCAACCTGTAACTGACATTACCGCGCCAGCTCTGGCTCCCATTAAAAACACAGCTGTGCCCTGCCTGTCAGCGGGGCTCACCTATCAAAAGTATCCCCTTGGGTCAGGAGAACTAGTGAGAAGCGATGCTTTCCTAAGGACATTTTGTGGCTTCCTGCAGCGGGCGGCTCCACGAGGAATCCCTCGGGATCTGCAGGTGCTGGAAAGCACCTTGGAAGCGGGTGTTGAAGGAGCCCATCAGTGACGGATTGTTCAATACGAGCCGCTGGAAACAAACGTGATGTTCAACACTCACTTCTCCTCCTTAGCACGATTAGCAAATGTAGCATCATCTTGAAATTACAACTACTGTACCTTTTGGCTGGAGATTTATGGTTCAATTAGCAGGAAAAAAATAACATTACAGGTTGAAAGACAAACACATAATATAAAAGAAGTTTATTATCTCTTCAATATAGAAAGAAAAGCAATTGCATATTTGAATAGATCAGAGAAGTCCTCATGAATAAGGTAAAATGAGGACTGAGAATTGGAGGAATGTAACAAGAAAACAAGAAAAGCAGATATTTGCCATGAGGGAAAGTGTTAAACAAAATCACCCAGAAGAAATAATCAATAGCCCTGAACCCTGGCATTGGTCAGAATCAAGTGGGAATGATTTTATTAGGACAACCATGCCTCAGGGCAGACTTACAGAATTAAAATCTCCCAGGCAAAGGCGGGTATGGATGAGGGCTGCAGCCAGTGATTTAGAAGGTATTTGGAGAAAAGCCAACGGTATAGATAAAATGCACTCTTGAAGGAGGAAGACAGAAAGGGTGGATTTGGGGTTTGTTGCTTTCTGGGTGGTGAGTGTGTTGCCAGGCTTTGTGGTGTGGTGTGTCAAATTCCAAGTTATGACATCTGCCCTGATGCTTTGGGGCTATGGTTTTTAAGCAAGAGTGTAAAAAGTCAATAATACACTTGAAGAACATTTGGTAGAAAAAGAGGATATTCTAGATGAGTGAGGGGACCAGAAGCAGATGTATTAACACAACACTGTTGCTGTGAAGAGAAATAAGAGTTGAAACGAGGTGAAAGTGGAGTCTAAGAAGAAAGAAAACAGTACAGTGGTGTAAATGACAAATATTGTTCAGCGCAGGTAAGTGAAATGTTGGTATGACAATCCAGGATGATGGACGACAGTTCTGGTGATGCACTTCTCGGGATTTTTGTCTTTGTTAGTCTTGAATGGGAGACTATGCACAGCACAGGTTTATCCTCTTATTCTTCATGCTGTTCTCTTTAACACTCAAGAGCATTCCAAGTAATCAATTAAAATCAGTTTATGTTCAAAGAATTTAAAGTTAGTAAGAAATTCTACAAGAAACAAGGTTAAAAACAAACAAACAAAAACCAAAACAAATGGTCAGCACTGGGAAAGGAAGCCTATATAATAACAGGCTGTTATTCAAATGGAGAGGGTGGATGAGACAGCCCACAGGATAACAGAAACACACAAGATGAGTCCAAGCAACACCTCCTCTTCTGTAAGAGCAGAGAAGAAAAAATGACTAAGCCAAATATTAAGCACAAGGAAAGACAGAAGCTAGGAAGATGTCTCAGTGGCTAAGAGTGCTTGTTTTGCAAGCACAGGGACATGAGTTCAAATCTCTTGTACCCATGTAAAAAGCTTGGCATGGATGTATATGCCTGCAGCCATAGCACTGGGCCCGAAACTCACAGATTCCAGGTCCTGAGAGCTCCCTGGCCAGTCAGGTTAGCCAAGCAACAGGCTTCTTCATCAGTGACAGGCTCTTCTTTTTCTTCTTCTTCTTCTTTTTTTTTAAATAAATACATGAGGATTTTTAATTGTATACATGTTCGAACATGGGACGCAAACCTTCTGTGGAAACAGAAGAGGAATGCGGCCCAGATGTCTAGGGGTACAGAGTTTTTTTTTTTTTCTTAATTTTATTTTTATTAATTACACTTTATTCACTTTTTATCCCTCCAAAGCCCCTCCCTTTTCCCTTTCTGGTCCCACCCTCCCTCCCCTTCTTCATGCATGCCCCTCCCCAAGTCCACTGATAGGGGAGGTCCTCCTCTCCTTCCTTCTGATCTTAGTCTATCAGATCACATCAGGAGTGGCTGCATTGTCATCTTCTGTGGCCTGGTAAGGCTGCTCCCCCCTCAGGGGGATGTGATCAAAGAGCAGGCCAATCAGTTCATGTCAGACTCAGCTGCCATGGGCTACATCTGTGCAGGGGTTCTAGGTTATCTCCATGCATGGTACTCGGTTGGAGTATGAGTCTCTGGGAAGATCCCTGTGTTCAAATCTTCTTGTTCTGTTGCTCTCCTTGTGTGGTTCCCATCCTCTCCAGCTCTTACTATTTCCCACTTCTTACATAAGATTCCATGCACTCTGCCCAACAGTTGGCCATAAGTCTCAGCGTCTGCTTTGATAGTCTGCAGGGCAGAGGCTTTCGGAGGCCCTCTGTGGCAGGTTCCTAGGTTGTTTCCTGTTTTCTTCTTCTTCTGATGAACATCCTCTTTGCCTTTTGGGATGGGGATTGAGCGTTTTAGTCAGGGTCCTCTCTCTTGATTAGTTTCTTTAGATGTACAGATTTTAGTAGGTTTATCCTATGTTATATGTCTATATGAGTGAGTATATACTGTGTGTGTCTTTCTGCATCTGGGACAACTCACTCAGGATGATCCTTTCCAGGTCCCACCATTTACCTGCAAATTTCATGATTTCTATAAACTTGTACAACCACTCTGGAAATCAATCTGGTGCTTTCTCAGACAACTAGGAATAGCGCTTACTCAAGATCCAGGCATACTACTCCTAGGCATATATCCAAGAGAGGCTCAAGTACACAATAAGGACATTTGCTCAGCCATGTTTGTAGCAGCTTTATTTGTAATAGCCAGAGCTGGAAACAGCCCAGATGCCCCTCAACTGAAGAATGGATGCAGAAATTGTGGTACATCTACACAATGGAGTATTACTCTGCAATGAAAAATAAGAGAGACTCTTCTTAAAGGAACAAGGCTGAGCAGAGATAGAGGAAGAGAACTAACATCTTCAGGTAGACAGGGGCAAGCACCCACACATTCACAAGCACGCACAACACGCACATACAAACACAGCTCACATCCACAACATACCCATACACCCACACAGAAGAAAGGAGAAAACAAAGAAGAAAGAGATTACACAGGAAGAAAACAATCACGGGAAGAAAACATGAAGTCAAAGAACAAGAGTTATTAAAGCAGATCGAGAAGTGTAGCGATGACACCATGATGTTAGAAGACACTGCTGAGTATGGGGGAAGCCTGACCCTCCCCCAGGACAAAAGCTGCCAGAGTAACAGGGCAGAGTTCTCAAGGGCACTGACAGGTTAATGAGAGACCAAGAAAGTAAAAACAATGATTACGCTAAGCCTGCTAAGGAGCTAGGAGAGTGAAGGCCCTTTGGTAGGTCAGTGAGAGGGCAAGATGGGTTTGTTTTAAAGGGAACCGAATACCCAGAGAGAGATTTGTTGAGCTCAGTAAGAAAGGACATGTAGAGATCAGAATTTACACTGAGGTCAAATGAACAGGGAAGAAAACTGAATAGTTAAAGAGATGGAATGCAAGTCATGGATGTGACCTCGATCAAAGTAAAAGGCCACGAGGCAGAAGCCACAGTCTCGAAGAGTCTAGCCAGGACCAAGCCAGGCCCTCAGAGACATGTGAAGCATGGGTACGGAGTGGAGTTTGAAAGGCTCAGTCTGAATATGGGGATTATGTCCCAAAGAGAGAAAATGGAGAAAGTGATGGAATTAGGTAAGACATGGATGTCAAAAGAATAATTATGACAAAAACAGATCATTCAAGATGCTAGAAGAATTCTTGAACACAAGCTGCTTACATTTCACACTCTAACTACAGCCCTCTCACGTCACTGCCCAGTGGTAGTGAGAGATGTGGCAGAAAACAGAGAAGGTGTTATCCTCAGGGAACAGATGTCAATTAGTCAAGGTAGGGAAAGAGTGTTAACAAAAACTTCAGTCACCTGGGAAACTGGAATCCCACACACTCAACCCCCAAAGAGATTGACATGGACTCAGTAGAAGCAGGTAGGAGTGAGGCTGGATGTAAAAAAGCATGAACCCACAGAGAGTTGGGGAGGGCACTATGTCTGTCTCTGGGGTCCCTTACAAAGGAGAAGGCAGCAGAGACGCCTAAGCAGTGTGTTCACCTGACAGAGGACTCAGGAAAGAAAGCTGATATTGCTTTATTTTGTGAACATCAGGACGGAATTAACTCCAACTTTATTTCAAACCCCACACAGAAGTATTTCTACCCAAAACACTTTCATACGCTTTCCCACAAGCCTCACGGGACTCTAGTTGAAGGTGTGACAAATCACATGTGAGCCCCTCCCAGACCCTATTTCTACAACACACAGGCACAAGGAGCTTAGAAGTAAACCTTAGGGTTCCCTAGAAAGTTTCCTTTTTCCATTTTTTTCTTTCTTTCTTTTATTCTTCTTCCCCACCCCCAGGAGGCTTCAAAGGGAAGCAAGCAGCCACAGGGGTGTGGAAATAGGGGATAATAGGATTTTACAGCCTGATTGTGTGCACACACAAAAGCATTACTTAGTTTTCAATGCCAGTTGGCTAGAGGGGAGGGAGGACTGTCTAGACAATTACTACCCAAAGTAATTACCCTGTTGAACGCACAGTGGGGCTTGGGCAGTTCTGGCACTGCCAAGCTGAAGCCAGCTCATGTCACTGATGCACTCTCTCATTTTTACATCCTTCAAGTGGGGCACATACAAACATACACTGAGGAAAGTCTGAATAAAACAAAAGCCTAGCAAAGGTCTTTTAGTAAAGTGGGTTTTTATAAAATTAGGAATATTTTATGGATAGACTGGACACAAGCATTGTTGATTATGTTTCTGATGATGATGACTACCACTTGTTAAGAATTTTGTCAAATATTTTTAACACATTTTAATTAACAAATCAACACATAGGAATTTTTGGCCTTTTTTTTCTCAGATGACCAAACTAAGACTTTAAATGTTTTCATTCAACAGTAGGATTTATTTACTAAATACCTTCTCAAAAACTATGTCTAGGGCTGGTTGTTCAGAGCAGAACAGGTGTAGCTATTCTAGTGGGGGAGTGTGCAGAAATTCATACACTAAGCAAGAAACTAATGCATATAAAGTGAAAGTGTGTACAAGGTGCTTTGAAAATCACCACTCTGAGTGAATGCAACTAAAGAATCTATAGTGTGTACTTAAGGGAAAGCCTGAGACTTGAGAGAGAATGCATGTCAGCCATGTGAACAGGAGGTTAAAAAAGTGTTCTGAGAACAGGAGACAGGTTTTAAAAACTTCATGTAGGGAATCAGCTTAGAGTGTTTAATGATTGAAAGAATGCCAGAGTGGCCCATGCTCAGTAAATGAAACAGGAGATCTGCAAGAGTGACTGAGGAAAGAGATGGGACCTCATGCTGATTTTAACGGAAAGCCTCTGAGGGTTGACAAGGGAAGGGACAAGGAAGAGAAGGAGGAAGAAGAGAGGAAGAGAAAAGAAGGGGAGGAAAAGAAGGAGTAGAGGGAGGTGAGGAGAATAAAAGAATGGGAAGATGAGAATGAAAACAGGAGGAGAAGAGGGGGAGGTAAATAAAGGACAGGAGAGGGACAGAAGAGAAAGGGAGGAAGGGAGGAGGAAGAAGGAAGGAAGTGTGGTAAACAGACTGTCAGATTTCAGCTTGACAAGGTCACTCTCAACACTGTATGAAGAATTCATACTTACGGAACTTGGTGCTGAGCAGACAGGAATCGATGCTCAGCATATATTATAGTTACAGTGAAATCTCTTGTATTTACGTACTTAGCAGGTAATAAAATAAGGGTCTTGTCTGTCCCTAAATCTTGAGCTCCTGACCACTCTCTTAAACAAACACGAGCACAGCCATCTCAGTACCTTAAAAAGGAGTTTGAGTTAAGGGAGGAAAATGCTGTTCCTGAGATGACAACTAGAAGTCAGCTTTACCTTGGTGGGCCAAGGTAAGCATTCTCGCGCTTTCCCAGCCTCCTGTGGGAAAGCTGAGGGATGAGCTCCAGTCCTTGTCGGTCTGTGGCTACAGGCTACTCCAGGGTTCTCAACCACGCTTGTCCTTTTCTGAGCTTTCAATGAACGTAACCCAGACCTGAAGCACACCCTGACGTCTGCACTCACTGTTACTCCTCTCTGCGATCCGTCTTTCATGAGCCCTCCTATAACAGAAGTGCCATATCTAAGGCTTCCCCGGCTTAGTGTTAAAAACAAGACACACCATAGTAAAAGTAAAGAATGTCAAATTATTCAATGATGTTTTTGCAACTTGAATTACACAAATGCTTTATTTGAGAATATTTTCTAGACAGACATCTCTATGATAGAAAGGTATTAAAGAGCAAACCTTGCTTCACACTGTTACATGTCTTGGAACCTATGGAGCTAGGAGACACTTCATTGAGTGGTAAAGCAAACAAACTATCTTTTTTTTTTTTAAGGACAGTGCTTTATTTATTTATTTGGAATACAAGTTTTTTTAATTTTATTAATTACACTTTATTCACTTTGTATTCCCCCATAAACCTCTCCCTCCTCCCCTCCCAATCCCACCTTCCCTTCCCCTTCTTCACGTATGCCCCTCCCCAAGTCCACTGATAGGGGAGGTCTTCCTCTCCTTCCTTCTGATCCTAGTCTGTTAGGTCTCATCAGGAGTGGCTGCATTGTCTTCCTCTGTGGCCTGGTAGGGCTACTCCCCCCTCAGGGGGAGGTGATCAAAGAGCAGGCCAATCAGATTATGTCAGAGGCAGTCCCTGTTCCCATTACTATGTAAGCCACTTGGACACTGAACTGCCATGGGCTACATCTGTGCAGGGGTTCTAGGTTATCTCCATGCACGGTACTTGGTTGGAGTATGAGTCTCAGGAAAGACCACTGTGCTCAGCTTTTTTGGATCTGTTGCTCTCCTTGTGGACCCCCTGTCCTCTCCATATCTTACTATTTCCCACTTCTTTCCTAAGATTCCATGTACTCTGCCCAACAGTTGGCCATAAGTCTCAGCGTCTGCTTTGATAGTCTGCATGGCAGAGCCTTTCAGAGGCTCTCTGTGGCAGGTTCCTAGGTTGTTTCCTGATTTCTTCTTCTTCTGGTGTCCATCCTCTTCGCCCCACTCCTAGGCATATATCCAAAAGAGGCTCAAGTACACAATAAGGACATTTGCTCAGCCATGTTTGTAGCAGCTTTATTTGTAATAGCCAGAAGCTGGAAACAGCCTAGATGCCCCTCAACTGAAGAATGGATGCAGAAATTGTGGTACATCTACACAATGGAATATTACTCAGCAATAAAAAAATAAGGAAATAATGAAATTTGCAGGTAAATGGTGGGACCTGGAAAGGATCATCCTGAATGAGCTGTCCCAGAAGCAGAAAGATACACACGGTATATACTCACTCATATAGACATATAATATAGAATAAACCTACTAAAATCTGTACATCTAAAGAAACTAATCAAGAGAGAGGAGCCTGACTAAAATGCTCAATTCCCATCCCAAAAGGCTTTTCAACTTCTTGAGTTCTTTATATATGCTGGATATTAGCCTTCTGTCAGATAGAGTGTTGGTGAAGATTCTTTCCCAATCTATAGGCAGTTGTTTTGTTTTGATGACGGTGTCCTTTGTTTTACAGAAGATTTTCAGTTTCATGAGGTCCCATTTATTGATTGTTGCTCTTAGAGCCTGTGCTGTTGGTGTTCTGTTCAGGAAGTTGTCTCCTGACAACTTGAGTTCAAGTTCAAGTTCAAGTACCAATGAGTTCAAGGCTCTTCCTCACTTTTTCTTCTAACCAATTTAATGTGTCTGGTTTTATGTTGAGGTCTTTGATCCACTTGGACTTTAGTTTTGTGCAGGGTGATAAGTATGGATCTATTTTCATTTTTCTATATGTAGACATCCAGTTAGACCAGCACCATTTGTTGAAGATGCTATCTTTTTTCCATTGTATGGTTTTGGCATCTTTGTCAAAAATCAGGTGTCCATAAGTGTTTGGGTTTATTTCTGGGTCTTCTATTCAGTTCCATTGATCCACCATTCTGTTTCTATGCCAGTACCATGCAGTTTTTATTACTGTTGCTCTATAGTACAACCTGAGATCAGGGATGGAGATACCTCCAGAAGATTTTTTATCATAGAGGATTGTTTTAGCAATTCTGGGTTTCTTTCTATTCCATATGAAGTTGAGAATATTTCTTTCCAGGTCTGTAAAGAATTGTGTTGGTAATTTGATGGGAATTGCGTTGAATCTGTAGATTGCTTTTGGTAAGATGGCCATTTTTATTATGTTAATCCTACCAAGCCATGAGCATGGGAGATCTTTCCATTTTCTGATATCTTCTTCTAATTCTTTCTTCAGAGACTTGAAATTTTTTTCATACACATCTTTGACTTGCTTGGATAGGGTCACACCAGGGTACTTTAAGTCTTTTGTGGCTATTGTTTCCCTAATTTCTTTCTCAGCCCTTTTGTCTTTTGTATATGGAGGGCTACTGATTTTTTTTTTTTTTTAGTTAATTTTGTATCTGGCCACTTTGCTGAAGGTGTTTAGCAGCTGTAGGAGTTCCCTGGCAGAATTTTTGGGGTCACTCAGGTATACTATCTTATCAAATTTTTAAAATGTCTTTGTCTCTGGGAAGCGGGATAAAATGTATTTGAATTATACCTACAGGATTTTTAAAGGTACGTATTAGAATAATAAGTCAGTAATCTATGGTTTAATCCATGTGTCTAGCTACTGAGCTAACAAGAAGTTCCTTGTACTCACAACGTGAGTTAACGGTAACCCTTACTGTTAGTGTCTAAAGGGTGAATGACTTCACATGTGGCCTAAGCCAACAGGAGGAAGAATGAAAAGGCTGAGTGAACTTAACTGCCATGGCATCTGTGACAACTTTGGTGAAATTTCTCTTTAAAAAGTAAACTGTTCTATAGTTACTTTCCCCATAACTAGTGAAGACCATACTAAATAGCTCACATCCATTGCTTCTTTCAGTTATTTCACAACAGAAACTAAGTTCAGAGGCCCTGAATATGGCCTGGCATAGACAGTAAAATAAAGTTTTCCAACAAGCAAGTTCACTAAATTCAGGCATCCCAAGTTGATGATTCCTCTCTTTTTCCTCCTCTGTTGCTCTCTCCCTAGTAACACACTAGTAAATTTACACTTGCCCCAAGTGTGAAAACAATCCACCTAACACCCCGAGGAGCCAGATGAACAGTTGCTATTGGAGATGAGGAGGAGGAGCATTGTGTTCGAATTAGACAGGGCTGGGTGCCCACCCAGCTTCTGCCATATACCGGGGATACGGCTCTGTGCACTTTGGCTGACCTCTCCAGGCCAGTTTCACCTTTTGTGAAATTGGATAACAATCATGTCTCCCTAATTATTAGGAATAAATCAAGCAGAACATTTAACTCATTTGTGGATCTAAGTAAGAGCCCAATGACATCACCTTTGATGATATAGAAACATTCCCCCAGGTCCAAACAGACATTAGATAATAGAATGTTAAAAAGTGGAAAGTAGAAAGAAAAAGATGAATAGACTATATTCTCTTCCCCCTCCATACCTGCCGCTGATGCTACAGAGGCAATTGCCAGCCATGGCATGGCACCTGCCCTCCCTCCCCTCAGGGGAGGGTTCTGTTCATTGTGCAACATTATGAACGTCTGGTTAAAACATAGTGGAAATGTCAAAAAAGGAGAAGGAGTAATAATAATAAAAATAATAAATACATATATATATATATATGATTTGTTTATTTATTTTCTGTATATGAGTGTTCTATCTGCATGTGCACCTGTATGCCAGAGAGGGCATCAGATCTCACTATAGATAGTTGTGAGCCAGCATGTGGTTGCAGGAATTGAACTCAGGACCTCTGGAAGAACACTCAGTGCTCTTAACCGCTGAGCCATCTCTCCAGCCCCCGCCCCTTTTCTTTTTTGTCCTGGAAACAGGGTTTTCCTGTGTAGCCCTGGCTATCCTGGATTCACTTTGTAGAACAGACTGGCCTTGAACTCACAGAAATACTCCTGCCTCTGCCTCCTGAGTGCTGGGAATAAAGGTGTGTGCCACCACTGCCCAATACTTTCCTTTTAAAAATTCAATATTGGAAAGCAGTTAGAATGGTAAAAATAATAATGATGATGAAATCTATCCACCTAAAGAAGGTAAACAAGAAAGAGGACCCCGGGTAAGATGACCAATCCTCACTTAGAAAGACAAATGGGATGTGCATTGGATGTAGGAGAAAACAAGTAACAGGATAGCAGCCTACTGCAGAGGGCCTCTGAAAGACTCTACCCAGCAGTGTATCAAAGCAGATGCTAAGACTCATAACCAAACCTTCAGTAGAGTGCAGGGAATCTTATGGAAAAAGGGGGAGTTAGTATGACGTGGAAAGGATAGGAGCTCCACAAAAACCAAATATATCTGGGCACAGGGGTCTTTTCTGAGACTGACACTCCACCAAGGACCATGTATGGATATAATCTAGAACCTCTGTGTGGATGTAGCCCATGGCAGCTCAGTAACCAAGTGGGTACCCTAGTAAGGGGAACACGGACTATTTCTAACATGAACTCAATGACTGGCCCTTTAACCTTTCCCCCACCCCCCACCCCAAGGGAGGAGCAGCCCTGCTAGGCCACAAAGGAGGACTATGCAGCCAGTCCTGAAGATGCCTGATAAACCAGGGCCAGATGAAAGGGGATGAGGACCTCCCCAAGCAGTGGACTTGGAAAGGGGCAGGGAGGAGATGAGGGAGGGTGGGATTGGGAGGGAATGAGGGAGTCTGATACAGCTGGGATACAGAGTTAATAAAATGTAACTAATAATAAAAATTTAAAATAAGAAAAAAATTCTTTGTGTTTTGCAGAATCTGGGTGTTTCTGTTGTTGCTAAGAACACTTCTCTAGACGGTTACTTGTCAGATAAAAGTCACAAGGTTATTAAAATATATCATGTTTAAGACCAGAGACAGCATTTCACATGAATTAGCTCCTGCTGGTGGGATTATTTTTATTGGGAATGAAAGAATATTACACGCCAGGTACGTGTCTCATCGCCCACAGTCTTTTAAGTCCAGCACATAAGCATTTTCACCTCTGCAGACAAACTGCACATTCTCTTCTCCAGTTCTGCCTTTCCTTAGAAGTCCCAGGCTGAGATGGGGCAGGAGGGCCAGTAAACCGACAACCCTTCATCTGTGCTTGTGTCAAGTCAGAAGGACACGGAGACATGGTTCAAACCAAGTTGATAATAAGTACGTGAAAGAAGGCTGAGAAATCATCTTATAGTTAAAGGAGAAAGCTTACTGTGACAAAGCACATGGGAACTATGTCATGCATGGAACACAAAGCAGAAGTGACGAAGGTGCATGCTTGTTCAACAACTGCACTATCCTTAACGATATATAAGGCAAGAGGAATTCTCTGCGCGTTAACAGCAGGACAAGGGCAACCTCAGCACACATGCTTACCAGCAGGACAGGCTGGAGAAATGACTGCACCTCTCTGAATCTGCCTCTTTCTATCTGAGTTTAAGATATCGGCACATGACTTAAAAGTACATTAAGCCCTTAGCATAGCCCAACATATTAACAACTATGCAGTCTATTAGTGGCTTCAGGCAACGTATGACAGAGATTAATTTTACTAATTCTGAAAACTGATTTCTTGGGTTTGAAACCAGTAGTTTTCACTTGTTGATTATTATCTACGTTAATATCAGTAAGTTTGTGAAAAACATTAAGATCATGCTTTGCATATTTGTACAAATGCTAAAAATACTCATTTAATGTTACTTGAGGTTTTCTTAGAAGGTGAAATTATATCGGAACAATTTTTCTTCTGTTTGTTTGTTTGTTTGTTTGTTTGTTTGTTGTTTGGCTGGCCTGGAACTCATGCAAGGTAAACTAGGCTGACCACAGACTCACAGATCTGTCTCATCTCCTGACTGCTGGGATTATATACATGAGCCCCACGCCCAGCTGTTTCTGCCCTTTGCTTGTCTGTCTGTTTTTTGACACAGGGCCTCTCTATGGAGCTCTAGCTGTCCTGGACCTTGAATGTAGACCATGCTGGCCTGATACTCATAGAGAACTACCTGCCTCCCAGGGCTGTGATTAAAGGTGGGCACCACCATACCCAGCCTTTCTTCTGCTTTTTGAATTGAGTAGCATTAGAAACAAGTAAATATTATCAACTCAATGAATCCATAAGTCTTTCCTGTACAGCAAAATGCAGTAACAAATCATCAGGCTCTGCATGTAGCTTCACTGGTTTCAAGTTTCTCAGACTTGCCTGCTGATACAAATTATCCAGAGATTGTGACCCAGGCAACGCCTGGGTGGAGCCTTGAGCTTTGTGCATATTCAGCTTCCCACTGACTCCTGCAAGGAGGCCTGCTTGGAATTCCTGAGCAAATTGAAGCTTTGCCCAAATAGAGAGCCAGGGAAAACCCAGCGACCCCATCCTCCCAAAAGAATTGTTCTCTTAGACATACATATTATGTATATGGGAAGGTCAAAAATGATTGTTTAGACACAAGTATTTTATTATTTCTCAGTACCAAATACTGAGGGACAATTGAGCTTATGTTAAAATGTAACTCACATAACAGCATGTGAATGTTAATCGAAAAACAATCTTCTTAGATATGAAAATCATTAGAAACATGAGAATGGCTAGCAGAGAACATGAGCATCATTGGCAAAGACACATATAATCATGTTTCTAGGCCAGAGGACATATAGGAAGAATGGTTCAGGTGGCTAGGAGCCCTGGTTCTTTGAGAAGTATATTATACTTCTTTATCATACTACTGCTAACTGGCTAAAATATGCTAAAAGTTTAAGAATATTCAAATAATAAATTCATTAAAAAACAATTAAAAGGGTATAACCATTCTTGTTAGTATTCAAAAAAACGTAATTGGAGTAAAATTAGCACATGTATGAACATGAATATTTGAAAATAAAAGATAAAAGAAAACAAGCTTCTATTCCTTCCAGACCCCAGGCCTCTGCCAAAGCATACCATATACATGAACAACCTGTACCCAAAAGCATACAATATATGTGTACAACCTACACCCCAAAACACAGCCCATACATGAACAATCTATGCCCTAAAGCATACACTGTACACGAACAATCTGTAGCCTAAAACATACCCCATTCATGAATAGCCTATACCCTAAAGCACACCCGTTCATAAGACACCTAAAGTCTGATAGAAACACACAAAAAATATACTATATAAAGAAACATAAGCACAATGAAACAATCAAATAGCATCCACTGAGTGGGTCACACTAACAAATGTGATGTGCTTAATTTTTAATACAGATAATTATGAATTTTATGAGCTAGTATGTTTATCTGGGTATATATATATTTTGTTGAATATATATATATTCAATATATTTATATATTTTGTTGAATATATATATATATATATATATATATATATATATTCCAGCTTAAGATCCAAAGTAGTACAGCGAAATCATGAGGTAAAACAACGAAATAATTAGCTAGTCCTCAACAGTTTCTTACTAGAGAGTTACTTGATGTGGATTTGGAATAAACAGACTTTAATGCAGTCATGATAGCCACTCAGTATTACAGATTCTTAGGGACAAGGATTAAATAAATCATCTAATAGGTATCACCTAAAATATATGACCCAGAAAACAAACACAAAGCATGCTCATATTCATTTACCCACTGTCCCAAGTGTTAGGAGAATTAAGGGTCACTTAGAGCTGATATAACTATTCCTAACAGGGTATTAGAGTGATAGCTTCACCTTTTTCATTGTATTTTTCTTAGTTCAAAACTTTCCCAATTAAAATACCGTATTCTTTTTATGACTAGAGAAAAGTATTCTTTTCTTTACAGAAATTACCTAAGGCTTTTTTTTTTTAATGTTAAAGCAAGGCCACACAGAAACTTATCTTAAAGAAGCAATCATGTTCTTTGTCAAAGAAAAACTGTTTTAGATTCTTATTTCACTCAAGAAAAATAATTCAAGAACAAAACAAAGGAATGCTGAAGTTCCAAGTTCTACTTCCCAATGTAGTGCAGCAGCTTAAAGACACTGCTGGGAGAAAGCAGCTCGTGGCTAACAGATGAGGAATGCGCGTCCTTTCTCAGCGGGGTGGGGCTGCTGGCCTGAGATGAATGACCAGTGCAGGGCTTTTACTCCTCGTCCTTGTCTTCTTCGTTGCTTTTATTTCTTTATTACTGCTACATCTCCACAACCAAGACACAGGCTAAGCCCAGTGATGACTGTGTGAACTTGAAATGGGAGACTCTAGACACACACCGGAATTGGTAGAGGAGATTTAGGCAGCTTTCTGCACAGTCACTTCTAGGAGCAAATCTACAAGTGATTTGCTGAAGTGTACTGAGCAGTTATGAGATGGGGATAGCCATTTCTCTTTGAGACTTTTTCATATTTTCTTGAGTACCATGCTGATATGATCAGCCCATTTTTCCTTATTTAATACTATTGTAGGAGGCACTAGAATCCAGAAGCCAAGCAACCCACTGAGTCTT
Source organism: Psammomys obesus (assembly GCF_907164565.1). Taxonomy (NCBI): domain Eukaryota; kingdom Metazoa; phylum Chordata; class Mammalia; order Rodentia; family Muridae; genus Psammomys; species Psammomys obesus. The sequence continues at coordinate 9,076,133 of NW_026586816.1, forward strand.
TAAAACTAATGACAATATCACAGAAAGGCATCCCTCAGAGTAAGGTAAATACAAAGTCAGAAGACAGAAACCATTTTAACCCAATGCCTTCAGCTGCTTAAAATTTAGTCTCCACTGCTCTCTGAGACTTCTGCTGATATACTCCTTAAAGAATTGCCATAATTCAGCAATGCCTAATGATAGAGCTTACTGAGGTTCCCAAACTAAGATCTGTTTGCTGAGGGTTGAGACAGCACGAAGACAACTTAGACAGCCATCAACACAAATGGCATCACTATGTTCCAATCTAGAAGGTTTTATTACAGCGGGTTGTGCTCTGGGCTGCAGCGATCATCACATTGTGATGGTGGATGCGAGTTGCCTGTCTAAGCACTGCGTAGCACTGTGCTGTTTCTGACAATATACAGAGCGACTCTAGTCCCAGTGTCGCTGGAAAAGCTATGCTCTCCAAGTTTTGTTTGACGTGTTCTGTTTGTCTTCCAGATGAACACCGTCAACCTCAGTGTTCACAAAAATCACACGTGCTGCTTTATCACCCAGCCTAATCACTGCTCTTCCACTACCAAGGAACATCTTTGAGATTATAACTAGCTACAAAAGAAAACAAATCAGAAACGGATGAAAGTTATGAAATAATATAACAAAAGGAAATACTAGAAACAAAATGAACACAAAAATCCCCAGGATTTCATAGAGTCTTTTTTTGCTTTCTGTTTGGTTTGAGGTTTTATGCCTCAAACTTCAGACACCATTGGCAATGCTGAAGGTTCTGGACACAGGGTACAACAGGACTAACTGAAGTACCTTCTGAGACCTGGAAAGCTTAGCCCTCATTCCACCTTACTGCTTTATGATATTCTGACACACTCAAAGTTCAGAGCTTGACAATCCTTGTTCTAGACTATGTACAGGGAATAGTTTCTCAAACCAATGAAAATGATGGGACACTTAAAAAAGGTTTATTTGAAAAAAAAAATGAAGTTCATAACATCCAGGAAGGATTCATACACTCAGGTAGCGACCGTTTATATGCTGGGAATTGAACTCAGGTCCTCTGGAAGGGTAGCCAGTGCTCTTACCCACGTAACCATCTCTCCAGTGCCACATATAGGTTTTGCATGCCTGGCTCTTTGATTTTTTTCCCCAGTCAAGTCCTGGACCTCTCAATAGTTGTGGTCAGACCCTCTGGTTTTTCACTCTTGGAGTCTGAGGACATATTCCCTGACCTTTGTTTCCTCACCCTTATATTCTTACTTCAGCATTGCATTGCCTCTTGGTGATGCTTTCTATTGTGGTTTTTACTGGATTTATGGAATATGTATTTAGGGAATATATATATACACATATACATCATACACACATACATGTTGTGGAAGCTTAGCCACAAATCTACAAGCATTGTGCTGATGCCAGCTGACATCCTTCATGCTGTACTGTCATGTGTTGTAAAGTCTTGTGGTGTTTTTTATGGAACAGTTTGGGAAGGATTAGGAAGTGTGGCTTTGTTGAAGGAGGCCTGACACTAGGCTCTGAGGTTTCAAAAGATGATTCTCTCTGTCTCTCTCTGTATCTCTCTCTCCTTTCTTCCCCCTGTCTTGTACTGGTGCATCAGAGATAAGCTCTCACATGCAGTTCCAGCGACAGGCCTGCTTGCTTGCTGCCACATTCCCCACCACAGGCTCTATCTAACCCTTAGGGAATATGAATCCCAATAAATGTTTTCTCTTACAGGTTGTCCTGTTTATGGCGTCTCTTCACAGCAATAGAAAAGTAACTAAGACAAATCACAAAGCAAATGACTACACACAACAGACATAAGCAACATAACGAAATCCATTTTTCAAAAATCACAAATCCATTCTCATCATTACTCACCCACTCCCTTGATAACTTCCATACTTTCATAATAATGACAGCGCTTTCACTACAATCACCTCTGAGAATCCCCATCCCTGTGTACTGTCTTGCCGGTAATTGTATTCCAACATGAGCTGTAGAGGGACTATTTATCCCCATCATGTACCAATAAAGGAGAGAGAAAATCGTTCAAATTCTTAGGATAAACAAGACAGATGTAGAATAGTTCTACACTTTTATATAGAACTATCAGGAATATCAATTTTTAGAGGTACACACAAAAAGACACTTGCATCTCTACAAGTTTGGTTAGCACTCAGAAAGTCAGAGGCTTTTTAATTAGACAGTCTCTTTCCCTGCATTTTCAGAGGCAAATAAATTTCAAACAGTGAAAAATAATATTTTAATAGGAGTTTTATTGAATGGTATGCCAGGCACTGTTAAGATGCTGGACTACAGCAGTTAATAAAAACAGCCAAGAAAAATAATAATGCCACCGACTCCTTACATTTTGCAATCCCTTAGAATCTGTTTCGAGTTCTCTGTATAATTTTCTTAAAAATATCACTTTGTATTTTGGTTGCAATTGCCATATTATACGTTCTATAATGTGTATGTAGTTTTATATTCAGATTACACACACACACACACACACACACACACACCCAGAGTCTTGTGCCACGTAATAACATTTTAGTCAACAATGGACTGTATATCCACAGTGATCCCATAAAACTGTAATGGGGCTGAAGAATGCCTATTGCACAGCAGTGCAGCAAACAGCTAACACCTTGGTGTGGTGCATTCCTCATGTGTCTGTGACCAAGTTGGCATAAGCAAATCTATTGTCCTGTCAGCCTCTGAAAGCCTATCACATGCAGTTATATATCACATATAATACTTGTTAATAATAATAAAATACCATATTGCCGGTTTATATGCTTACTATTGTGCTTTATTGTTATTTTAATGTGCAATGCATCTCACCAAACAAGTAACCATACAGCAGCCCTGGGAGGTCCCGGGAGGCATTCTGGAAGGCAACACTGGCGCCACCGGAGACGGCCCCTCTCTGTTGCCCTGAGATCAGCTCGGGAATGCAAGCCACGGAGCAGCAAGACAGTGGTAACGACGGTGCCAAACATGTTCACGCCCAAACTAATACTAGTGTGCATCTCAGTTTTCAACAAGAAAAAATTTAAAGTAAAATAAAACACAGAAAAAGCTTATAGAATTAGAATATGATCAATCAATTTTTACATAGCTGCATCTCTGTGTATTAATCGGTTGCTACAAATTAAACATTTGCAAGAATGAAGACGTTACAGTGACCTAAAGTTGTACTATTTAAAGAAGGAAACATTAAGTGTGGTTGGAGAGTACAGGGTTTACAGCAGTGGACAGTAGTGTCTCCTACCTTCACGGCCACTCACCACTCCCTGACTGACCCATAGGGACTCCTGGAACTCCAGGCTCCACTTCTGATATGTATCCTAGTCAGGAGTACCATTTTAGTTGCTGACATGTAGTATATAAGCTGCTGTGCAGGCCTGCACTCCCAGTCACAGGCTACCCTGCAGGCTGCCCAGGGTTTCCTGGGTCCTACAGCTCTTGAGGGCCACATGAGCGCATGGAGCGGTGCCTAACGAGCACTTCTCAGAATGCGTCCCCACCATCAGGGGACATGTAGCTGTATATTCAAGCAACGGCCCTCACATTTTGTATGAAATAGGCAGATAATGAAATGGACAAGAGAATCTGTCCTAGTAAATTCATAGGTCCCATGAAGGAAAGTCAAATAAAAGCAAGGGAAGGAAATTAGAATGTGACAGCTCCCCATGTTTTAAATAGAGTAAACTGAGAAACCCTAATCTGATGATAATTCGAGCTTAACGTCAGTTAAAATAAAAACGTAAAACATGTATCTTTATAGGATCTTCACTTTGGTCATGAGCATACATTAGAGCACATATAAGCACAGCAAACTTCCTAGCACAGTGGAAGCGCTGAGACAAGCAATCAAGCACAGGCGCAAAGGCCCGAACAAGCAACATGAGGCCTAATATAAAAATATGGGCACAGTAGCCACATGTAGATTTGTATCATGCTTCTAAAGGACCGGCAGAACTACCAAATCTTCAACAGACAAAACAGAAGGAAACAAAACAATTTTTAAGGTCATATGATCATCAAAGCAGTATTTAGCAGCTTTTCGGTAAGGGAGACAAAATGCAACTCAGAGTCTGGAGGGTGAGGGGAAAAAAAAAAAGATAATAAAGATCTCCTGAAAATAACAGACTGATGATATATTGAGTTTCTGTTGAAGCGAGAAGGAAATGAAATGTTGGCGTGAGTCGGAAGGTACAGCATATAGCAGAATAAACTAACAAGCTGAGCAAGGTCACCTTGAAAGTTTAGTTAACAATAATTTGAGACTGAGCCAGAAGCTCTGTATTCATAAGTATTCTCAGGTGATCTCTGGCTTCTTTTAAAAACTAGTGGGTTTCCTTCTCTCACAGCCGCTAATGTCTATTTTGGCTGGAGAATGGACACTAAGTTGAACTTTGGAAAGTATAATACACATCAGGAAGGCAGCAGCATAGTTGTCCCTGAGCTGGGCAGCTCACGTTTGCAATATTAGGCCCAGTTCACACGGAGCTTTCCAAAAAGACTCTGTAGTGAACATTAAATTTCCAGTCACTTGCCTCTGTGATGAAAAGTAAGCTAGAAGCCAATCTATTAGGGATAATGGCAGTGTTCTCTTCTCTTGACACAGGGCAGAAAAAGTCATATTCATAAGTAGCAAGAAAATAGAAAAGGTCTCAATGATAAAAAAAAAAAATTCCATTCCTTCATCTTGAAGTCAAGAAGTAGGGAAGAGTCAAGAGACTCTAAACGAGTTCATCCTGGTGAGCGATAGAAAGATGGTGTCTGAGAGGTCACACTATTTCTGGGGCATCAGTGTAGAGGGTGAATTCACACAAAAGCATCCTAGAAGGCCTGTGACATCACTGCCCCTGCCCTTCATCAGAAGCTTCCCAGCATTCTGTGAATGAGCCACTGTGTGACTGCGACTGTATGGGGGCTGTGGGTGAGAACAGGGAGGGGTGTCAGAGAGGCTTGTCTCACTAAAAGACACATTCGGAACGATGCTGAATAGAAGACTATAAGCTTTAGAAAAGACACAAATTTGATGCATATTAAGTACCGGTTATAAAGGAAGTGGATCAGCCAAAGGGTCCCCACATGGTGTGTCAGGCCAGATGACAATCCAGTCATGAGATAATACCACAAGGATGGATATCCTGCCTGCAACTTATTCCTTCAGTGAATGCAAGCTAAATACAGCAAAGATGAACGGAGGAACGCACATGATAGCTTTTCCTAGGGACACCGAATGCAAATGTGGCTCCTTGAGGAGCAGATGAAAGAGCTACGACTACGGTGGATGCCGTCATTCTACCAGTGCGGATGCTGTCATTCTACCAGATAGATACAAACTTTCTAGGTGCACGGTGGCTACTTTTTAGGTTTCTGTAGCCAAAGTGAAACAGAGGTAAAAGACAAGCAGCCTTTCACTTGTTGCTTGTTTCCCAAGAGCTTTGGCATTGCCAATTGAAAAACAACTAGTAGAACAGGACTTGAGGAAGGCATAAAAATAAACAAGAATCACTGCGGTTCCCACCCTTAACAGTCCCAAGTTCCTTGGTTACTCAGAAGGACGCTCTTCCTGAAATTCAGCTTAATCTCAACACATTCTGCTATCGCTCTACTGCAGGCCTCAGTAAGTAACCTCTCTGCTGACACATCAGAGGAAAAGGCCTTTAGAGTAAGGATCAGGTTGCGGATCACCTTCTTTATAAAATTTTTAACAATCTTCGAATGAATGCAGAAAAAAAAATCAATACATTTTATTTTACCAATTTTAAGATGACCTTCAAGATAATCCTAAAAAATAGAGGATAACAAATTTTAAAGAGCCATATAAAATGCATTTCCACTAATTGATTAATAAGTATAATGCTATTAAATATTCAAGTAAAGCCAATTGCCTATATTCTGTGCCTTATCAATAACAATCTTGAGGAAATTCCAGGATCATAAGTACATTGCTATCTGTGGTAGACAGAATTCTAAGACTGGACTCCAGTGATTTTTTATTCTGATACAATGTCTTCTCTTTCAAATGTGAAGTCAGATAGATTATAAACCTGAAAAGATTAATTAGGACATAGCTGCCTTTGAAGAAGGAGAAGATATATGGAAATGAGAAGGGCTCTCTGTTAATGGTCACAACAACTTAGAAACTATAGTCTAAGAGGCACAAGAAACTAAATATTTTTAATTATTTGAATGCTATTGGAAAACAATTTTCCCAGAGCCTCCAGATAAATTACTAAGATGCTAACACCTTTATTTCACCCTTGTAAGGAGAAAAGCCAGCTAGACTTCTGATGAACCTACATTATAATATACCATGAAGTTTATGGTAATTACAAAGCAATAGAAAAATAATATGCTTTCTATACATAATTTCATCTATGAGAATGAATGCTAGCATAAAATGCAATCTTTGTTCTTGTAAAAAGTGTAATCTTAAAAATAAAAAAATGTAATCTTAAGAGATCAAGAGCAGCTCAAAGAACAGCAGGTAGAAAGGGTAATATAAAAAGCTAACTCAAAGACTTCAAAATAAAGTTCACACTTCACAAGCGTATATGAATTTATTTTAGAATGCCATGCTGTATCTATAAGAAGTATTCTAAATCTGGGTCAAGAGAGGGAAACAAACCAGCATTCCCATAGGTCTCACACCCACAGGCTTACAGAGAATGTAAATAAATAAATAGATATGGAAAATATATAGTTGTAAATACATATGCATATATATTAATATGTATTATATTAATATATTATTATATTATTATATTAATATATGTTATATATATTAAAATCTACATCTTTGGTAAAAACAAAACACCCAGTTTACTAGGAGATATGGAAATCAGTGGATAAAAAGATTTTTTTTTGACAAAATAATAGTAAAATGACAAGCCTACAAGACAATCAGCACGTCTCCAGCAAGCACACTTCCCAAAGGGTAAAGGAGAAGCTTTGTAAGCAAGGAATCTTATGAAAAGAAGTTGGAGGTTCTCCCCACAGAAGAAGGTCCGCACTTCCTGTGTCTGCAGTGAGGCTCACTGCCAGAAAGACAGAATGGTGAGTTCACTGTGGGAGCCCCACCTCTGCAGTCGTATCCCTCCAGCTGGGTGTGCCCCCAGATAGACAGCTGTCAGTAAAGATCACTGCATACAGCAAAGCTGTCTTTCAAAATGGACAGACAAAAGATGTTTTAATATAGCCACAAATAGGCGCATCTCATGATCCCCAAGCCAGGACTGTGGAAGATACATAAAGGAATCTTACATACAGGAGGGAAAAGCCTCAATCATAAGAGCATATAGAAAAGAAAAGGTAACACATGAGAAACAGGCAAACAAAGAAAATCAAAGAAAGAATAAATTCTACCCAACACAACAAAGCAGCCAAATGTATATGAATAAGAGAGCATAAAAAAATTATTGAATCAGCCACAACCACACCAGCAAAATTACAGCACTTATCAGCATCCCCTTTAATAGCATCTTTATGTGAAGGCTATTAACACTCCAATTAAAGATGCAAGCTAGATGCCTGGACTTAAAATAAGATTAAATTATTTGTTGTTTCCAGCCTTTTAGAGCGCCCGGCTAGAATACACAAAGCCCTGCGCTCAGTCCCCAGCACCACACCAACTGGGCGTGGAGGCTCACACCTGTAAGCCCCAGACTTGGAAGGTGGAGCACAATAAGCAGACGTTAGAGGCCGTCCTCGCCTACACAGAACTTGAGGGCAGTCTGGGGTGCATGAGACTCTGTCAAAACAAAGCAAATGAACAGCCCCCTTCCATTAAAAGGATACAACACCACCGCACTGGCAAAGAAACACACCATTCAGAGAACAAAGATGGAAGTCCATACACTGAACAGAAGCCAAACCAAGCAAGCAACTCCGCTCTCTGATGGAGAATTCGGCAGCTACAGGAAGAAGACACAGAGAAGAACCCTACCATTTAAAGCATATATAGCAATAAAGAACACAATCTGTAAAATGCATAAAGTTGCAACATGTATGCATACCTACATGAGAAGATATAATTCATATATAATGGAAACAAACACTTTACAAGGACAGATAGATCCATTTACAATCAGGGGAGACTTAGCCCACTGTCACCAGTACATAGAACATTCAGGAGAAAACAATCGATGAAGGAAATCAGGAAAAATTATGTCATTGATTAATTGATTTTGTGTAAATCTGCGTAATATTTTGTTCAATGCCATGGACTGCAAGTCTTCTCAGCAGCCCAGGAAACCGCCTCTAAAATAAGTTACATTTTAGAATATTGATTATTAACAATAGTGGAATCAAACTGGAAGTCAATAGTAACAGAAACAATAGATTCACACAGATATGAAGACACAGAAAAGGGAACCATTATGGAATATTTGAAAACATATATTCTCAAATGATAGAAAATAAAGAAGAAATGGACAAATTCTTATAAATATGTAACTTACCAAAATTATAACAGGAGACTACAAACAGTTTACAGATCTATCAAAAGTCACACTGAAATGGTTTTACAATCACTTTTTAAGTTATCCAAACTTTTCTTATAAATTTAAAATTATATATCCTAGCAACGTTGACTAAAATTAAAATTACATATCCTAGCAAAGGATTCCGTTTTCTTTTTTTTTTTTATCATAGGTCTTCTTTATTAATACAAATACAAAATGTTATTTTATTTAAATCAATTATGCTTCATAGTTTCAAATATATTCACAGGATGATTTTAACAACAAACTGAATTTCACTTTTCTTTTTTTTATGATTTATTTTTCTTTTTAGTTACAATTTGTTAACTTTGTGTCCCTGCTGTATCCTGCTCCCTCATTCCCTCCCCCTCCCCAACTCCCTCCCTGGTCTCCTCCCTGCCCCTTTCCAAGTCCACTGATAGGGGAGGACCTCCTCCCCTTTCATTTGATCCTGTTTTATCAGGTATCTTCAAGGCTGGCTGCAAAGTCCTCATCTGTGGCCTAACAGGACTGCTCCTCCCCTGGGGGTGGGGGGGGAGGTCAAAGAGCCTGCCCTTGAGGTCCTGTTAGAAATAGTCCTTGTTCCCCTTACTTTGGAAAACTACTTGGTTACTGAGCTACCACGGGCCACATCCGAGCAGAAGTTCTATGTTATATCCATAGATGGTCCTTGGTTGAGTGTCAGTCTCAGAAAAGACCCTGTGCCCGGATATATTTGGTACTTGTAGAGCTCCTATCCTTTCCATATCATACTAACTCCCCGATTCCCTGCACTCTGCCATGGTTTGGTTATGAGTCTTAGTGTCTGCTTTGAAACACTGCTAGGTAGAGTCTTTCAGATGCCTTTTGCGGTAGACTCCTGTCATACATTCAATGCACATCAAGGACCTCAACATAAAACCAGATACTCTAAATCAGTTGGAAAAAAAAAGTGGGGAACAGTCTAGAACTCATTGGCACAGGAGACAACTTCCTGAACAGAACACCAACAGCACAGGCTCTAAGAGCAACAATCAATAAATGGGACCTCATGAAACTGAAAAGCTTCTGTAAAGCAAAAGACACAGTCATCAAAACAAAACGACTGCCTACAGATTGGGAAAGAATCTTCACCAACCCTTTATCTGACAGAGGACTCATATCCAGTATATATAAAGAACTAAAGAAGCAGAAAAGCAACAAACCAAGTAATCCCATTAAAAAATGGGGAACGGAGCTAAACAGAGAATTCTCGAAAGAGGAATATCGAATGGCAGAGAAACACTTAAAAAAATGCTCAGCCTCATTAGCCATTAGGGAAATGCAAATCAAAACAACCCTGAGATTTCACCTTACACCCATCAGAATGGCCAAGATGAAAAACTCAAGAGACAACACATACTGGAGAGGTTGTGGAGAAAAAGGAACCCTCCTCCATTGCTGGTGGGAATGTAAACTGGTACAACCACTTTGGAAGGATTCCGTTTTCTAGCAAATGTCTTGTACGATATGATGTGCTTTACCCACAGTAGTGCCTCTGTCTCATTCGTCTCATGTGCATTGATTGCAATAACATCATTCATACACATCAGCCAGGATCTTTTACTCTGTTGTTTCCTGTATGTCAGACAAAAACTGGAAACAGAAAACTGGGCTTTGAATCTGGCCCAGCTGAGTTTCAGGACGTAGTGCAAAGCTGAAGCAGTCTTTGAAATGGGTGATTTGACCATCTCTGCCTTTAACTCTGATTTAGTAAGTGGCCACTTTAATGAGTGGCCAAAGAAGGCTCAAATCATGTAAAGTTCAATGGAATGAGAATAAACAGCTTATCATTCTTTTAGATGACTTTCTACTCTCTATATATGTACCACTAAAATGTGAATGTGTTTTCGAATGCTCGTGTTCTGGAAACATGTTTCCCAGTTTGCATGTTGATAAAATGCGGAAGCAGAGCTTCCCGAGACAGTTGAGGGAGATGAAGCAGCACAGGGCGGCCCCGTCATGGCATCACTGGCTTTGCAAGAAGGGGAGATGAAGCAGCACAGGGCGGCCCCGTC